>NC_132783.1:129656998-129960028 GCF_048418805.1 Vulpes vulpes | reverse complement strand
TAATGTTTTTAAGATCTATTTCTTAAGGAGATCCCTGGGTGTCTCGGCGGTTTAGTGCCCACCTTCAACCCAGGGCATAATCCTGGAGTTTTAGGGTTGAGTCCCGCATCGGGCTCCCTTCATGGGGCTTGCTTCTCCTTCTGCCTGTGTCTCTGCCTCTCTCTCTCTCTGTGTCTCTTATGAATAAATAAATAAAATCTTTTTTTGAAAAAAAGATCTATTTCTTAGGTAATTATTTTCCCTCACATAGGAGATTATTATGCAATTCTCTGTTTTTCTAGATTTAATAAAAATTACTTTAATATTTTAAATGAGAAATTATTATGAAATATTTAAGACTTTCAAAAGGATAATAAAGGACAGTACTCATTAGACAACTTAAGAAGTAAACTTTTATAGTGAACACTTCCTAGAACTGCCTTCCATTGTGTCATCCTCCCTTTTTTGCAGAAGTAACCAACTTTCTAAATGTAAATTTTTTTCACGTATCTCTTTATAATGTTATGATGTATTTCTGTATCCCTGAGACATATATAATATTATTTTGTATATATAAGACCTTTCTCTTTAAATGTCTAGTATAGCACTTAGTGTATTATATTCTATCATGTACTGTTCTTGTATAAGACTATGGACACCGAAGGTCAGGGATGTTATCCCCTTAATTGAACAAAAAGTTTTTGTTACAAAGTATGTCATACATATAAAACTTTCGATATCCTACATTTAAAGCAAACAGTGGATTAAATACCAATAGTGTAGGGCTTTACCAGTGTGAAGTCGTCTTTCTGCTCGTATTTCTCTCCTCCAGTTTGTTTATCCTTCCTTCTTCTTTTTTTTTTTTTTAATTTTTATTTATTTATGATAGTCACACAGAGAAAGAGAGAGGCAGAGACACAGGCAGAGGGAGAAGCAGGCTCCATGCACCGGGAGCCCGACGTGGGATTCGATCCCGGGTCTCCAGGATCGCGCCCTGGGCCAAAGGCAGGCGCTAAACCGCTGCGCCACCCAGGGATCCCCCTTCTTCTTTTTGATAGTTTTTTTAGATATAAGTGTATTCCTAAATAATGTTATTTTATATGATTTCTTATTTTATATAGAAGCTGTTAATGCTGTTGTGAGTGTACTTAAAAAAAAATCTTTTTTAAATTCAAGATTTTTTTGGGGGGTGGGAGAAGGAGAAGCACAGGAAGAGGTAGAGAGTGAATCCTAAGCAGGCCCCATGCCCAGCATGGAACTGACAATGGGGCTCGATCTCATGACCCTGAGATCATGACCTGAGTTGAAATCAAGAGTCGGGCATTTTACTGACTGAGCCACCTAGATGCTCCCAAAATATCTTTTTTTTTTTTTTTTTTTTTAAAGTAGGCTCTACACCTACTCTACACACAATGTAGGAATTGAACCGGGACCCTAAGAGCAAGACTTGAGCAGAGATCAAGAGTCAGATGCTTAACCAACTGAATCACCCAGGTGCCCCACAGCAAGATATTTTTGAGATTCATTTATGTTGGCAAATGAGACTATAGTTCATTTATATTCAGTGCAGTTTGGTTTTCCTTTTAGGAATATACTGTAATTTTTCTAATTTCTAATCAGTTTAGGGCTTTTTTCTATATTATCATAAAATACATTTTTAGTGACTGCCTTGTAGCCATCCTGTTTTTTGTTTTTTCCTAAGACTTTATATGTTTAATAGAGAGGGAGAGAGAGAGGGTATGTGTGTGGTGGACAGTGGTGAGGAGCAGAGGGAGAGAGAGAATCTCAGGCCGACTTCTTCCTGAGCATGGAGCCCAATGCAGACTCCATCTCATGACCCTGAGATCATGACCTGAGTGGAAACAAGAGTCAGATGCTTAACTGACTGAGCCACGTAGGCACCCCATCATCCTCTGTCTTATATCCACCAAAGCTTCCCTTCCTTTTTTCCTTCTTCCCTCCCTCCCTTCCTTTCATAGAAGTTTATTGAATACATTGCAAGGGAACAGTAGGCACGGCAGTGATGGAGAGACTGCTGTACAGAAATTTCATTAGATGATATATCTAGTATTAGACTTGTTAGGTCTTTGAGTTAAGTACATATTTATCTTTATGAGGTTTGGCTCAATTAATTTCTAAAGACTTTATATCCATTTACATTACCAACAGCAGAGTGCAAGAAGTTCTGTTGCTCCACATGCTTGCCAACACCCATTATTATTACACATTTGTATATTTGCCAATCTGATTGTTGTGAAGTGATACCCTTATGGTGTTCATTTGCATTTTGCTGGTAACCAATGTAGTTGTGCATCATTTTTAAAAAGATTTTTTGTAATATACTTTTTCTTCTGCAGGATTTTCTACTGGGTTGCTTGATGTTTATTACTAATTTTTATTTTTCAGTTGTGTTCTTTAAATAGAAGTTTCAAATTCTAATGTATTCTGGTTTGTTAACCTTTTTTGTGATGTTTTTGTGTGTGTGTTTTTTAAGATTTGTTTATTTGAGAGAGATATTTATTTGAGAGAGAGTCAGTGTGCACTGGGGAGAGGGGCAAAGAGAGAGGGAGAGAAGCAAACCCCTTGCTAAGCTTGGAGTCTGACACCCGACATAGGGCTTGATCCCATGACCCTGAGATCACCACCTTAGCTGAAATTAAGAGTCAAACACCCAACCGATTGAACCACCCAGGCACCCCTGTGGTGTTTTTGTGTTTTAAGAAATGAGTCCTTACTCTGAGATCATAAAATAACTTCCTATTTTTTTTAAAGATTTATTGGGGTGCCTGAGAGGCTCAGTTGATTAAGCGTCTGCCTTGGGCTCGGGTCAAGATCCCCAGGTCTTGGGCTCCAGCCTTGCGTTGGACACTCTGCTCAGTGGAGAGTCTGCTTCTTCTCCCTCTGACCTTCCCTGCTGCTTGTGTTCTTGTGTACATACTTGCTCTCTCCCAAATGAATAAATAAAAAGTCTTTTATCCCAGAGAAGAAACAGTCACATGTCTTACCTCCTGTCCTAGTCCCAGAGCCTGTAAAGGTGAACCCACTGGGGCTGGCTGGGGGAAAGGAGGAAGCTTGCTCCAGAAGGAACTGTCTAAGGGATCATAAGGGATTTCTCTAAATATGGGAAAAGGGAATAGATCATTTGGTGAAGTCAATTGTACATACCTTTTTGTAGGTCTAAAAAAAGAACAAAGCTTTTATATAACAGGAATCCAGTTCTTCAGGGATACCAGGAGGAAATTTTTTTTAAAGGTTTTTATTTATTTATTCATGAGAGACACACACAGAGAGAGGGGCAGAGACCGGCAGAGAGAGAGGAAGAAGCAGGCTCCATGCAGGGAGCCTGATGTGGGACTCAATCCCAGAACTCCAGGATCATGCCCTGGGCCAAAGGCAGGCACTAAACTGCTGAGCCACCCAGGGATCCCCCCAAAAGGAAATTTTTAAGTCATTTTTGGTGCAACCTAGCTGGAAATTAGCATGTAATTGTTCGAGCCTTGCTGAATAAAAGTTTAACCTTCAAAAAACAATCTTTTGATAAAAGATTGTATTTATTTATTTGAGAGAAGAGTATGTGCACACACTAACTGGGGGAAGGGTCTGAGGGAGAGGGAGAGGCAGACACCCCACTGAACAGGGTACCCAATGTGAGGCTGGAGCCCAGGACCCTGGGATCTTGACCCGAGCCCAAGGCAGATGCTTAATCGACTGAACCACCTGGGCACCTCAGCTTCCTATGTATTTTTTCCTGAAGTTTTCAAGTTTTGTTTTTCATATTTAGGTTTTTAATTAATGTAGAATTGCTTTTTGTGGATAATGGTGAAGTTGTCATCCAGTTTTATTTTTCCTTCATATGGATAATCAATCTTCCCAGCCTCTTTAGTTTTAATTTTTGAAACATTTAATAGACTTTATTTATTTCAAAAAAAGATTTATTTACTTATTCATGAGAGACACAGACTGAGAGAGAGAAAGGCAGAGACACAGGCAGAGGGAGAAGTAGGCTTCTCACAGGGAGCCTGATGTGGGACTCGATCCCGGATCCTGGGATCATGACCTGAGTCGAAGGCAGCACCCAACTGCTGAGCTACGCAGGTGTCCCAATGGACTTTATTATTATTATTTTTTAAAAATTTTTATTTATTTATTTTTTAAATTAATTTATTTATTTTTTATTTTTTTAATTCTTATTTATTTATGATAGGCATACAGTGAGAGAGAGAGGCAGAGACATAGGCAGAGGGAGAAGCAGGCTCCATGCACCGGGAGCCCGACGTGGGATTCGATCCCGGGTCTCCAGGATCGCGCCCTGGGCCAAAGGCAGGCGCTAAACCGCTGCGCCACCCAGGGATCCCAAAATTTTTATTTATTTATGATAGTCACACAGAGAGAGAGAGAGAGAGAGAGGCAGAGACACAGGCAGAGGGAGAAGCAGGCTCCATGCACCAGGAGCCCGATGTGGGATTCGATCCTGGGTCTCCAGGATCGTGCCCTGGGCCAAAGGCAGGCGCTAAACTGCTGCGCCACCCAGGGATCCCTGGACTTTATTTATTTATTTATTTATTTTTGGACTTTATTTTTTAAATGAGTTTTAGGCTCATAGCAACATTGAATAGAGGTGCAGAGGTTTTTTTCCATATACCCCTTGTTCTCCTATATTCACAGCCTCCCCCATCATCAACATCCTCCACCAGAGTGGTACATTTGTTACAATCCATGAACCTGTGCTGACATGTCATCACAAAGAATCCATAGTTTTCATGAGGGTTTGCTCTTTGATAACTATACATTCTGTAGGATAAGTATGTACTGACAGGTAGCCACCATTATAGTATCAATCAGAGTAGTTTCAGTGCCATAAACATCTCCTGTGCTCTACCTACTTTTTCTTGCCTCCTCCTGACTCCTAACAACCACTGACCTTTCAAATTTTTATTGAAGTATTTTATACACATTATAAAATCAAACATTATAAAACCTTGTTTTTCCCTATTCATAATTTCTTGTTTCTCAGAGAAAACTTTAAATTTTTTTGTTTTTCATTTTTAGTTTACCTTCATATTTCTCAATTGTAACCTTCATGTCTGGCTTCTTTCACTTTGCAAGATATTTTCCACTTTTGTGTTGTATTAGAACGTCATTCCTTTAAACGGCTGAATAGTATTCCATTGTATATAAACATCACAATTTGTTTATCCATTTGTTTGTTGAGGAACATATAGATTGTTCTCACCTTTTGAGTACTCTCAATGTAATGAACATTAGTGTACAAATATATGTTTTTGAGTGTTTAATTCTTTTGAGTATAAGCCTAGAAGTGGAATTTATGAGTCATAAGGTAGTTTTATGTTTATCTTTCTTTTTAAGGAATTGCCAAACTGTTCCACAGTGATTGCACCATTTTACATTCCTATCAGCAATGTATGAGGATTCCAGTTTTTCCACATTCTTGCCATTATAGTTATTTTCCATTTTGTTCTGTTTTTTTTTTTTTTTTTTTTAATTTTTTAATTTATTTATGATAGTCACAGAGAGAGAGAGAGGCAGAGACACAGGCGGAGGGAGAAGCAGGCTCCATGCACCGGGAGCCTGATGTGGGATTCGATCCCGGGTCTCCAGGATCGCGCCCTGGGCCAAAGGCAGGCGCCAAACCGCTGCGCCACCCAGGGATCCCTTGTTCTGTTTTTATTGTAGTCAATCTAGTAGGTGTGAAGTGGTATCTCATTGCAGTTTTGATTTTCGTTTCCCCTAATATCTAATGATGTCGAGCATCTTTTGATGTGCTTATTGGCCATTTGCATATAGTCCTTGAAGAAATAATGAAGTTCTGTAACCATTTTTATATATTTTTTTAAGATTTATTTATTTATGAGAGACACACAAAGAAAGAGAGAGAGGCAGAGACATAGGCAGAGGGAGAAGCGGGCTCCTCACAGGGAGCCCGATGTGGGACTCGATCCCAGATCCTGGGATTGCGACCTGGGCCGAAGGCAGGCGCCCAACCGCTGAGCCACCCAGGCATCCCTGTAACCATTTTTAAATTGGATTATTTGCCTTTCTGTTGTTGAATTATAAGAGTTCTTCATATATTCTGCTTATTAAACTCTGTATATGATTTGCAGATATTTTCTTCCATTCCATAGGTTATCTTTTCACTTTTTAAAATATATTTTTTAAAATAAACTCTATGCCACATGTGGGGCTTGAACTCACATTCTCTACCAACTGAGTCAGCCAGCGCCCCTGTCTTTTCACTTTAATAATTTACTTTGATGCATTAGAGTTTTAAATTTCGATGAAGTCCAACTTACATATTTTTTCTTTTTGTTGCTTATGCCTTTGGTATTGTATCTAAGAATCCATTGCCAAAGTATAGATCATGAAGATCTCCCCTCTTTTCTTTTAAGAATTTTATGGTTTTATATTTTGGTCATTGATTCATTTTGGGTTAATTTTGCATACGGTGTGAAGTAGGGGTCCAACTTTTTTTTTTTCTTGTCATGGCTTTTGGCTTATCTTGGTGATTCCAATATGTAATGTACATTGCAGCTTAGTTTTCTATTTTATTTTATGGATGTTCAGCAGTCATTACATGGTGATCATCTTCACCATCTTTAGATGCATGCTTGTTATATCTAAATTATTTCTAATGATAATTTTAATTTGGTTCTGGAATTCTGCTCTGTTGGCTGTATTTCATTCAGATTTATTTATTTATTTATTTATTTGTTGGTTTGTTTGTTTGTTTTAGGGGACCCAGGCATCTCCTATAATTACATATTTAATGCTTAGCTAAGCTCTCTTAAAAAGTCAGCTGAGGGGTGCTTGCTTGGGTGGCTCAGCTGGTTAATCATCTGCCCTTGGCTTACGTTGTGATCCTGGGTCTTGGAATTGGGTCCCATGTTGGGCTCCTTGCTCAGCGAGAAGTCTGCTTGTTCCTCCCTCTGCCATTCCCCCTCCTTGTGTTTCTCTTTCTTTATCTCTCTCTCTAATAAAATCTTTTTAAAAAGTCAGCTGAGGAAAATATTAGGTTTTTGACTCCTCAGATACATATTATTTCTCAGGTTCATAACTTGGTACACCATTGAATTAAGGCAAATTTTAAATGTGGAATGGTTCTGTTTTCTGTCACATTTTTGGACATAATTTAATGGACTTTGTTTTTCAGAAATTGAAAATCTGTTAAAAATTATTATTTTTTTGTCTTGTGTACATTAGAAGCAGGAAGACAGAAGTGAAACTAGAAGCTGCATAGAAGCTGATACATTCCATTCAGTTTCATGTCAGTATTAGGACATAGTCAGCCATGACATCAATATGGATTCATTTAGTTCTCAGTTCAGTGCTTATTTCTGAACGAGTTAACTCAGTTAAAACAGGTGCTAAGGATTAATATTTTAGTTTAGAGCTGTCTGTGCCCTCAATAATTTTGCATTCAGAAAGTCTGTGAAAATCTGTGATTTTTAAACTAGTATAGCTAGAATTTGTGACTTAATGATGAGAAAATTTTGGAGTGTGACTACTTTAATAAAAATCTACTCAGTCATTCAGCTGTTAGTTATTGAGTATCTGTTGTGGAGTAGGCACTGCTTTAGGCATTGGGGCTATAGCAATTAACAAGTCAAATGAGATCTGTGAGCTCCTATTGTTGTGGGGTATTTGAGGAGACAGATAACAGATTATAAACAACTACATAACCAATCAAATAAGATAATTTAGGTATGTGATAAAGATAATCGAAGTAAGATAATGAAGAAAATGGTGACTGATAGCAGTGTGTTCCATAAAGTTGAGAAAGGGGGCATATAAATCCTCTTTGAGGAGGTGATATTTGATGAGATCTGAATGAACAAAAAGGCCATTTAAAAATCCATTCCTAAAAAAAAAATAAAAAAAATAAAAAAAATAAAAATCCATTCCTGCAGAGGGGACTTGCAAGTGCAAAGACCCTCATGCTGGACCAACCTTAACCTCTTCAGTTTGAAAGAAGGCCTGTGGGGCTGGAGCCCAGGGAGCTAAACCATTGCAAAAACAAAGAGAAAACTCTCTTTGTGAAGCTTTGCCTGCTCTAAAGGTAGGAACCTTTGTATATGGACAACATGCATGTATGCATTTCCTTTGATATATTGAACTTAGATGAAAATAAAAAAGAAAAATTTCATTTTTTCTTCATTAGATATTGATTGCCTGTTATATGTTGGGTATCATTTAGATAAGGTGTTAGAGACAGCAATGAACACAACAGATTTCTGCTTTCATAGAGTTTACATACTAGACATGTTTTATTTTTTAGTTTTTTATTTATTTGAGAGAGAGAGAGAGAGAGCATGAGATGGGGGAGAGTCAGAGGGAGAAACAGACTCCCCGCTGAGTGGGGAGTCCAATTCAGGATTTGATCCTGGAACTTGGGATCATAATCTGAGTTGAAGACAGATTCTTAACCCACTGAACCACCCGGGTGCCCCATACTAGAAATATTTTAGTAGAGGGCAGTATTACTTTGAATTTTATAAAATATTTGATAGAATTAATATAATTAGGAATGTAATTCTCAACCCTTTGGGATGCGGTAGGAGGCGGAGGTGGTGACTTTCAGAATGTCTAGAGGTGTGTAATAAAGACCTCAATGAAAGTGTGTAACAGTTCACAAGTGTGCTGGGTGAAAAAACAGTTGAGAATCAGTGGGATACTCTCTAGAGTAAGATAGTTGTAGAATCCAGGGTTGCTACATATAACATTTTAGCAATTCCGCAAACTTGAATTAACAAATAATTTGTATTTCAGAAAATATATTGAAATGTTTTCTCACACAACTGGCTTTATTTGCTTCTTTGGTAAACAGTAATTGGATTCAGTTATAGTAATGAGAGACATTGGTCATCTTGGTGGTTTTCTTTCTTATGGATGTAGTATTTTGTAGTTTTTCTTCCATATTCCAGTTGTTCTGCTGGCTCTTTATGAGTTAGGATGACCTAATGGGCACTTTAATTTACATTTAGGTTAAGATAAGTAGATAAAAGAAACTTTTTACTTTAAGATAAAATAGTATCTGAGTTACACATTTAATGCTTGAATTACATATTTAACAAGTTACACATTAATTAATTAATTTAAATAAAAACACAGTTGTTAAAAGGCAAAAGCAGGGTTTCCTGGGAATTTAGTATTATCTCTAGAGTGTATTTGTTGCAGCAGAGGCAAAGAGTTTATGTTTCTGTATTTTCAGGGATACAAGCAGCAGTGAGAGTGAAGAGAGTTCTGGTTCTTCTGAGGATGAGTTAATTGGCCCTCCTTTACCTCTTAAAATGATGGAAGAACCAAGTAATCATATCGAGGAAGATATCCTTGGTCCTTTACCTCCACCTCTTTATGAAGAAGTAGAAGAAGATGATGATGATGATGGTGATTCAGAGGAGGAGGAGGTAAGTATTTCAGTAGTAATTTAACACTTCATTAGAGTAGTGTAGGGGTCAGTTTCCTGCTGTTATTTATGATTGAGAGCAAATAAAAAACAGTTTTGAGTTTACTGATAGCCCTTGTTGAAAGTACTCTAAAGGATGTACTTGAGGAATAGGGAAATATAACTCTGAAATAATAAATGGACAAGAGGAGGCAGAGAGTTAAAAAAAGGGGAGTTAATTAATAAAAATTTTGTTAAATCTACATAAGCATGTAGTGTAAATAATGGTAATGAATAATTTTAGGCTTTTTCTTTTTTTTTTTAAATTTTTATTTATTTATGATAGTCACACAGAGAGAGAGAGAGAGAGGCAGAGACATAGGCCGAGGGAGAAGCAGGCTCCATGCACCGGGAGCGCGACATGGGATTTGATCCCGGGTCCCCAGGATCGCGCCCTGGGCCAAAGGCAGGCGCTAAACCGCTGCGCCACCCAGGGATCCCAAATAATTTTAGGCTTTTTCTTAATAAGATTTTATCTATTTGAGAGAGAGAAGGAGACAGAACATGCATGAGTGGGGAGAGGGGCAGAGGGAGAGGCAGACTCCCTGCTGAGCAGGGAGCCCCACTTGGGGCTGAGTCCCAGGACCCTGTGATCATGACCTGAGTCAAAGGCAGCCCTTAGCCAACTGAGCCACCCGGTGCCCCAGTTTAGGGGAATTTAAAAACAAAGTGGATCTAAAATTGTAAGCAATAACATGGAAGATAGGAGAGTAGAATCAGTTCATTCATTTTGAAGTCCTTGTATTATTTAGGAGGAGGCTAGAGCTATTCATTAACTTTAGTTTAAGTATGCAAGTTATAATTTAAGAGTAATTGCCCAAAGAACAGAAATAAGTTGTATAACCCCCAAATAGGAAAAGAAAACATAAAACCATTGGTGTGTACTTTGTGTGCTTGATACCTGGAGTGGATAAAATTTTTAATATCACCCTCTTCTGTGATAAGTTATTTTCAGTAATGATTATGAGATGAAACAAGTAATGGTCAGAAAAGAAACAACTTTTGCAGATCCGTCACTGACTTTACAAAATGGGCCTTCTTTGCATATTCTTGTTCAATACCCAGTATACCAAATTTGTCAATTTATGTTAATTCATGGATGATCAAAGAAAGCTTTTTAAAGATTTTTATTTATTTATTTTAGAGACAGAGAGAGAGAGAGAACATGCCAGCAGAGAGGCACAAAGAGGGAGAGATAAAGAATTTCAAGCTAACTCCAGGCTGAGGGCCGAGTCCAATGCAGGGCTTGATCTCAAGGTCCTGAGATCATAACCTGAGTGGAAACCAAGAGTTGGGACGCTAATCCACTGAGCCATCGAGGTGCCCCTGATAAAGCTTTTAATTTTAATTTTGAAAAAATTTTTTCATGTGAAACATGAGATGTATGTGTGTATAATAGTGTATGCACATGTATGTGAAATTAAAAAGGCACATAGGATAAATTTGATAGTTTCATTGAAAACCTTGTTTCATAATAGATATCTGAAACTGTGGTGTTGACCACATATATATATTTTTTATTTTGATACCAATTCTAGTGGCTTTTAAAAAATACCTGTTTGGGGCAGCCCGGGTGGCTCAGCAGTTTAGTGCCGCCTTCAGCCCAGGTCGTGATCCTGAGGACCCGGGGTCGAGTCCTGCATCGGTCTCCCTGCATGGAGCTTGCTTCTCCCTCTACCTGTGTCTCTGCCTCTCTCTCTCTCATGAATAAATGAATAAAATCTTTAAAAATAAATAAATATTAAAAAATACCTGTTTTCACTAACTTGTCTTTTCTAGGAAAATACCATTTTGTAATATATTTGGTAAAAACTTCTAAAGTTGTTTTTCTGTAAAAATCAGAAAAATGGCTAGATTATGGTAAATATTGTCATCAAATGCTCTGCTTTAGAATGTTTTTGGTGAGAACAATTAGGCATACAAACATTGCCCTTTTGAATTCTTCTGCCAACCTAGTCTCCTATCTTTTGTTTTTTCTCAAATAATAACATTCAAAGAATAACAGAATGAGAGATACTCAAGTATTGTTTCTTTGTTTTAATATATCAGTTTGTGGGATCCCTGGGTGGCGCAGCGGTTTGGCGCCTGCCTTTGGCCCGGGGCACGATCCTGGAGACCCGGGATCGAATCCCACATCGGGCTCCTGGTGCATGGGGCCTGCTTCTCCCTCTGCCTATGTCTCTGCCTCTCTCTCTCTCTCTGTATGACTATCATAAATAAATAATAAAAACAAACAAAAAAAAATATATCAGTTTGTTTTGAATCTGCTGCTTAAATGCAGAAATTTGTAGTACAGCAAGGATTGGAGATATGAAACTACACTTGAAGTAAGCTTGAATGACTCAGAACATTATCTGTAAACATACATATCAGTATTTTATGTGCATGTTGCGGTGCAGACCGTATGTCAGAGTATGTATGTGTGTGTTGTGGTGCAGACTGTATAACAGGAAGTTCTCTAAATTAACTTCAGGTAGGATACAATATTTATTGAAAAATAAAATATGCCAATTTGAAGCTTTCATATATATTACCAAAACTGAGCACTAATCATAGTAAAAAACAAAATTCTAAACTGACGTTTTAGAATTGCCAGCAAATGATGATAATGAAAAACACTCATCTTTGGTTGATTTTATTATTGTTTTAAGGTTCTTTACAGAAAATGCTCCCCCTTATTGTGTGTACCACTTCCATTGCAATGCTCTTAATATGCCATTGAAGAAGACTCCATCATTCCAGTAAAAGACAGGAAAGGAGAAAAAAGAAGTAGAGAAAAAAATCTTGGTAAATAAAGATAAAAAAATAAGGTGGTAGACATGAATACACATATATCAGTATTAACAATAGATGTATGTGGACTAACTTGCCACTTAAAATTCTCAGATTAGATTTAAAAATTCGGATATAATCTGTTTACAAATGATACACCTAAAATGTAATGACATAGAAGAGTTGAAAGAGGAATAGAATATAGCAGGAAAATACTAATTGAAAGATAACTGATTAATCTTATAAAATTAACGTAAGACAAAGTAATTTTTTTTTTTAAGACAAAGTAATTTTTAAGTCATAATTAGTCTAATTAGCCAAATGAATGTCATTACTTAGTGGTAAAGGAAATAATTTATTCTGGAAAATTTGGCATTCCTTAACCTCTGAATTTAACACATAGATTTAAAGCAAAATTTGACAGAATTGGGGATCCCTAGGTGGCTCAGCGGTTTGGCACCTGCCTTCAGTCCAGGCATGATCCTGGAGTCCCGGGATCGAGTCCCACGTTGGGCTCCCTGCATGGAGCCTGCTTCTCCCTCTGCCTCTCTCTCTGTGTGTCTATCATGAATGAATAAATAAAATCTTAAAAAAAATGGACAGAATTAACAAGGAATAGACAAATCTACAGTCATGATGAGAGATTCAGAAATTGTTAAGAGAACTAGTAAGAGTATAGTAGTGAACAATACAAATGCATTTTTTTTTTAACCGAACATATATAGAACACTTATCTAATATTTTCTTTTCAAGCGCATGTGGATAAATCAGAAGTAACAGGAAGGTCACATCTAGGTCACAACATTCTGTGACATGAGAAAGATGTACATAATTATTTTGCATAGTTCACAGAGTTGGTAATATTTAATTTGATCATAAAAATGTGAGAATATTGTGTAGTGAATGTTTGTGTGCCTTCAAAATTCATGTGTTGAAGCCCTAACCCCCCACTGTGGCTGCATTTGTAGATGAGACTATGGAAGTAATTCAGGTTAAATTAGGTTGTAAGGATGGACTCTGATCTTATAGGATTAGTGTGCTTATAAGAAGAGAAACATGAGAGAGCCAGGTCTGCATATAACAAAGCAAGAAGGTAGGCATCTAACAAGCCAGGAAGAAAGCTCTCAACAGAATCCAAATTTGCCAACACCTTGACCTTGGACTTCTAGCCTCCAGAACTCTGAGAAAATAAATTCCTGATGTTTAAGCCATCTAGTTTGTGGTGTTTTGTTATGGTAGCCTGAGCTGATTAATACAGGTTTGCAAGACTGACAAGAGGCTGAAGAAAACAAAAAAAAGGCTGAAGAACAGTGAAGCCTGGGTGGCTCAGCTATTGAGTGTCTGCCTTCAGCTCAGGGTATGATCCCAGTCCAGATATCGAGTCCTGCATTGGGCTCCCCTTGAGGAGCTTGCTTCTCCCTCTGCCTGTGTCTACCTCTCTCTGTGTCTCCCATGAATAAATAAATAAACAAACAAACAAATAAATAAAATCTTAAAAAAAAAAAGAGGCTGAAGAACGGAGAATGGAGAAAAAGAAGGGTGTTGTGAACAGGAACAAAATTGCTGTAGCCAAAGCCCAGATGTATGCAAGTACATGTTATCATGGTGAAGTATCATATAATTAGTGCATGAAATATCATGTAATTAGTTTTATTAGGGGTAAATGGAAAGATGAGGCTGATGAGATCAAATCCAGAGATCAGTATGGAGTAGAGCAGCTTTCTGGAAGGCATGGAATTTGAATGAACCTTGTAGAGGGTTACATTTTAATGAGCGTGGTGGGGTAGGCCACAACCTATCTGTGAAGAGTAAATGGCAGGAACAAAGGCACAATTTACAGGGTTAGATTCTGGATGATGCAAAAATCAATTTACCTAGAATAGAAAGTTGATAAAGATGATCAGGCCTTTGACGTAGAACTGATGTGTGAATAAACCCTAAATGCAGCTATGCAGAGAAGTAAAAGCATGCTTGGATATGGGACATTGAAGCTTGTTTATAAGCTTTGGCCTTTCATGGCTATAATTCAAGCATTTCAGGAGACTGAATAATGGTTTTCTGGGTGTGTGTGTTTTTGTTTTGTTTTGTTTTCTGTTTTTCTTAAATATTTTATTTATTTGAGAGAGAGGGAGAGACTGGGAGAGTGAGCAAGCATGACCTGGGGGAAGGGCAGAGAGAGAAGGAGAAGCGGGCTCCCATCTCAAGCAGGCTTCCTGCTGAGCAGGGAGCCCAATGTGAAGCTGGACCCTAACCTGAGCTGAAATAAAGAGTCAGACGCAAAAACAAAACAAAAAAAAGTCAGACACTTAACTGACTGAGCCACCTAGGTGCCCCTATTTTTTGCTTTTTTTATAAGATTATATATATTGAGTCTTTTGAAAGTTAATTATTAAGTCTTTTTATGGTGTGCCTTTTTTTTTTTTGTCAACATAGTAAAAGAAAATGCTGATAATAGTATGAAAAGCAAGGCTGTTGATAAGTGTATTGATAACAGCTGTAATTTTATTTTATTTTCATTTTTAATTTTATTTATTTATTTAAAATTTTTTAAAGATTTTATTTATTTATGATAGAGAGAGAGAGAGAGGCAGAGACACAGGCAGAGGGAGAAGCAGAGGGAGAAGCAGGCTCCATGCCGGGAGCCTGACTCAGGACTCCATCCCGGGACTCCAGGACTGCACCTTGGGCCAAAGGCAGGTGCCAAACCGCTGAGCCACCCAGGGATCCCCAGGCACCCAGGGATCCCCTAATTTATTTTTATTTAAATTCAATTTGCCAACATTTGATATAACACCCAGTGCTCATCCCAGCAAGTACCCTCCTCAGTGCTGGTCACCCAGTTACCCCATCCCCCCACCCACAACAGCCTTAATTTTAAAGTGTGCACTAATTGATAATGCAAAGTTTATTAGCATTGTTAATGGATTAACTAAAACTTTGGAAGGGAGACAAAACAGGAGTGGGAGGTTCCTTATGTCTATTCCAATTCTCCTTCTGTTTCCCTTTTGGATACATATCATAACCAGCATTTCTAAGGCTAGGGCAGAGATGGTGGGTGAAGCAGATGACTCAGAAATTTGCCGATGTTGTGAATGTGGCTTTGCAGTGGCCTTCTTTGATTTGGGATAAATTATATTTGCCTTCAATGGAGTCCTTCAGGTTTTAAACTGTGGTTTAATAGTAGCAGATGGGTGGCAACCTTAGGCTGTTTTTTAGGTTCTGAGTGAAAATACAACTTTTCTACTACTTGCTGCATTTGATATACAAGATACTGGCAGCCTTCAGGAGTCAGGGATCATAGGCAAGGAAAATCTGGTATTACTGTCTTGAATGTGAATGTTGTGGGATCTAGACAGATAAATTAGCATGATTTATTTTAGATTATTTGCATAGCAATGTTTGGCTTATGTTTCTTTTTTTTTAAAATTTTTTATTTTATTTTATTTTTTTAATTTATGATAGTCACAGAGAGAGAGAGAGAGAGGCAGAGACACAGGCAGAGGGAGAAGCAGGCTCCATGCACCGGGAGCCTGACGTGGGATTCGATCTCGGGTCTCCAGGATCGCGCCCTGGGCCAAAGGCAGGCGCCAAACCGCTGCGCCACCCAGGGATCCCTGGCTTATGTTTCAACATTGAATTCAAATATTTCTGGCCTTTGAAGGAATCTTGTTCTTAGGACCTAGTAATTCTTAGGGCCTAATAATTCTTTGTTGATTCAAAAACTGAATTTAGTTCCTTCAGGCAATCAGTTTGGGGTAATGCTAGGCAAAATTATAAGAGACTGTTTTATGTATCAGAATGCTAGTTATATTTTTAAAGTTTGGGATATACTGATATATCCCTGATATACTTATCTTGTCCCTCCTCTCCTTGATTTCCTCTCCTTTTTTCTTTCATGCTTGGTTTCATCACCACCTTTCAATCTTTTGTGCCTTTTTTTTCTTTTTGTGTTTTCAGCCTTTTCCGTTCTACCAGCTGTTGGCTTTAAGCTTGCAAACATACTAAAATCTTCCTTAAATTCATTTTCCCTCCAAGCTAGTATCTAATTTCCTTTCTCCTCAGATGTCTCAAAAGCAGCGTCTGTTTTCCACCTCTACTTTTTCATCACATTTTCTCCTGAAATCTTTGTGATCAGTTTTTGCCTTATAATTTCACCGAAACTGTTCTCCTATAGATCCTCACTGACAAAATCAATATATCCAAATCTGAAGCCCTTTCTCCCTTCTCATTCTGTACCTCTGCAATACTGGACAATGTTGATTTCTTCTTTCTTGAAACTCTTTCTTTGCCATTTATTTATGCTATTGGTTTGCTGCCTCTTTCTTTGTTTATTCAGTATATTTTTATTTAGCACATTTTTTCAAAGATTTTATTCATTTATGAGAGACAGAGAGAGGCAGAGACGTAGGCAGAGGGAGAAGCAGGCTCCCTGTGGGGAGCTTGTTGTGGGATTTGATCCCAGGACCCCAGGATCACAACCTGAGCAAAGGCAGACACTTAACCACTGAGCCATCTAGGCATCCCTATTTAGCACTTTTTATGAGTCAGGTACTTTTAGATGTTGGGAATACAGTAATGAATAAAGCCAACAAATCCCTGTTCTGATGGTGCTTACATTTCTGCTAGTGTCTTTTACTATTTTGTATTTCCTCACCTTTCCCCAACCATCATCATTCCCTGAGGATCCATTCTTGCTTGCCTTATCATTTCATGTTTGGCTTGGGTGGAGTTTCCTACATCTTGTCCTCATGACTCCTTTTTTTATTTTGTTTTGTTTTTGTTATAGGCATGTTGCCTTTTTTAAAATTTAATTTTAAATTCAATTAACATAAAATGTATTATTGGTTTCAGAGGTACAGGTTAGTGATTCATCAGTCTTACATAATACCCAGTGCTCATTACATCATGTGCCCTCCTGAATGTCTATCACCCAGTTACTCTTTTCCCCACTTCCAGTGACCCTCAGTTTGTTTCCTATGATTAAGAGTCTCTTACGGTTTGTCTCCTTCTCTGATTTCATCTTATTTTATTTTTTTCTCTCTTATTCCTATGATCCTCTGTTTTGTTTCTTAAATTTCACATATAAGTGAAATCATATGATAATTGTCTTTCTCTGATTGACTTTGCACAGCATAATATCCATTTAGTTCCATCCATGTCTTTGCAAATGGCAAGATTTCTTTTTTTTTCTTTTTCTTTTTTTTTGCTGGCTGAGTAGTAGTATTCCATTGTATATAATACCACATCTTCTTTATCCATCTATCTGTTGATGGATATCTGGGCTCTTTTCATTGTTTGGACGTTGTAGACATTACTGCTATAAACATTGGGGTGCAGGTGCCTCTTTGGGTCACTAGACTTATGTCTTTGGGTTAAATACCCAGTAGTACGGTTGCTAGGTTGTAGGGTAGCTCTATTTTCAACTTTTTGAGGAACCCCATACTGTTTTTCCAGAATGGCTGCACCAGCTTGCTTTCCCACCACCAGTGTATGTGAATTCCCCTCTCTACAACCTCACAGCATCTGTCATTTCCTGACTTATTAATTTTAGCCATTCTGACTAGTGTGAGTTGGTATCTTATTGTGGTTTTGATTTGTATTTCCCTGATGCCAAGTGATGTTGAGCATTTTTTCATGTGTCGGCCATTTTTATGTCTTTGGAGAAATACCTGTTCATATTTTCTGCCCATTCCTTGACTGGATTATTTGTTTTTAGGGTGTTGAGTTTGATAAGTTCTTCATAGATTTTGGATATTAGCCCTTTATCTGATATGTCATTTGTAAAATCTCTCATTCTACCAGTTGCCTTTTGGTTTGTTCAGTTTCCTTTGCTGTGCAAAGGCTTTTTATCTTGATGAAGTCCCAATAGTTCATTTTTGCCTTTGTTTTCATTGTCTTTGGAGATGTATCTAGCAAGAAGTTGCTCCAGCTGAGGTCAAAGAGGTTGCTGCCTGTGTTCTTCTCTAGGATTTTGATGGATTCCTGTCTTACATTTAGGTCCTTCATCCATTTTGAGTCTATTTTTGGTATGATGTGAGGATGGTCTAGTGTCCTCATGACTTCTATTCACTGAGAGCCCTTGGAAGCATTGGTCTATCTTGTTTGAACTTCAGATCTAGCTTTCTCATGACTCATGAAACATGTCCATATTTAAGCTCCAACAAAGTTCTAAATTCAACTTCGAAGATTAAACTTGAGCTTTTATTTTCTCCCACTTAAACTTTTTCTGAAGCCGTTTAGCTTGTCTCTGCCTTTAGGATCTTCTGTTCAATCCCTTTTCCTCACTGCTTCGAGGTTAAACTATTTGTAGCACGAGTCACATTGCAAGTAATAGTACTCATTCCCTAAATGAGGGAAAATAAACTACCACATCAGGCAGGACTCCATCTGGGGATTCCTGAATACAGTTTGATTATTTTGTTGCTCAGAAACTTGCAAAGCACTATGGCTTTTTAGACATTCTACTTAGTAGAAAAGCATCCAAGTTCACATACTTGATTGGCTAAATATTTTAATAAGTATTATTGAAATTAATGGAAAAATATTTTTAAAATAACTTTTTTTTTTTAACCCAGTGGTTCTTAGTCTGAATGTAAGAATCCTCTGTGATACAATTAAAAAATATGTATGTAATCTGGAAGTGGATTCAGTAGGACTGGGGTGGACCCTGTCCCAACACCTGCAATCTACATTGTAACAAAAGGCCCTACAAGTAAGTATCTTCCCAGTTCGCCTGTCATACCACCTCTTCCCAGTCTGCTGTGGCTGCTTACTTAAATAGGTTAACTATATTACTGGTAACTCTGTAAGTTATGATCTATATCATGTATCATGGAAATTTAAAGACATGGAATATTGCTTACAAAATAACATTTCTCAAAAAGGAAGGATATGGTATTGCTGCCTTGTTTTTCAGTGACAGTGAAGCCACTTTGAAGTTTTCATGTAAGACTTATAAGAATATTCTTTCTCCCAAATAACTTAGAAGTAATATTCATTTTGATTATTATTTTGCAGAAAATATTTCTTCCATAGTATGTGGTGGTTGATATCTTTAGATGTGCTACTGTTAGTTGCTTTTGGGAAAGACATGAGAGAGATGGTAAGCTCCTGGCCTTTTGTATCATATCCATTTTTAAATATTTTTATGCTTATCTTGAATTATACCTATTAAATCATGGTCAGTGAAAGACTGTGAACAGGGAAATAGCCTAGGAGTTGAGCCAGTAGCTCTTTTTTTTTTTTCTTTTTCTTTTTATTTATTTATTTATTTATGATAGTCACACAGAGAGAGAGAGAGAGAGAGAGAGAGAGAGGCAGAGACACAGGCAGAGGGAGAAGCAGGCTCCATGCAGGGAGCCTGATGTGGGGGACTGGATCCCAGGACCCTGGGATCACTCTCTGAGCTGAAGGCAGAAGCTCAGCCACTGAGCCAGCCAGGTGCCCCACTGAATAGAATTTAAATAAAAATTTTTAAAAAGAGAGAAAAGAAAAAAATTAGAACAGAGAAAAAAATTCCAAACAGAATGATATTGAACATGAATATAAAATAAATCTGAATAAATAAATAAAATAAATCCTGAAGACCGGGGAATGAGTCCCACATCGGGCTCCCTGCGTGGAGACTGCTTCTCCCTCTGCCTGTGTCTCTGCCTCTCTATCTCTCCCTCATGAATAAATGAATAAAATCTTAAAAAAAAAAAATCTTAGTACTCTAAATAAATTCCTATCTTACCTTGTTCCTAAAAGGATTTAATGAAGTGAAATACTATAAGAAAGCATAAGTTAGGAAGAATGAAGGAAAATAGAAAAGCAAGGAACATAAAGTTAACAAAACATAGGAAGCAGAGTTCTAAGTATTTGCTAATGGGTAGGCCACAAAACCTTGTCACCTTTGTTGGTTACTTTCTTTTCCTTCTGCCTTGCATGCAATTCATTACAAGTCTGTTTAGCTCTCTTTCCAGCCAGATCATTCCTTTCCATCTCCATTACTACCATCTTAGTGAATCCAATATCACTCCAACAGCAGTAGCCACTTAAGATTGTCTCTCAGCTTCCACTGTTAACTGGACTAATATAATAGTAATCCAGGCAATAAAAAGTAAATTATAGATACAGGGAAACAATAGAGTAGTGTTTAAGAGAATGGATTTTAGGCCACATGGAGCTTTCACTTTCAAGCTGTGTGACTTTGGGCACGTTACTTAACCTCTCTTATGTGTTTCTTCCCTCCTCTGTAAAATGGGCTAATAAAATATTCAACTGGAATTGTGTAGATGATTCATTGAATGAATGAATGAATGAATGAATGGATCTTGAACCCTTAGAATGGTTCCTGTTTTTATTTATCATTGTGGTCATCTATTTTAATATATAGCAAAAAGTGAATTAAAAATTTTTGATGTTAAAAAAATTTTTTTGATGTTATTTCTAAATATTTCTAAATAAAAACATCTAAAACAAAACTAAAAGGAAATTTTTATATCTCACTAAATAATTCACTCATGCTTCCTACTAGCAGTGTTATAAATAATTAAGGAGCACTAGAGCTATTCCCTTTAAAATCTAGAATAAAAGATGGTAACTGTTGCATTATTATTCTAGACATTTTTGCCAATTAAACAAGTCAAAATAAAATAATCAGAATTGCATATTAGAAAAGAAGTGAGGTTATTGTTGTATTTAGTGTGACTACCTAACATAAAGTACTAATCAAAACTTTTGTAACAGATTTTTAGTAAGTTTATTTTTATTTTAACTTAATTTTGTATGCAGTTTAAAGGATTAAAAATGAACAACAGTGAAAAATGTGAAAAATTAGGAGTAAGCTTAGTGAAAGATATGTCTGAATGTAAAGAACAGTATAAATCTTTTCAGTCTAAAAAAGAATTTGAGTAAGACCACTAAAAATCAGTAAATATTTTTCTTTTTTTTTCCACAGAATTTAAATTATTTGCCCAGTTTGCTTATTTGCTCACTTATCTGGCTATTAAGTGGTAGAGTTGCTATTTAAACCCAGGCTGTCTATGCTTTTAACATTATGTGCTACCACCCTTATTTGGAAGCCATGGAGTTGGGATGTGATAAAATAGAACAATCATAACAATATACTGTAATAAGAATTATGTGAATGTGGTCTCTATCAAAATGCTTACCTTGTGCTGATGTGAGATGATAAAATACTATGTGATGAGATGAAGTGAAGAGAATGACGTAGGCATTGATGCTAAAGTGTGTTAGGCTACAGTTGACCTTCTGACCACAACGAAGTGGGTAATGAAAAGGGAAAGTGAAACTATGAAGGGAGGACTACTACTGTATTATGTAATTTGGCTGATGCTGAAAAAATGGAAAATAGCATAGAGGTCGTTTCTTTCTGTCTCACATAAACGCAATCAGTAGTTAATTGGCAAGCTACTTGTTCTGGTAGAACAAGCTTGTAGGTCCAGGGCACCACAGATTAGCTTGCTTCTGTCCTTTTGTTCTACCATCCTTAGTATGTGGGCTTCAAGATGTGTGGTCAAACTGTAGCTATGATTTTTGCATTTTTATCAGCAGGAATGCAGAAGGGATAAAGAAGGCTACTGATTTTGAACTTTTATATGAGAAATATAGCATTTACTTTAGGAAGCCAGGATTGTAGCTAAAATTCAGTGCTTCCATCAGAAACGATGGATGATGCAGAGAGGGGGGAAGCCAGTTAGCACCTCTGTGGTGAACATAAATTTATATTCAGTGTTCGGTGCTTTTGGTATTAGTAATGGCAAATTATTTACTTTTTTAGAAAGTTTTTAGCCCTTGACACTAGTCCTTTCCTATTGTATGACTTAGACTCTACTTGATTTTATTTTGTTCGTTGTAAATGTATTACCGCTACCTTTCTCCAAAGGAACAAACCATGTAAAATTTATAGATACTAATGCAGTCTTTAAACTGTTAGGATTTGGTTACTATATTAGCATGCGTGAATTTCATTTGAATTTTTTTTTTTTTTGTATCTGTTATATCCTGCTGTTTTGGTACTGTTTTTTCTTCAGAATGAATTGCAGTATTTTTGGTTCATTTTATTAAAGAAAGAATTCATAAAACTAGCCCTAGGGCAAGCCCTAAGATATAGTCAAGTTCAACTATATATTTGTCAGGTTCAGTTATACAGAGAATCATCAAAATACTCATAAGGGGGGCAGCTCTGGTGGCCCAGCAGTTTAGCGCTGCCTTCCACCCAGGGCGAGATCCTGGAGACCCGGGATCGAGTCCCACGTCAGGCTCCCTGCATGGAGCCTGCTTCTCCCTCTGCCCGCCCCCCTGTCTCTAATAAATAAATAAATAATCTTAAAAAATAACTAAAAAAAATAGAAGGGAAATGGAGGTATAGAAATGGACTTAAAACTACAGAACAATTTCCTTTTTTATTTTAAAAAATATTTTAAAACCATATATATATACGTGTGTATATATATATGCATATATAAAAAAATATATATATTTGCCTCAAAAAGTGACATTTATGAAAAGGTGGAAAAAAATGACAAGATGTCCATCCTTTGGCTCCTTTGCTTTCTCCTTTCTGCTCCTCCTTAGCCCCCCATGGTCTGAACGCTGAGTAGGGCTAGGTAGGAGGACAGCCCCTCAGATGAGGTCAGCAACAGTAGGAGCATCTCCTCACTGGAGGTGTTGTAGAAGGTCTTGATGTCTTGAAGAGTCATCTTGTCCTCTTCTGTCACCATGTTAATAGCCATACCCTTTACACCAAATTGCGTACCATGACTGATTCTGTAGATACAGTTTTCCCTCTTGGTGAGAAGGTCATAGTTGATGACTAAATAAGCCTGCTGCACATCAGTGCTCTGGCATAGATCAAGAGAGAGGACAGCTTCAGCATGTCAATGAGAAAAGGACACAATCCAGAAGAGATTGAAGTATGTGTGTAGGCAGCCAAAGGAACACAAAGAATGCAAAAATCCCTCCTCCCTCAACTACCTAAGGCATTAGATATTCCAAATGCTACTTTTCTGCAGAGTGGCATGAGGAGGCTCTTTTTTTTTTTTGGCTTAGAACAACAGAAATTTATTCTCTCACATTCTGGAAGCCAGGAGTCCAATATCAAGGTGTCAGTAGGGTTGGTTCCTCCCAGAGGCTCTAAGGGAGAATCTGTTCCATGTTTCTCCCCTAACTTCTTGTGGTTGCTGGCAGTCCTTGGCATTCCTTGGCTCATAAATACATCACTTCCATCGAGGAGGCTCTTTGGAGAGGGAATCACCTTGGATTTTATAGAAGGATTCCTTAACAGAGAAAGTACATTTTATTTTTAAATTCATTATTTTTAATTTTTAAATTTTATTTTTAAAAAAGATATTTATTTGATGGAGAGAGTGCTCACAAACAGGGGGAGCAGCAAGCAGAGGGGAAGGAGAAGCAGGCTTCCCCCTGAGCAGAGAGCCCAATTTGGGCCCACATCCCAGGCTCTTGGGATCATGAGCCAAGCTAAAGGCAGACCTTAACTGACTGAGCCACTTGGGTGCCCCTAAATTTTATTTTTTTCAACCTTAAGCATGAATTGTTTATTTTCAAATCTTATTTTTTTTCTTAACTGTGGTAAAATACATGTAACATAAAATTTACCATCTTAATCACTTTTAAGTGTGTATAGTAATGTGAACTGTATCCAGTTGTGCAACAGATTGTTGTGCAACAGATCACTAGAGCTTTTCATCTGGCAAAACTGAAACTCTACATCCATTAAACAACAGCTCAAAAAAAAAAAAACACAACAGCTCCACTTTTTCTCTACCATCTTCCCCTAGCAAGTACCATTCTAGAGAAGTATATTTTAAATTCTTCAATTTAGGGAAATATGCCTCTGTAGTGAAGCAAGTTATACCTGTAAAAATCAGCAGTTTTCCCCAATTGAATGTGTGTGTGTTTCTTAAAATTTTAATTATTTATTTGTGAGAAAGAGAGAGACCATCAGCAGGGGAAGGGGCAAAGGGAGAGGAAGAAGCCGACTCCACTGAGCAGTGAGCCCGATGTAGGGCTGGATCCCAGGACCTTGGGACCATGACCTGAGCCAAAGGCAGACACTTAACCGACTGAACCACCCAGGTGTCCCTCCTCAATTGTGTTTATGATTATAATTTTTTAAGAGGAGTTTTACCTCCTTCTCGCTCTTTTATTATTTTCCACAACTGACATATGATTCAGTTCCCATTTACCATTGGTTGTAGCAGTAATTTAGGATATATATTTTAATGTTTTTTTTTTTTAATTTTTTTATTTATGATAGTCACACAGAGAGAGAGAGAGACAGGCAGAGACACAGGCAGAGGGAGAAGCAGGCTCCATGCACCGGGAGCCCGACGTGGGACTCGATCCCGGGTCTCCAGGATCGCGCCCTGAGCCAAAGGCAGGCGCCAAACCGCTGTGCCACCCAGGGATCCCTAGGATATATATTTTAAGGACATATCTAATTTTTCATCAGTATAGGCTAATATATGGAAGGTCTGATTTATAAATGTATCAGACCCCACCAGTTCCTGTTTGCTTATGAATTCTCCCCAACAAAGTTTTGAGTTGGTGCTCATCAAAACTTTAATGCTTCTTTCACATTCCTTCAGTTTCTGCTTGTTAAAAATCTGTTTAGCCTTTAGGAACCATTTCAAATGTGACTTTCTCCAAACAGCCTCTCCACATGCCAACTGCATGTTTTACTTCCCAGGCTTGGGAATGCTTTCTGCCTTCTATAGCAAACACAAACTGTTTTCCTTGTTAAATCATTATTTGTGTGCTTAACTTCTTTGCCTTCACTTTGCAATCATATGTAATGATACCAAGTTTAGGGACTTCCATATAAATGGTTCAGAAATTTTTTTTTTCACATTTTAAATTTTTTTTTATTATTTATTTATGATAGTCATACAGAGAGAGAGAGGCAGAGACATAGGCAGAGGGAGAAGCAGGCTCCATGCACCGGGAGCCTGATGTGGGATTCGATCCCGGGTCTCCAGGATCGCGCCCCAGGCCAAAGGCAGGCGCCAAACCGCTGCGCCACCCAGGGATCCCGGTTCAGAAATTTTTAAAAACTCTTAAAACCTCTACTGTAGTATATATAGTACATACAGAGTAAATGTTTATCAAGTGGAATTGAGTGTATTTTGTTTTTATAATTGAACATTTCGTTTTATGACATTTGAAGATGTTCTCTCTTTGTGATGTAACAATCCTTGGTTTTTACATAAAAAATGGAAGTGAGGATAGAGGGGTGAACAGAGGATATATAAGTATAGAAATGTATAAAGATACCTATGTCCGGAAGAACCATTATGTTTGCCTTGTTCTAAGTTTATAACTTATTTATTGATTGATTGATTGACCTGAGTTTACATTTTAGTTACATAATAGTTTAATAATTATAGGAGCTGCTGTGTGAGTCAAAAGATAATTATTTTAATATAGACTATAACTACCTATCAACCTACCTGTCAAATGAGGCAGAAGAAGTTATAGTTTTCTATTCTTAAAATGGTCTGACAAAACAAAAAGGAAGTGTAGTTGTTTTTATTGAGGTGTAAATTATATATAATAATGTACACAGATCTTAAAGGTTCAATTTGGTGGATGTTGGTAATTGTGTATTTTGTGTTTAGGCACCATCCAAAACAAGATATAGGACATTTCTATCACTCAAATAGTTTTTGTGCCTTCTTCTAGTCACAAATTTTTGTTATTTGTTTATTTATTTTTAAAGATTTTATTTATTCATGAGAGACCTAGAGAGAGAGGCAGAGAGACACAGGCAGAGGGAGAAGCAGGCTCCCTGCAGAGGAGCCTGATGTGGGGACTCAGTCCCGTAACCCCGGAATTACGACCTGAGGCAAAGGCAGAGGCTCAACCACTGAGCCACCCGGGTGTCCCTAGTCACAAAACTTTGGAAGAATTAGTTTTTGATAACAGTATAATCGGAAGGGAAATTATGAGAGAACATAATTAGGAGATACATTAAAAGCTGCACCACCAGGTTATGATTAATTCTGTTGTTTTTTATATGTAGTTTACTTCAGTGCTGGTTAGTAGTTGGTCTAGTATTACTAATTGTTGAGGTCACTGGAATGGAAATGTTAATGTTGTATGTCATAATTCTCTTGATGACAAGTTTGCTTTTTTATTCTTCCTTTATTCCATTTTACTTACCTATGATGGTAATGGAATTGTTCCTTCAAATAGAATGCAAATAAAAACAGTATGCAAACCATTACTAAATTTTGTTAAACTACACCAACTGTTAACTCATTAGAAATATTTAGTATTTTAAGATTTATTATTTTTATTTATTTTTTTTTAAGATTTATTATTATTTTTTAGTTTAATGAACAAAAATTCAAATTAGGGTCAGAGAAAAGAGTAAAAAGTAATTTTTAAATTGTATCTTTTGTGCCTGATGCTGATTTTTTTTAATGTAAAAAAGGTTATAACTTATAATTAAGTAGAGACTTTGGAATTATTGAGGATTTTTATTAGCCTTGCTATCCTCTTATCCTCTTACATTACTGCAGAAAATGTAAAGTTGCATTTTTATCACTGTAGCTAAAGGCTAGCTGTAACAGTGACTTTTTAGTTGTGAGCACCTGTTTTCCATGAACTTTCTCTGACTCCCTGGCTGGCACGTTCTGTGGTGAAGAGTCCAAGTTTGGGCCACCACTGTGCTTCTCTGACTTCTGGTCTGAGGCTTCTCATCCCCTGGCCTTGGTCATTGCCAGCCACCTGTAGCAGTCAGTCTCTTTTCATGCATAGGGAGGGAAATGTTGAAGAACTAGAAGTAGGTAAAAATTCTCTTTTAGTTCTCAGAAATTGATAATGAGATGATTTAAGTAAACACTGAAGATAGGGATTGACACATACTAAGCACTCAGAATTACTGGGCTTTATTATTGTTTTCATCATCATTACCAATATTTGATTAATGACCAATTCTAATTTAATTGCAGCTTACTGGGAAGAAAAGTCTTAAAAAAAAAAAACAGTGTGAAGAAGCTTAATGATTTTAACTTCAGAGGCAATTAATGTTCCTTAAAACAGAGCAATTTAATTACACCTGCAAGATTCTGTCAGCAGAGGATGCTAGAAGCTCTATTCCAAAATATAGTGAATGTGTTGCTTTCTGTCCAAGCTGCGAATATGTGAAGGTCTTCATTCTTTAGATGGGCACTAGGGGGCAATAGAGACATTTTGACTTTTGGCAAAAATCCATTTTATTCAGCTGTCTGCTGTCTATAGTGGAAGGAAAAAAAAAAGAATCTATGAACAGTGTCTTCTACAAATTGGAACAAGTGAGGTTTAGGTTGACATTAATGCTGGAATAATTATTTTTAAAAAATGCAGAAAAACTATTCTTTTGTGATTTGACAGTATATATATTTACAGGGGTTTTTTGGGTATCTTTAAGCTTTTTTTTTTTTCTTTTTTTCTTCTTTAAGCTTTTTAAGCTTTTTAGGTCAGTAACTATATAATAAGGCTTAATGGCAGGAATATTAAGGATAGCCTCTTTAGAATTTAAGACTTAAGCCTATAAAGTCAAATAATAAAGTTTAGTAATCTAAACTTTTAAAAACATATATCAGATCTTACCACTTCCCTACTTCCCTTGTCACTTTCCTGTCAGTAAACCCTCCAGTTTCTTCTGTCTTGATGGAGAAATCCAAGTTCCCTGCCTTGACCTCTAAGGCCTGCATGACTTGGCTTCCTTACATCTTTCTGACTTCATCCCTTTTCACTCCTGTCTTGCTCACTCTTCTCTACCCACAGTGACCTTTCTGCTTTTCTTTTACCATCTATGCTTCTTCCCTTAAAGAGCCTTTCTGTTTACTCTCTCCTATACAAGAAGTAGCTTTCAGAGCTTTACAGGATTCCCTCATTTCATGTGGATCTTTGTGCAGGTGTTACCTCTTTGACCACCTTGTATAAGTACCTCCACTCTACTCCACTGCTTTTTCTGACATTGCTTTATGGTAGTTATTGTTATTTGACACTTTTTGTTTGTTTTGCTACTTACTGACTTGTTGTCTTTCTCCACACAGTAATACAAGTTCCATGAGGGCAGTTATATTATCTCTTTTATTATATCCCCAGTGGCTTGACTGGTACCGGACACATAGTAGATGCTCAAGGAATATTTGTTCAGTGAAAGCCAGTCCTTAGCTATGGTCAAAGTTACTTTCTTGCCCCTCAATATTTCATTGAATTAAAGCTAGCTTCTAATACAGTCACAGTTATCATTTAGAAGCTCAGGAGTCAATACTCAGCCCTACATTTTCAGGATAGTCTTGCCATGATTCCTTTGTTACAAGGCTGCAGTCTTTCTTAAGCTCCCATTGCCAGGTAGGCTTTTGTACATTCTCAGGTGGCTGGCAGGAAGAATCACTAGTGTATGTCCTTTCTGCCTTTGAGCAGTGGCTTTTCCCTCCCAACAGATATTTTGTGTAATTGTAATGTGAATGACACTGGTAGCATGAATCATTTTCTTTATTTGTTGTAGATAGTGTGTAGTGATGAAGATGACTAGTTTTTTTTTTTTTTTTTAAGATTTGTTTGAAAGAGAAAGTGTGCATGTGTGCGCATGTGCAGGGTTGCAGGGAAAGAATCTCAAGCTGACTCCTTGCAGAGCCCAATACCAGGTTCCATCTTACCGCCCTGAGATCATGACCTGAGCCAAAATCAAAAGTTGGATGCATAGCTGACTAAGCCACCTAGGTGCCCCTAAAGACAGACTGGTTTATGCAAATAATAAAAGCATAATTTAACTGCAGTGAGTAAGGCAGGAGGATACTTTTTATCTGACTAATTTTAGTCTTAACTACAAGTTGTTTTAACATGTAGGTATATTTACTCTGCTAAATTTTTGTCATTATCATGTATATACTGTACAGTAAATTGCAAACCTTGCAGATATAAATTGTCATTAAGTCTGTGGAAGTGAAGTTAAGGACGTCCTTTGCTCTATCCAAAGCCATTGTCAAATGAGGATTTAGTTATACCAGTTCTTAAGTGAAAAAAAGGAAAATTGACAAGGGTGATAAATGATTGGAATATCATAGGATTAAGAGCCTTTGAGAAAATTGATGAAGGCCTTGAATATTTTTTTGCAAAAACAATCCTCTTAGTAATCCTTGCCAAAGTCAGTTCTATAGAGTCTTTGATGCCATGTTATACTATCATAAATTTTAGTTTGAAAAATGACCCCTCCCAACCCCATCCAACCCATTCTCTCTCTGCTCATAGCACTGGTATTTTTTTTTGACACTTTATGTTTTTTGATCCTAGGTTCAGAAGGTTGAATTATTCACACTTAATAGTTCTATTAATACTGTTGTAGTTGGCCCTAAAAAAAGCCTCTTGTAATTGCCCTTCCAGAGTCCTTCACTTGTTATTAATCCATGTGGAATCCACCTTTTTTATCTTGTGTTTTCATTTCGCTTTTCTTTCCAGATCCTAACATCTTCCTATGTATGCCTCACCTCTTGGCTGTTTCACTCATATTTCATTTTACCTTAAAGCTTTTTTTTTTAACTCTTAATTCAGTGTAATTTCCCCCTATTTCTTACCTCAGTTTGTTATTTTATTATTTTATTTTTTAAAGATACTATTTTTAAGTAATCTCTATATCCAGTGTGAGGCTCAAACTTAACCCCAACATCAAGAGTCACATGTTCCATCCACTGCCCTACTCAGCTTAAAAATTTTGCTTTTGGTTGCTTTACTTACAGCTTTCATTTTTTTTCTTCTGCCTTCCCAACTATAAGTATTCTTAAGGATGAGGGTTATGTAATTAGTTTTTACATTCCTCTAAATGTTCAAGAAGACAGTTATAGAAAATATATATCATTTTGTCAGTTTAGTAGGTATAGACACAATATTTGAAAATACAGCAGCTCCCTTGATCTTTCATCCTTTCTGTTTACTTGAGTAAAAGTGGGAGATCTCCATGTGTCAGTTTTGAGAAAGATTTCTCAATGCTTTAATCTTACAATTTTAAAAAGTGCCATTATAATGAATTTCTAGAAAATCATGAATATTTACCCCAATTGACATAATTTGTCCTTTAGTGGAATTAGGTACTTTCCTGTTACCATGATTGTCAAGTTTGCATTTGAATAAATTTTATATTTTTAAGTACTAAATTAATAGAATGGCATGTAAGTACATATTGAAGCAGCTCGAACAGAGCTTACTTTCTTTATTCTTCTATAGACTTTGATCCTTATTTGGAAAGACATTTTGTTCATACTATTTGTGCTGAGTGCTAGAAGTGCAGCTAATTGTGAATTTGAAATAAGACCAAGACCACCAAGTTGATTCACATAGTCTACCAGGCAGCTGTTGGTTGGTAATGTTGCCATTTCACTACTGATATGGATCACAATTAGGGAGTTTTAATTCAGTCTTGCATCCCAAGAGCCTTGCAGAGTATAAATGAGAATTAAGTGTTTTGTTTTTTTTTTTTTTAATGAAGAAGTTAGTGGCACAGACCTGATTTTTTTTTTTCTTTTTTCTTTTTTTTTTACGGTCATAAAAAGGGATCTCCAGCAAACCAGGAATTCACTGTTAAGCCACAATTTTCTGCCTCTGCAGTCTCCTTTTGTTTGATTTATGATAAAGAAATAAGCAGATGCTCAGATCTAGAACCAAATAATATTATTGACAGTGGATACTTCTTTGTACAGCATTGTCTTAAACACTGAAGGTGAAATAGCTCCTTTAATCCTCCTGGTACTGTTATCCTCTGTTGACAGATAAGAAAACTGATACTCAGAGATGCTAAGTAACTTTCCCAAGGCCACACAGTAGTAAATGTTGGAGCTAGCTTTTGAATCTAGGGAATCTGCTCCAGAATCCATGTGCTTAACCATTACTCTCTCCTTTATCTCTGGTTGTAACCCATCCTGCTTTGCAAGTCACCTCTTGCCTCTCTCTTAAACTTGCCTCATGCCCCATCCATATAAACTACGAACAGTCTTTGAATATGACTAACTCATGCATTCCAATATGCTCTTCCTTCTCTCTGGATGTTAGGCAACACCAAGTACAACTCCATTCGCTTGTCAAGCTGTGTAAGCATGGACCCTTGTAAGGTGCATTGTGACATACCTGACTCCTTCATCAGGGAAGAACCTTTTCAGTTTTAAGGATCCAGCTTTTCTCTTTGTGAAAAGGTCATTGATCCACAAAAACAGAATTGAATACCTCCTTCTTTATGCAACTTCTGTGTTATATTCCTCTGTTATTTTATATCTTAACAGCTTTATTGAGATATAATTTGTATGTGCTAAAATTCACAATTTTCAGGTATACAATTCAGTGAGTGTTAGTATAATCACAGAGTTGTGCAACCACCTAATTTTATGACATTTTCCTCCTCCCCCCAAAAACATTGCACTCTTTAACTTCCTGTTTTCTCCTCACTACCCTACCCCCAACTCCTGGCAATCACTAATCTACTTTCTGTCTCTGTGCATTTGTTTGTTCTGGACATTTAATATCACTGAAGTAATAAAATAAATGTTCTTTATATTGATTTCTTTCACATAGCATAATGTTTTCAAGGTTCATCCATGTTATAGAATATATGAAGTACTTCATTCTTTTTTATTCCCAATATTGTCATACAATATTCCATTGTGTGACATACCACATTTTTTTTTAATGCATTCATTAGTTGATGGACATCTGTTATGAACATTTGCGTAGAAGTTTTTGTATGGGTACATACTTTTTGTTTTGGGGATTTATATCTAGGAGTGGAATTACTGGGTCATATGATAACTGTTTAATATTTTGAGGAACTTTTTCAGAGAGGCTACATCATTTAAAATCCCACCAGTAGTCTATAAGGATTCAATTTTTCACATCCTCACCAACACATGTTATTGTTTGTCTTTGTGATTATAGCTGTCCTAGTAAGTGTGAAGTGGTTTCTCACTGTGGATTTGATTTGCATTTTTCTACATAACCATGATGTTGAACATTGTTTCATGTGCTTATTGGCCATTTGTATATCTTCTTTGGAGGAATTCAGATTCTTTTCCTGTTTCAGTTGGCTTATTTGTCTGTTGTTGAGTTATAAGGGTTCTTTATATATTCTGGACATAAGTCCCTTGTCAGATGTATGATTTCCAAATATTTTCTCTCATTCTATGAGTTGTCCATCACCTTTTTGATGGTGTACTTTGGAGTACAATAACTTTAAATTTTGGTGAAACCCAGTTTATTTTTTTCTGTTGTTGTTTGTGCTTCTGGTGTCCTATCTAAGAAGCTTAACTCAAGGTCACAAAAGTTTACTCCTGTTTTTTTTTCTAAGAGTTTTATGGTTTTAGTTCTTACATTTAGGTCTTTGATACATTTTGAGTTTAGTTTTGTGTATGATTTACATAGGAGATTCTTCTATTATTGTCTTGTCACAACCATGATAAAATGATCATAATTGTGATACAATTATTTGTTTATAAGTGTGTATTTTTCATAGTTTCTGAGGACAAAGCCTGTGTTTTCCTTGTTTTGGGATTCTTAGTCTTTATTGTGTATGGCTTTCATTAAATCTGCCTGTGGCTTCAAATATTTTATCTTAAAAGTCCACAAAATCATTTGAAGAGTGGATATGAAATATAGATAATTGATCATTGTTCCTATGTTTTAGAGGGATATATAAACACATTATGATAAGTACAGACATGTATTGTGTGTTATTTTTTCCTCACAGATTCGCTTTTTCTTTTTTTTTAAACAAGCTATCAGTAGGTAATCTTTATTATCTCCAATTAAGAAGATATATTGGGCAGCCCGGGTGGCTCAGCAGTTTACCCTGCCTTCAGCCCCAGGAGTGACCCTGGAGACCTGGGATTGAGTCCCACGTCGGGCTCCTTGCATGAAGCCTGGTTCTCCCTCTGCGTGGGTCTCTGCCTCTCTCTCTGCTCATGAATAAATAAATAAAATCTTAAAAAAAAAAGGTATATTTTGAGCACCCATTGTATACTATTAGGTATTATAGCTACAAATTAAATAAGGCATTGTACTTGTCCTCAGGGATCTTACAGACTAAAGGGGACATGGGAAGTAAACATTCTGCTTTTGTTCTTTTTTTTAAATTATATTTTTAAGTAATCTCTATACCACATGGGATTTAAATTCACAACCTCAAGATCAAGAGTTGTGTGCTCTACCAACTGAGCCACCAGGAGCCCCAAATATCATTTCTTTCTAAACTTCTCTCTTGCTTAAAGTTGTTTCTTTTTATTTTCTTTTGAAATTTTTATTTAAATTCTAGTTAACATACAGTGCAATATTGGTTTCAGGCGTAAGATTTAGTGATTCATCACTTACATACAATACCCATTGCTCATCATGACAAGTGCCCTCCTTAATACCCACCACCTATTCAGTCGCCCTTCCCCCTACTTGCCTCCATCAACCCTCAGTTCTCTGTCATTAAAAGTCTCTTATGGTTTGTTTCCCTTTATCTTTCTTTTTCCTCCCTTTCCATTAGTTCATCTCTTTTGTTTCTTAAATTCCACATATGAATGAAATCAAATGGTATTTGTCTTTTTCTGACTGACTTATTTCACTTAGCATTATGCTCTCTAGCTCTGTGTCATTCCAAATGGCAAGATTTCATCCTTTTTGATGGGTAATATCCCCTTAAATACGCACACACACACACACACACACACACACACCCATATTTTCTTTATCCATTGATCAATTGATGGACACATAGTCTCTTTCTATAGTTTGACTATTGTTGATGAAGCTGCTATAAACATCGGGGTGCATATGTCCCTTTGAATTTGTTTTTGTGTAGTTTGGGTAAATACCCACTAGTACAATTGTTGGATCATAGAGTAGTTCTATTTTTAACTCTTTTGAGGAACCTCCATATTATTTTCCAGAGTGTCTGTACCAATTTGTATTCCCACCAACAGTGCATGAAGGCTCCCCTTTCTCTGCATCCTCTCCACAATCTGCTTTTGTTCTTTAGCAAGAAATGCCCAAGAGCGATTTAAAAATACTTGGTTGTGGTGATGGCGGCTTTAGACATTATGGCAAGTATGAAGTGCTAATACTGTATTCCATATTTGGTGGGATGAGTAGGATGTATAATTGGTAGAGCTGGAATTGTGGAATTGTCTAAGAGAACCTATGTAGATTGGCTTTTAAGATGTTTTTAATTTTCACTGTCCCTTTGACAATTGTGAAGCACATACATGCTTTTGCATGTATGGAAAATTGTATTAAGTCAGATATGGTATCCTTTCTGCCATGTTGTTAGGTTTTAAAGAACTGTAGCAGAGGAAAAGGATAAAGATATCTCAGTGTCAGGTAAATTTAATAAAAATTATGGCTCAGGCTACTTTGGTTTTCCCAAATAAATTAATTCTTACCTACTTTAACTCATACTGTGGTACCTTTTGTGGTTAAAGTTAGTAAAGCCTGTGCATCTTTAACTAAATTGGAACAGGTTGCTCAAACAATAACTCATTTTTTATTAAAAAACAGATATGAAATGTTAAACATAACATAGTATAGTACATAACCTATGTTGAAGTAATTTTTTTTTTAAGATTTTATTTATTTATTCATGAGAGACACAGAGCGAGAGGCAGAGACATAGGCAGAGGGAGACACAGGCTCCATGCAGGGAGCCTGATGCGGGACTCGATCCCGGGACTCCAGAATCACACCCTGGGCTGAAGGCAGGCACTAAACCGCTGAGCCACCCAGGGATCCCCTTTGTTGAAGTAATTCTGCACTACATGTCTAAGATTCTAAAACTTGGTGAAACTTTTTTTTAAAATCTCAAGGCGTTTTATACCTGGTCTCCCAACAGTTTCTAAAATATGTACTTTTCTAGCTATAGGCTCATAATAATTTCTTACTTATAATGGGCTATAAAGTACTTTGTCACATTAACTCATTTGGTCATCATAGTAGCTCTGTGCTTTGTTTCTCAAATGAATCATCCTAATAAATACTTACTCTTTGTAGACAGGAGGCTAAGGACTTGAGGCTTCCAGTGGATAATTAATTCAAGTTGTGAAGATTTGAGAATGATGTATACATTGTTGGCACTGTATGGTGGAGGTGTGCCTTTTTTAGGAGTAAGGTAAAACCCAGGGACCCAGTCTGAACGAGTGAAATTCTCTTTGTTTAGAGTTGTAAAAGAAAGTTGTCTTTTTAGGGTGGGGGTGAAGGAGTGGGAGGGAGGAGTTTCATTATAGGGTTTCTAGAAAGTCAGGTTGCTCCTTCTAACTTCTATTATAACACTCACACTCCAACAAACCACAGCCGCCTCCCTGGGAAGCCCAACTCCTTTGTTCTTCCATTCCTACCTAGAGTGGTTAATGTTGTGGGTAAGGGTGGCTCTTAATATACTCATTAAGTAATGTATAGAAAAGTACCACTGCAAATGATAAGACTGTTGTTAGACTCTTTAGATACTAGTATCTTATAAGAAACTGCTTTTTTATTATATAGGAAATTTTTTTTTAAGCAACCTCTGTGCCCATTGTGAGGTTTGAACTCATGACCCCTAGATCAAGAGTCACATGCTCTACTGACTGAGCCAGCTAGGCACCCCTGTCCTTGTGTTTTGTTTTTTAATGATATTCTATTTATTTTCCAACTTTATTGAGGTATAATTGATAAACATTGTATATATTTAAGGAGTATAATGTGGTTTGATACATGTATAAATTGTGAAATTTAATTTAATCAGTTAATTGATTAATACATCCATCACCTCATATAGTTTTTTTTTTTCATGGTGAGAACACTTAAGATCTACTCTCTTAGGAAATTTCAAGTATACAACACTGTATTATTAACTATAGACACCATGCTGTACATTAGATCCCCAGAACTTACTCATGACTGAAAGTTTGTACCCTTTGACCAGAAACTTCTTCAAAACATTAATTTTTCTAAACTTGTAATAGTAGTCAAATGTTGCAGAAAAATTTCTAAAACAAAAATGTGTGACTGCTGTGAAAAGTGATTGCTACTAAAGGCAACAGAGAATCATTGAAGGTTTTTATATAAAAACAATCTATGAAGAGTAACATCATGGTAATGAGCAATGTGGAAATAAGTGAAGAAGATAGAAGCCCGGAAAGGACTTTTCATTGACATAGGAGAGGGTTCATAGTTTCAGATGTGAATAAGTTTAAGGTAAACCATGTCATCATAGAAGGTCGTGAATTACCTCATCTGACTTTTTCTTTTTTAAAGATTTTATTTATTTGAAAGAGAGAAAGAGCGAGAGAGAGCAAACATAAGCAGGGGGAGTGGCAGACGGAGAAGCAGACTCCCACTGAGCAGGGAACCCAAAGCAGGGTTCTATCCCAGGACCCTGGGATCATGACCTGAGCCGAAGGCAGAGGCTTAAACACTGAGCCACCCAGGCGCCCTGTGACTTTTTCATTTTTATAAGTGAAAAAGTGAAGGTTCTAGACAATTGAGTGGCTTAATGAAGGTTACAACTGGAGTTAATTGCAGAGTCCTATCTAGATTTCAAGTCTTCAGAAGTAGCCAATAAGAGTAGAAATACTCTTAAAATTTTAGGGTGTCAGGGAGTGATATGGCATATGTTCAAGGTAGCTTTTGAAAATAAGTTTATTTTTTGGTATAAATCCTATTGACTTATGACCTGCCATTGTTGTATGGTGAGGGTAGAACATTGTCTTCATTGTGTTTATTGATAATGTCATGGAGTTAAAAAAAATATTTCTGGTAAAATACAAGAATGACCTATCCCTTTTGAGTTTCTCAGCCCTCACACAAGTATAAAAAGTTCTTTAACAATGTACTTTTCAGTCATGTTACTGAGAAATGTTCTCCAAGATGCAGCTTGCAATAGGGCATAAACTGAGGGTAATTTAGAGGTGGTTTGGGAATACTAATTGACGGTTTGGAACCAGCTGTGAGAATTAGATAGGAAATTGTCTTTCCTTCCTGCAATATTTTAGACCTATAACTTTATATTTTTGGAAGAGGATTTTAAACATTTGATAAATGATGGATTTTGAAGCTTACCTAAAGTTTATTAGAACATTAAGAAGACTGTAGCCTTAATAATATGCATCTTTTAATTTTTTTTTTTTTTGCTTATGTGGACTATATCTTTGAAAGTTTTGTTCAGTTTTAGTAAAATACACATAATATTTACAATCTTAACCATTTTTAATTTTTATTTTAAAATTATTAAATTTTATTACATTTTTTATTTTATTTCCAATATAGTTAACATACAGTCTATATTAGTTTCAGATGTTACATTAGTTACATTACTCATTGTTCATCATAAATATACATACTCTCTGTTCCCCATCACCTATTGCACTTATCCCCCATCTTAACCATCTTTAAATGTACAGCTCATGTTACATTGTTGTATATTCAGTCTCTGGAATTTTTTTTTTAATCTTACAGAACAAACTATAGCCATTAAACAGTAATTCCCCATTTTTTCCCTCTCTCCTGACTCTGGCAACCACTATTCTACTTTCTATCAATTTGACTACTCTAGATACCTCATAGGAATCCTACAGCATTGTTCTTTTTATGGCTTATTTCACTTAGCATCATGCCCTCTAAGTTCATCCATGTCATAGTATGTGTCAGAATTTCCTTCCTTTTAAAGACCATTGTGTGTGTATATGTCTATATATATATATCATATTTTGTTTATTGATTCATATATTGATGGACACTTAGGTTGCTCCTATCCTTTGACTGTTGTAAATAATGCTCCTCTGAACATGGGTGTGCAAACATCTCTTGGAGATTCTGCTTTTAGTTCTTTAGAGTATATATACAAATAAGGAATTACTGAATCATATTTTAAATTTTTTGAGGAACTCCCAAACTGTTTTCCATAGCAGCTGTACCATTTCTGTCCAGTGATGCATAAGGATTCCATTTTTTGTACATCCTTGTCAACATTTTTCCTCCCCCTCCTCCTCCTCTTCCTTCTCTTGTTGTTGTCTTCTTTTAAATAATAGCCAACCTGTTACTGGTATCTCAGTGTGGTTTTGATTTTCATTTCCCTGATGATTGGTAATGTTGACTTTAAATATATGTATTAATTTATTTAAATTATTTAAATTATGTATTTAAATATAAAGTACATGACTTTTCATGTACTTGTTGGTCATCTGTATTTCTTTTTTGAAGAAATATCTGTTTAGGTCCTGTGCCAATTTTTGAATCAGGTTTTTTGTTTTTTTTGTTGTTGAATGTAACAGTTTTGTGTTTTTGGATATTAACCCCTTATCAGATATATGATTTGCAGACATTTTCTCCCATTCTAGAGGTTGCCTATTCACTGTGTTGATTATACCTTTTGATGCACAGAATAACTTGATGATTTTTTGAAAACTCAGATCTTACTGGAGGATTACATGGCTCAGAGCTAAAATTTCAGATTCTTGACATTGTATACAATCTGGTTTCTAACTTTGGGTTAAAAAATTTTTTTGGATACATATGTATACACACACCACACACAGCCTTCTCCTTTTCCTGCTCAGTGATTTAAACTCTATCCAGAAAACAAAACAAAACAACCCTCCCCCCCCAAACAAAACAAAACAAAAAACTCTATCCGGGCAGAAGTAATTGCAGTCCAGTGTCAGGATTTATCTTACTTTCTCCTGGATACCTTCCACATTTACCTAGGGAACCTCTATTTTTCCAAAGGCATCTCAAGCATCTCTTCTGTAAAGCCTTTTCTAATCACCCTCTACTTCCCCAGGCAGAATGGAATTGAGCACTGAACTCGGTGTTCTTCTATCATAGCATCTGAAACATTTTAGTGTTGCCTATTTGTTTACCTGTCAGTTTTGCTTTACTGGATTGACAGTCTTTTTGAGCAGTGTCTTTTTTCTTTTTTTTTAATTTATGATAGTCACAGAGAGAGAGAGAGAGGCAGAGACGTAGGCAGAGGGAGAAGCAGGCTCCATGCACCGGGAGCCCAACGTGGGATTCGATCCCCGGTCTCCGGGATCACGCCCTGGGCCAAAGGCAGGCGCCAAACCGCTGTGCCACCCAGGGATCCCTCAGCAGTGTCTTTGTTGTTAGTTTTTTTAGTGAATGTGTGATGAATAATTATTAAGTTAGCCTATTGGATCTACAGAGTTATTCTAGATTAGACTAATTTTGGTTTTCTGTGATACCACACAGGCAACTATTTACAGAATGGTTTTTGGGAGAACATAGCACTCCTTTGCAAGTTCTTGGTTGGCAGTCTTCATTCTCTCCACAAAATTTATAGCCACTTTGTGGCAGATCTTTGTTACTGGGTAGACTTTTGATTATGGCTTATAGTACCATACATATTTTAAACTTAACAGCACCTTTATCCTAGGAAGGTTATTTCTGATTTGCAAGTCTTTTGAAAACACTTTAAGAATATATGTCAGATGGAATTGGTCATGTTATTCCAGATATATTTGCTATCCTTGTTATTGAGGGCAAACCAAAGAGCCTGGGAAATAGTCCTTTGGTTGATATTTAAAACCAAACCAAAACAAAAATTGGTATCTTTTCCCTTCTTCCATTAAGACTAGCTTTTGTTATGAATTCTTGTAATAAATGACTTCATTCAAGTCTTGTAGCTTATGGTGTCCCCTGGCATGAAGATCATGAAAATATTCTACTGGTAGAGCAAATTTCACATTTATGCCATATTCCAAAAAGTCATTAGGAAAAGTTCTAGAGAAAGAACAGTCACCATCAAGTGATATGCTACCAAAAGATGGATTGCTACTATTTTAGATAATTTAGTTGTACCAGTTATATGGGCCTTTTATGAGTTATGTTCTACATGATTTCCTGTAAAACTTTGATTTTAAATGTAAACAACATTTATTTAAACATTTAATTTACTACTAATGTAAATACTGAATTGTTCTGGGTTCTTGTAAGTTTTTACTTTAAATGCCAGAAGTTGTCTCTATATAGGCACATTTTACATTTAATTCAATGGAATAATTTTCATCCCTTCTTGTGGTGACAGTGTTTCTTGTTTCCTGAATGATGAAAAGGTGATTAGTTATGAAATGAGATACCAACTATAATAGAGTCTTCTATAAGTGAAACATTTGAACTGTTCTCCTGTTTTTTTTTTTTTTTTTGCAAGAGTACTTAGCACTTACACATGAGTTTTTATTACTTACAAATATTGTCAACTGCAAAGGGATCAGTGGCTTACATAATTACATTGGAGTAGTCCAGAATTCATTTGTTTGACTTTTAAATTATTTTGTAATTTGTGTTGGAGTATTGGTATCTCTGAAATCAAGGTATGTGCCGCCCTTTTCCAGAGCGTAGTAAACCATACTATAATATCTTGTCCTGAAATCAGTTGTAAACTCTCCAGCAGTCCTTTAGGTTACTGTGAGGTTAGGGTTCCTGTTCAGTGTCTTCTCATTTCCTGATCTTCTTCACTGCACTGTGATGGTAATAGACTACAGTAATCTCTGAGATGCAGACAGTCTAAAACTAAAACTGCCTTTAGTTCTCTAGACTTGCACCTTTATTTTTTAAGTAATATTTACATCCAACATGGAGCTCAAACACATGATCCGAGATTAAGAGTCACATTCTGTACGAGGCAGCCAGGCACCCCTATATTTGCAACTTTATGTAATCCTTTGGTTGTTAAAGGTTTTTACTTTTTGAAAACTTCAGTTATCCCTGACAGTCACTTACCAGGCTGGTCTGATGGATATCACCTGCTCTCCTTTATGGATGTAAACATTAATGTTTGAAACTAAATTAAAAATTACAATCTAATGTAATCTATAAGGTATTGGTCCATAAAATATTCCAAAACACTTTTGTGTTTGTCTGTCAGACACCGTCCTGTTTTGTGGATTGGAGAACCAGATATGATAATGGATATATACACAATCGTTGAGAAATGTCTATTTTGTAATTTGGTTAGGGAGTGGTGGGGAGGGAGACAGGTTAAAAATTACAATAGATTTTGATAAATTCTCTGATAGATATTAGGAGAGGTTGTCTCCTTATCTGTAACATCATAGTGCATAGATGGGTCGTTTAACCCAGATTTTAAAATGTTGAGATGTGTTTCCAGGAGCAGGTCACATCTGAACTGAGTCTAAGGGATGAGTAGGAATTAGCCAGTTAAGGAGGAAGAGAAGCCTGGAAATAGACTAAGATGATAGGACCAGAGAGATGGGAGGTAAGCCTTAGAATAAATGGTAGCTGTCACTTATTGAGCACCTACTTTTGTGCAGAATGCTACATTATAAAGCTTAAACCACTTACCTCACAGTAACCTAAAGGGCAGGTGCTATTATCCTCTGTATACAAATGAGATAGTCATAACCCTCCTGGAGTTATGACAGGGCTATTGAGTGGCAGGGCTAGATTAAAAAACCTAGCTTTTCTTGGGGGCACTTAACTGGCTCAGTCAGTAGAGCACATGACTCTTGATCTTAGGGTTGTGAGTTCAAGACCCATGTTGGATGTAGAGCTTACTTAAAAAATTAAATGAATAAAAAAATGTTAAAAAGAATGTTCAACCATATAAAAAAATACAAATAAAACCCCTAGCTTTTCTGGCTTCTTGTCTAGGCTGCTTCCTCCCAGGAAAGAACAGGTGGAGGAAATAGTTAAGATAGAAGAAACAGTAGAGGAAATAGTTAAGTAATTGCTATGCTGTTGAAAAGTCATTTGTGCAGGTTAAGTTATAAAAAGTGTCCAGGGGCATTCATAGTGACTTGTTTATTCAAGAGGTATTTACTGAGAGTCTTTTAGGTGCCAGGAACTGTATTAGGCATTAGGAATAAAAGGACACATGCCATAGTGGTAGAGGTAGTAGAAGGGTAAAAGGAAGCAGAGACACTTGAGTGAAAACTGTTGTATAAAGAAACTTGATGGCAAAGGAAAAGATAATGACATGATAGTAAATGTAGGGGGAATTGCTCTGTGTATATGTGTGTTTAATATGGGAAGTACTTTAATTGTTTACATGCTGGGGAGAAAGAGCCATAGCTGGGGAAAAGTTTATGATGAAATAAACCTTGTGATTGATTGATTCATCAAGAATGCTAAAGAATGAGGGGAGATAGGGACTAAAGTCTGTTAGATTGCACATATCTAATTAAGTAGATTGCAGGATGATCCTCATGTGAATTTGTAAGGGCCCTAGAATTTTAGTATGATTAGCTGGCTCTTGGGTAATGGAAACTTGACTAAATAATGAAACTTCTTATTTAAATGATCACTGTGATTCCTTATGTCTGATTTGTGTATCCATCCTTTCTCTTCTTCGATTATCCTGCCCATACCTCCTGTTTATCATAGCATTTCTTATATTACATTAGAGTGATTGATCTCCCCCTCCTAGACCATGTGCTTCTTGGAAGGGAGGATGAGAAAGGCTATGTTTGATGCCACCCAGCATCTGCAATAATCTCACTTTAATAAGTGCTTATTGAATTGATGAATCGTTTAGTGACTCAGTTCCTTATTTGTGCAATTTTTGAGCAGCAATATTTTGCTTTTTAAACTTTTAAGGGTTAGAGGTGTATATTTACTCTGTGATATATACCCTGTAAGGGTGTATATTTACCCTGTACAGATTTGATTTTATTTTATGTAGTTAAACACTTTAAGTTATGTATGCTCAATTTTCAGTGAAAAGAAGGCTTTAAATATTTGGATGGTTGGTTTCATACAACCTTAAGGTTTCTCTTTTTTGAGATTTAAGATTAATTTATTATCAACTCAACAATTGTAATCTATCTAGAAGTGCAGAAATAAGATACCCTCACAAATTTTATTTTGTTTTTTTAAGCTTTGTGTAAAGAGCTAGTGATGCAATTTTAAAAATTTATATTGCCTGTGAGCGTGGTATGTCGCCCCCCTGCCTCAAATATGTTCATTACTCATTGATGTCATGGAATTTTCTTTTTTCAGAATCCTGTCCAAAAGATCCCTGACTCGCATGAAATAACTCTGAAGCATGGCACTAAAACAGTAAGTTTAAAAAATCTAATTCTTTCCTCTCAGTAACAAGGCTCCCATGGAAAAGTGAACCAATGATACATTTATATTAAGGCTAATTATACAATCAGCTGATAACACAGAAGCTGTAGACATTAAAGAAAAAGAAATATTACATTTCTATTCAATCAAAATAACCATTGCCTTTCATTTAAAATAGCAACACTTATTGTCATTGTTATTGTTGGCTTTAAAACCTTGTTCTTTGATAGAGGAACATTACAAGTGAAAAAAAGAAATGAAACTAAAATACAGTTTTCCTTTTTATGGTGTGGGAAAATTTCTCATTACCCTTAGCTTTATTTCTATATCAGTAAAAGGCCTGAGTTCGTTTTTTAGATGAACACTGAGATAAGAAATAAACATAGAATGGTTACTGTACTGTTTTAAGATTATATTACTTAGACTTACAGATTCTATTTTTGTATTGTTATTTTTATGTTAAAGATTAATAATATAAAGTTCTGAGTTATAACATGAAATTATTTTATTGTAAAACCATTAAAAAGTGGTAGTTGAATGAAGGAAACCTCATGAATGAAAGAAGAAAATTATCTTGTTTCCCTTTTCTTTTTTTTTTTTTTAAGATTTTATTTATTTATTCATGAGAGAAACAGAGAGACAGAGGGAGAGAGGCAGAAACACAGGCAGAGGGAGAAGCAGGCTCCATACAGGAGCCTGACATGGGACTCGATCCCAGGGCCCAGGATCACATCCTGAAGGTGGCACTAAACTGCTGAGCCACTTGGGCTGCCCCATTGCTTTCCCTTTTCAATGAAACTGCCTTTTTCTAGATGTCTGACATGTAAAGAAGTAGGAAAATACATCCCATAATGAGGAAAACATCAATCAGGAGAAATAGACCCAGAAATGATGCAAATGAGAAATATAGAAGAAATAGAGAAATAGGAATAGAGAAGGATGTCATTTTTCTTGCCCAATTTTGCTTTTGAAAATACCATTTTCATAAAAATATTTGTTAAAGTGTAGTGGATTTATTGTTTTAAATGAAGTGAACAATAAATATTTTAAAATGTCTTAGTTTAGGGACGCCTGGTGGCTCAGGGGTTGAGCACCTGCCTTTGGCTCAGGGCATGAACCCACCATCCGGAGATTGAGTCCCACATCAGGCTCCCTGCATGGAGAGCCTCTACCTGTGTCTACCTGTGTCTCTGCCTTTCTCTCTCTATGTCTCTCATGAATAAATAAATAAAATCTTTAAAAATGAAATAAAATGTCTTAGTTTAAATTTTTACTGTGGTAAGTACTGATGCACGTAACTCACATAAAAAAATGCTTTTTGGGGTCCTCAATAGATTTAAAGACTATAAAGTAGCTTGAAACCGAAGTGTCTGAGAACTGCTGCTTTAAGAAACCATTTCCATCTGATTTGAGATCTTATATCTACTTTTTATTAAATCAACATTTTTATTCTGAAATTGTGACAGAATTTTACTAATTTTCATGTTTTTAAGTAAATTAGGAAAGGAAAAGGAATAGTAGACTGTTCATACTTAAACAGAAGCTTCCCTATTATTTAGTTCAGAGATTTTTACAACTGAGAGTGTTCATGGGTTCACATGTTTTATTTAAATATTTCTATTAAAAAATTTTTTTTTTAAGATTTTATTTATTTATTCATGAGAAACACAGAGAAAGAGAGAGGCAGAGACACAGGTAGAGGGAGAAGCAGGCTCCATGCAGGGAGCCTGAAGTGGGACTCGATTCTGGACCTCCAGGATCACGCCCTGGGCCAAAGGCAGGTGCTAAACCACTGAGCCACCCAGGGATCCCATATTTCTATTTTTTTAAATTGAATTTTATCTTTTAAAGAATTATAATTAAAAATATAGTGCCCACTTGCTTTGCACATTAAAAAAATCAATTAGAGCTTCCTTTTTTTTTTTTTTACTTCTAAAGGTTTTATTTCTTAGAGAGCATGAGCAGAGAGGGGGTGGGGGGTGCAAAGAGAGAAGGAGAAGCAGACTCCTAGCTGAGCAGGGAGCCTGATATGGGTCTCCATTCCAGGATCCCGAGATCATGACCTGAACTGAAGGCAGATGGTTAACCAATTGAGTTACCTAGGTGCCCCTCAATTAGAGCTTTTAATTGTATTTTTAGGTTACCTAATCTTTTTGCAGTCTTGCCTTTCCCTGCATGTATTTTATTTTATTTAATTAATTAATTTATTTAAATAATAAATTTATTTTTTATTGGTGTTCAATTTGCCAATATACAGAATAACATCCAGTGCTCATCCCGTCAAGTGCTCCCTTCAGTGCCCGCCACCCAGTCACCCCCACCCCCCGCCCTCCTCCCCTTCTACCACCCCTAGTTCGTTTCCCAGAGTTAGGAGTCTTCCATGTTCTGTCTCCCTTCCTGATATTTCCTACCCATTTCTTCTCCCTTCCCCTCTATTCCCTTTCACTATTATTTATATACCCCAAATGAATGAGACCATATAATGTTTGTCCTTCTCCGATTGACTTATCTCACTCAGCATAATACCCTCCAGTTCCATCCATGTTGAAGCAAATGGTGGGTATTTGTCATTTCTAATGGCTGAGTAATATTCCATTGTATACATAAACCACATCTTTATCCATTCATCTCTTGATGGACACCGAGGCTCCTTCCACAGTTTGGCTATTGTGGACATTGCTGCTAGAAACATCAGGGTCCCCGCATGTACTTATTTCATCTTGTAAAAACGTCAGAGATTAGCAAGGTGACTCTTTGCCTGGTCTTTTTTATTTATTTATTTTTTTTAGTTATTGGAAAATATACATTCACAGAAGTATAGAGAATGCTAAAAGGAGTCCCCATATATTTATTTCTGAGCCTTACCAGTTATCTACACAAGGCTAGCCTTTTTTCCTACACTTGACATTTCTAGTACCTGCCCCTGAACCAGTCTACTCACCTTTCCATTCCTTAGCAAGACCTAGAGACGGTTTCCTTTGTACCCTACCAGATGATCCAAATCTTTAAGTGGATCATAGCCATGTTCCCTTAAACAGTGTGTAGCACCCAGAAAAACTGGTTTAGTGGAGGAAATTTTCCCGTAGGAATCCATTTCCAACTTTCACTTTTAAGACTGTAGATAATTTGGTTCTAAGTCATGAGTCACATCCACCTCTCCTTTCATTGATATAGTGACATACTGTTAATTTCTCTTTCCCAATGAAAGAATTCACAGCTAAAGCAAAGAGAACAATTTTTAGGTGAAGAGCTGCTTCTTTTCTAGGTTTCCCTTTGAGCTCATTCTTCCCAGCTTGCACTAAACTCCAAATGACTCCCTGGAAGTTGGAAGCTGCTGGCTCCAAGCAGCCCTTTCCCTTTCCCCAAGGACTCTAGACGAATGCCTACAGCTAGTCATCAGTTCTCCTACCTGACATAGCCCTTTGCCCCTGCTGCTACATGCTGCCAATTACAGTGAGGCAGAGAAGTTTACACCCTTGCATGGAGAACAGGCATTGAACAGACAAGCCACAAATGAATTTGCAGTTTTAAATTGTATTGTAATGGGATGAATACTGGCTCAGTTGGTCACACCAGGAGGAGGACACCTCTTTAATTGTAACAGGAGAGTAGAAGGATAGAGTGGGCAAGGAACATAACTAAGTTTGTAGTTGGGGGCAGCCCCGGTGGCGCAGTGGTTTAGCGCCGCCTGCAGCCCAGAGTGTGATCCTGGAGACCTGGGATCGAGTCCCACGTCGGCTCCCTGCATGGAGCCTGCTTCTCCCTCTGCCTGTGTCTATGCATCTCTCTCTCTCTCTCTCTCTCTCTCTCTCTCTTTGTGTCTCTAATGAATTAAAAAAAAAAAAAGTTTGTAGTTGGTAGTAGCGGAAGTCTTCAAAAGCTACTGTTTATTTTTATTTTTGATTGTTTTAGGTTTTAAGACCTAATTGTTCGGGCATAAAAATGACTTCGTTTTCATTTGTATGCTTTCTTAACACATTTAGAGTAGTACATATCTAATTTAACCATAAAGTAGATCATTAACTAATTATATTTATATGTAATTTCCTTATATCCCAAAATCAGTGTTTGCAGGTAGTGACTGGAATGTGTAAAATTATTTTGTAAATATCTGGTGTTAACTCAGTAATTCTATTACATTTAATAACATTTTAAGTCTGTCTGTTAGGAGAACTGATTTATAGTTGCTTCCTTTATATAAAACTTTGATCCTTTTAGTATCCTGAGTGTGTGATAATCACATTATTTCTAATGCATTTTTTTCCTTCTGAGAGGGCACTCAATCCAGGGACTTCCTGCTTAAGAATAGTGTTACCAATTGGGTATTCACGTGTGCATTGGATCTAGGAAAATTCACAGGGAAAGCAGATATTTTTTGGAACCAATATAAAAGTGGTATTATAATATAGTCAGTCACTTATATAAGTTCAGCTTTTAGAGTAATTGTTCAAGGTAATTATATGAGTTATTTAGCCACATACACAAAATAATTTCTACTTTGTCCTACTTCATTAAGTGGATTTCTTAACATTCCCTTTTGCATTTTTTCATTTTGGTAATTTTAGATTTGTGTGGTCTTCTGTTAGTGGTAGTTAAAACATCTCAAAAGGTTTCCTCAGAATTGTTTATTGAAAAAGCTGAATTATTTTTGAAGTTTGATAGATAAATTGGGATGAAGCTGGCAGTTAGATTAAATTAAAATATTTTTCTTTATTTCAAAAGAAACAGCACTTTTTTGTTGTTGTGTTTAGAAACAGTAGTCCTAATAAGTCAAATAATAGAGGATATACTATTCAGTCCTACTTTTTAGAAGTAAAAACAGCTGGTGAGCTGTACTTCCAATGCCTGTAATATAGGTGGTAGGGTTAGAGAAAAGAAATGGAGATTAATTAGACCATAAGTAGCTTTTCTCCAGTTAAGTTTTTTCTTTTCTTTTCTTTTTTTTTTTTAAACCAGGTTTCTGCTTTGGGTTTGGATCCCTCAGGTGCCCGTTTGGTGACTGGAGGGTATGACTATGATGTTAAATTTTGGGATTTTGCTGGAATGGATGCTTCTTTTAAGGCATTTCGATCTCTTCAGCCCTGTGAATGGTATGTGTTGCACAACTTAATACCTTCATATTTGAAGATGGAGTACTGTTATCATTTGAATTTCATTTGTGATGCTTTGTACCAAAATACACTGTTTATACGACCATGTGTTACCTTCATTATTTGGATAAAAGAAAAACATACTTAAATTTCTTTCCTTCAGTTTTATTAACCTAAATTTTAAAGATGTTTTCAATCTTTTGTTGTTTTGTAAAAAATATTTGTATTTAGAGATTATTACGTTGCCTAGTTTAATACTCCAGTAAATACCATGTAATGTTATGTATGTGTGTATGATGTATATTAAGCCAATAACCAGGTGTTAGTCAGTGCTGCACTGTGCAGGTATGGTCAGCTAGCATGTATGGTCAGCTCGCATGATATCGGAAAGGGCTTTACGTGTTGCTACCACAAGCCACCCTCTTACTTCTGTTTTTGACTATATCTGGTCTTTTAGTATATTGGATATCAAAAATAGATTTTTACGGGTGAAACTGATACCTTGTTAACTTGTATAATGTATATTGTAAATGAGTTCTTATTGACTAACTGTACATATTCACCATATGTGAATTAGCTGAAATTACTTAGACCCCGTTTTCTACTTTTAGATGAGTGGGGCTTAAGAATCTAGTTTACCGGGCAGCCCCAGTGGCCCAGCATTCTGGTGCCGCCTTCAGCCTGGGGAGTGATTCTGGAGACCCGGGATTGAGTCCCACGTCAGGCTCTCTGCATAGAGCCTGCTTCTCTCCCTGTGTCTCTGCCTCCCTCCCTCCCTCTCTCTCTCTCTGTCATGAATAAATAAATAAAATCTTAAAAAAAAAAAGAATCTAGTTTAGCTTTAACTTGAACTCTTAAGGATGATGGTTTTTGCTAAACCTTGTGTCTACCTGGAAACTCTGGATTCTGTCAACTGTATGGATAAAGTTCCTGTTTCTCGGCTATTGGGTGTTTGCTTTTAGTGAACCTTTCATGAAAGTGGTGGTTGGAGTGTCTGAAAGGCTAGAGAGCTGAGATTTTTCTTAATCCTGCGGAATATATGTGAATTGTTTTTGCTGACTTGCTCATAACTGCGTAGATAACCAATGTCTGTATGTAACTCAGAATTGGTTCTAAGACCTCAGTTTCTCTGGCAGCTGCAGTTATCTAGCAAAATAGCCTAAAAATTATACTAAACATGACCCTGATCAATTTTGTACAAATCATAATGATTTGTAAATTTTGAAGTCCTAATTCTTAAGCTATCTTTAGTAAAGATTTGAGAATTCCCTAGGTGAGCAAAGCAGATTTCTGATCAGTTGGAAAGGAAAAAAAACTTTTAAAAATGGAGTGTCTCCAATGATGACTATATTTAATTAAAACTCTTATTGTCTAAAATTGTAACTTGATATCTTGAGTTAGTATGATGGCTTTTAAAAAATATACTTAAAGTACAATATTATATATTTTATTCCCATGCGATACTCTCTCGATTCATATAAGGATTGTATTCCCCTTTTACTTTTACGACCACAAACTACTTTTACGACTACAAACTCACTTGTTCAGGATTATTCAGTAGTCTATTAATGATTAGCTCTGAATAGAATCATGTCCCATGAGTCTCAAGGCAGTGCTCTATTACTAAACTTGTCATTTGCTACACTGAGGTAGTTGAAAATGCAGAAAAACCCAAGATTAAGCTTATTTTCTCTTCTATAATTAAATTGTATTCTTTATCTAATAGTGAGCTATCAAAGGGTAGATGGGAATAAACAGAATTCTTGACAGTCTGTACAAGATTAATATAAACTCTAGTACAATAAACATTATAGTATAGTGAGTGTTACTATTTTAAATCATGAGAACTGTTTAACTTTGCTGTCATTTGCCCCTAACTTCCAAGTAATGTGACTCTTTTTATGACAATAGGTATTTTTTTTACTTAATGTGTATTTTATATTTATATATACATCCATCTGTAATTCACTTTTGCCTGTGAAAAATTTCAAGCGTAGAGAAAAATGGATTACTGTAATAGCCCTCTACCTTTTTACCTAGATTTAATAGTTACATTTTTCTGTATTTGCTTCATCTCATTTTTGTTATTTTTGAAGTATTTAAAAGTAAAGAAATGCATAACTTTCACTATGAAATATAGACATTTTCCTATATATATAGAGCTCCAGTTATTCTAACAGATTTATTTAGAACTTCTTAATATTTCTAATGATCATTTTATATTTAAATTTCCCCAGTTGGCTCTCAAAATGTGTTTTAATGCTGATTTGTCAAACATAGATCTAATAATGTCACATTTATTGTGTACCTCTCTTACATATCTTTTAATCTAGAACAAGGTTTCCTTTCAAACCATTGTCTTTCTCATAATACTTTATTAAGTGGGTCTGTTGTACTTCATAAGATTCTTCCTCCCTGAATTTTGTAATTGCTTCTTTTTTGTATCATTTAACTTATTTCTTTGTCTCAAGTATTTCCTGTAGAAGATCCAAAGGCTTGATCATAATCTCTACTGTAGAACATCAAGTGCATATATTGTCTACTTGTTGCTATTTGTGACTAGCAATTAAGATTGATCCCTGGATTAAGTTGGTGACATCTGATTCCTCCATTGTAAAGTTAATATTATGTTATATACTTGAGATAAGTAGGAGCTTTGTGGGGAGATAGTTGGCAGCATGGAAATATCTAGATTCTTATCATTGCTTCACTTAATGTTTTGCATCCATTGATTATTCATACCTGACTCAGTTCTCTCATTGAGGGTTGTGAGTTGGTGATTTTCTGAATTCCATTATTTCATCTACATTTATTTGTTGATGTTCTTCTAAGAGAACTTTTCCATATTAACTTGTGTTATTTGGTTACACTAAAATACAGTTCTGCTGTTAGAAGGCAGTATAAATACTTGGTTATTTAACTATCCATTTTTAGTTCAGGGGTTGGTAGTGATAAATGAGTTGTTGCTGTTATTGGTGGTGATGTTTTTCTCTTTTTCCTTTTTGAGTGGCAGGATTTATGACTTTAAAATTTTCATGTGTTCCAGTTAGTTGTAGTCATTATTCTTTTTGATGTTTAAATTGTCCCACATTTGGCCAGGGGAGTCCTTGATTGCTATGTAGCTTTGGCATGAACTCATTAGACTTTAAAAGCTTACTTATTTTCCTGGCATAACATGATGTAAGCTTCCTGGTACATTCTTTTCCAGGTCCTAGAATCAGCATTTCCCTATGGAGATATGGAGATCTTTTTTTTTTTTTTTTTTTTTTTTTTTTTTTTAAGTGAGAGTGGTGCTTAGAGGCCAAATTATACCTGCTCATTAATAGTGGGGTATCATTCTTCTTGACCTTTTCATTGAAAAGAGGTAGAAAATACAGATGTGTGTGTATTTAAGTGACAAGGTCATTTGATATTTCCATTTAAAAATTTTAGTGAACTTTAATTTTAGAATATTTTATAATTTACAGAAAAGCTGCAATGATCATCCAGAGTTCAGGTATACCCCTCACTCAGTTTCCTCTATTATTAGCATTTTATATTATTATGGTACATTTATGACAAGTAAACCAACATTGGTACATTACTATGAACCAAATTCCAAACTGTATTTGCATTTGACTGTTCCTTCCACTAATATGCCTTCCAAGACACCATGCATTTAGTCTTCATGTCTGTTTAGTCTTCTCTGGTTTATGATGGCTTCTCAGTCTTTCTTGTTTTTCCTGATTTTGACAGTTTTGAGGGGGTACAGTTAGGTATTTTCTAGAATGTTTCTTGATTTTTTTTTTTTTTATGATGTTTTTCTTATGGTTAGACTGGGACTCTGGATCTTGGGGATGAATATCACAGAGATGAATTTCCATTTGCTGTTCTTTAGAAGTAAGTCAGTAAGTGCTGCACATTTGGGAAAGTAAAAAAATCTAAGCTCCACCTCCTGGAGGGGGTAGTATTTACATAAACTACTTGGAATTCTTTGAGGAAGAATTGTCCCTTCTTCCCCATTTACTTACTTACTTACTTACTTACTTATTTATTTATTTAATTTATTTTTAAAATATTTTATTTATTTATTCATGAGAGACACAGACTGAAAGAGAGAGAGGCAGAGACACAGGCAGAGGGAGACGCAGGCTCCACACAGGGAGCCCGATGTGGGACTTGATCCCGGGACTCCAAGATCACACCCTGGACCGAAGGCAGGCGCTAAACCGCTGAGCCACCCAGGGATCCCCTTTCCCCATTTATTTATATATTTAACCAGTTATTTCTACCAGTCTTTACTCCTTGATATTTATTTTATATCGTGGGTTATAAGCCAATATAATGTTATTTATTTTGTAGCCATTGATAGCTCTTGCAGTTTGGCCCATGCAATCTTTTTTTTTTTTTTTTTTTTTTTTTTTTCAGTACTTTTTACATTTTGGTACTCGTAAATGCTCCACACTCATCTTGTATTGTCCCTGCCCCAGTCCCAGAATCAGTCATATTTGCTAGGAGAATGGTATCTGAGAACAGGGTGTTGGTTCTTGGAGTGCTTGTTGCTCCTAGGGGTCAGGAGTTCATATCCATGTCTCTGACTCTAATCCAGTGTCTGTTGGTTCATTCTAGCCTTCCTCCTCCTTAGAAACCTTCACTTTCTAACAGTGAAAACCCTGATTTTCACCAAACATCATTTCTTTGTTTAACTGAAGTATGTATATAAAACAGTTGCAGAACCGTTAAGCTGTATCTCTACTCCATTTTTTTAAAGTCTCTTTTAACTTTTTTTTTTCTTTTAACTTTTTAAATTAAAATTTCACCTTGAGAAATTATTGATGAGATTATTGGTGAGATTATTGATTTGGAACTAAATCTAAAGGCAAGCTCTCCACTCTGTCATCCACTCAAGTGGGACAAATAGTGGGAGAGGCAGCGTGGCTATGGAGAATCAGGGCCCCTGCTAGGTAGAGCTGGAGTCTGTGACCCAAGCCAGCTCTTTAGTTCTATACAAGCCCCACACATGTAGCTGGAAGCTGGTGATACCAGGAGAGGCAAGGAACTGCAAGGCCACTGAGGAACCAGCCAATAAGTCAGGGCATGGGGAGCTTGTGTTAATAAGGAGGCCTCGACACCTTCAGCTGGTGAGCGCTTCTGGGAGCCCCTGCTGTAGATCTCTTTGGAATGGATCCTTTTCTGATTCCAGAAGGCATGATCTTTGAGGGAGTCAGTTAGCAGATACCTCATGACTGCAAGATCACATCACCTGGCTTCCAAGCACCTATCGTGGGACTGGGGATGAAGGAAGAGATGCTAGCCCAAGGGAGGATTCTTTGGCTCTTCCTTACTGACCCCAAAACCTCAGTCGGCTGGCTGGTTCTCACATTACATTAGTTATATTTATATAGTAATATATATCATAGTTATATATTAAAAAGAGGAAAACTAAAAAAAATAAAAAATAAAAAAAAATAAAAAAAAAAATAAAAAGAGGAAAACTTACCTGAAGAGAAACTCCTGAAGGACCCAGGTGCCTCAGGAAGTTTATTGTCCCCTCACTTCCCTCAAATTCTTTTATAAAATCATCCAGGGTGAACTTTAGGAAACCCCCCACACCCCTGACTTTCGCCCTCCTATGTCCCCACGACCTGGACTAACCCCTAGCTCCAGCCCAGCGTGTGTACTAACCAGTCTTATTACTGGCCATCTGTTGCAGCCATGGCTTTCTGCCAGATGCCCCTCTACTGTGTTCCTGGGGACCAAGTTGGCTATGGGTGATGGAGGTGGGTGGGATCCAAGTGGCTTGGTGGCTGGATGGGGACCAGGCCCAGAAGGGGCTGAAGTTTGCAGGAGGGGAGCAGGTCACAGCTGTCATGGGGCTGTTGCTGTTCTGAAAGCCCTCAGAGGCATGACGCTTGGAGAACATGGCCAGTGGATCAGGCAAGTTGGGTGGTATGTATGGCAGGTGGGTTGCTGGGGGTACACGTAATCTGTTGGTGGTGGTGGCTGTTGGGAATTGTGGTTTCTTAGAAAAATCACTCAGGGCGAGCTCCGCTGCCAGTGCACCACCTGCAGCAGCTGTTTGCCTGGTTGGCAGTGCAACCCACGGCCAGCATGAACTGGTTGATCATGACCTGGTGCCATAGCTGGTCCATGTTCACCAACATGGCTCTGGGCATGCACGTGATCCTGGCTGGATGATGTGGGAAGCCTGTGGCCATTGGCTTGTGCTAGCCAACAGCAAGACCCTCACTGCCCACCTGCCGCAGACCTTCACTGCCCACCCAGGACTGTCCTGCCACACCTGCTCTAATTTAAATTTAATGTTATAGAATATTTATGTAATGTCTTTGATTTTTTTATACTTAAAATCAAAGATAGGACATATTTTTGAGAAAAGACTTTCTGGTCAAGAGAACAGAGCCCAATACAAGGCTCTATCTTAAGACCCCCTCAAGTATTTCTATCACATGATAGGGTTTTCAACAATTTGTTAATCATTTGTCTTAAGTGTTCAACCTTTTCATGTGATTGAATTGTTTCATTGTTTCTTTAAAATTATTATTCTTACTTGATTTATAAATGTTAAAATAAATTTCCATTTCAGAAATTCACCAAAGATTCATAATTGAAGACAGAGTTGTTTTTGATCATGTATTAGAGATCATCTTCCCAAAGCCATTTTGTGAGTGGGCACATAGCAGAACTGGTCTGCTTTAGTAACATCTGAGATTGCACATTACAGATTTCTCAAATTGAGTTTTATGGGCATACTTTTATTTTGGAGCTCATGAATTTCTTTCATTAATTTAAAATTTTTGTTCTTTTGTTTTGATTATCTTTGGTTCACCCCTAGTGCCTGTATCTGTTTACCTGTGTTTTTAAAATTATTTGGGCTCACGTGCTATTTTCACTTATAGTTGCCATGGCCTAATGAGAAAGGAATGGAGACACACATCATACATAAATGCTCTGGCACCAAGTGAAGGTTTGTTTTGTCATGAAGTGATGTATGAACAAATTTTTTCACAGTAGTTGTAAAAGAGACAATTGATGGGAAAATTGAGTCATCACTGGAACACAGTAAAATAGGCATGTGCTGTAAGCAGGCAATAAATATTCATTAACTAGCTGATCTGAAGGTAGGTTAGAGGACTTGGGTAGGCGGATGTAATTAATTTGTTCCACAATAAAGAGGTTGTTTCACTCTGTATGATATTGTTTTAGCAAACATCTTAAAATTAATTTGAATTCTATTGGAACTTTTGTTTTGATATTTACTTAAAAATCACTTTTTTGGGGTATAATTATATATCATAAAATTCATTATAGGTGTGCAATTCAATAATTGTTAGTAAACTTACAGAGTTGTGCACCCAGTACCACAGTCTGATTTCCATCACCCTAAAATAAAGTCTCTTGCCTATTTGTGGTCGCTCTTCACTTCCACCTCCAGCCTTAGGCAGCTGCTGATCTACCTTCTATCTCTATTGATTTGGTTTTTCTGGACATTTCATATAAATGGAATCATACAATATATGGTCTCTCGTATCTGGCCTCTTAGCATAATGTTTTTGAGGTTCATCTACGTTGTGGGACACATCTGTACTTTGTTCCCTTTTTTTTTAAAAAAAGATTTTATTTATTTATTCATGAGAGAGAGAGAGAGAGAGAGAGGCAGAGACACAGGCAGAGGGAGAAGCAGGCTCCATGCAGGGAGCCTGATGTGGGACTTGATCCCGGGTCTCCAGGATCAAGCCATGGGCTGAAGACGGCACTAAACTGCTGAGCCACCTGGGCTGCCCCGTGTTCCTTTTTTATGATCAAATAGTATTCCATTTTGTATTTATATATGTATTTATACACATGGCATATTTTTTTTGTTCATTTACCAGTTGGTGGGCACATTTGTGTTATTTCCACATTTTGGTTATTATGAATAATGCTGCTATGAACATTTGTGTACAAGTCTTGGAATGAGCATATGTTTCCATTTTCTTTCTTAGGTTGATAGTACCTAGATTGGGAGTTGATATATCATATGGTAAATTTATGTTTACTATATTAGTAACCTGACAAACTGTTTTCCAGAGTGCACCATTTATATTTGTACTAGAAGTATATAAGGATTCCAGTGTTTCTATATCATCACCATCATGTTACTCTCTTTTTGATGATAGTCATTCCTGTGGGTGTGGAGTGGTTAGTGTTTAGTTTTAAAATTCATTGTGAATTTACAGTTTTATAAGACTTGTAAGGATAGGGACACTTGTCACATGTTTACATGCAGTTAAATGATAAAAATGATTTGTCATCACAAAATGATCTCTAATCTATTCTCCCATCAAAAGGAAGGTGTTATTACTCACATTTGAAAAATACTGACCTAAGACATTGAAAAAAGGTTCAATTGTGGAACAACCCTCAAAGTATGTAGAGTTTAAAAAGCACAGTATAGAAGAGTATATATGTGTGTGTGTGTGTATATATATATATATATATATATATATTTTTTTTTTTTTTTTTTAAGAATAGTATATAGTTTTTTTTTAAAGCTTGGAAAAATATGTACTGTTTGCTTATATATGTATAAAATATTTCTGGAAATAACACTGGTTGTCTATAGGGAAAAACTGGTTATCTGGGAGACCAAGATGGGAGGGAAATGTGTTGTTACTTGTACAGTTTATATCTTTTGAGTGTTAACTAACAGGTGTATATATTACTTATTTAATCCAGGAATAAATATTTTTATTTTGTTAGAGAACAAAGAAGATATCTTCTGTTTGCATAATAGTTTACGGAGTCTGGCTGACTTCTTTATATCAGTTAATTCTCATAACTGCCGTGTGTCATAGGTACATTTATTATCCCTATCTTACAGATGTGGAAATGGGGGGTTACAGAGATTAATTAATTAGCCTAAGGTCACAGAAAGTGATAGACCGAGGATTTGAATGCAGACATTCTAACTGTGGAGCATGTACCATTAATCATTGCGTTATACAAAAGCACGGAAGGAATTGAAACCATTTAGAATAAGTGCTATTAGAAAGGGTCAAGGGGGGATCCCTGGGTGGCGCAGCGGTTTGGTGCCTGCCTTTGGCCCAGGGCGCGATCCTGGAGACCCGGGATCGAATCCCACATCGGGCTTCCGGTGCATGGAGCCTGCTTCTCCCTCTGCCTATGTCTCTGCCTCTCTCTCTCTCTCTCTCTCTCTCTGTCTGTGACTATCATAAAAAAAAAAAAAAAAAAAAGACAGGGTCAAGGGTGTGTGTATTTCCTTAATTCCTTTATTTGTAAGCCTTACGTATCTCAATACTGTATTCATTGCCTGTATGATATAACTCAAGTAATAATATTTTGGCTTTTAGGGAAAGTTTTTTATTACTTTACAGCTTATATTTGTGCAGCATAATAGTTCATTTCACATGATAGATTAGTGATTTATTTAGGCATCTGTACTTTCTCTGTGTGCATTATCAATTAGTTTGAAAAAGAAAGTGAAGATGGACAGAGATTCCCCTCGCAAACCTGGACCCATGATCTGTGTAAGAGTTGATGTGTAAGGAAGCAGAGTTACATAAATTTCAGTATTCATGTGATTGTGTCTCTATTTGATACGAGTTCATTAATTGAATTCAGGTTAATGACAACATATATTTGAACTTCTTATACTTATTAGTGAATTGTTAAACTTGCTTTATGACTTTATATATTAATATGTTTCTAAGCTGCTAGATTTTGCAAATTTTAGAGTAACCATAAACCTATATATGACTTGTTCCCCCATGGATATCACTGATTAGTAGCATCTTTAATTGGGCTCTGCTTGAGATATAAGGTAGACTATCACATCCATCTATCCTCCTTCAGACTTGCATATAACAAGCTTTTATTTATTTGTAGCTAATCTTGGATATCACCAGTAAAAAGGAAAAAGTTAGAAAGTAAAATGCCTTTAGTTGTAATATTAGGTTGATAAAATTACAATTATTCTCATATGTCAGGATAGTCCCAAGCATGGATAAGACTTCTTTTGGTTTACCAACTGGAGTGAGGTTGTTGACCTGGTCTGTATGAAGATCAGATGAGGCCATGTATGTCAATAGAAAGCTTTAATAGGTGGTGAAAAGGTAGGTGGGAAAAAAACACAATTAAAATTCTCTGATAAACAGTATGTACCTGAATATATTTTCCTTTTCTCTTTGATATTTGCTTTGTAAAATTATATGATTTTTAAGGATTATTTTAAACTTAATTTCCTGGGTTTCTGCTGCCTTCTGTAACTGTCATCAAGTTACATAATTTGTGAATTTTATCTTGTTAACTAAACATCAGTGAACTCTTGTACTGTGTCTCAGCTTAAATGTCAGCTCCTCAAAAGAGCTCTTTCCTGAGCATCCCATCACAAAGTAGCTTCTCTCCATTGCCATTACTCTGTTCATTGCTCTGATTTATTTCCTTTACAGTAGTTAGCACTATCACACAATCTGTTTTTCACATTGTTTACTTGTATTCCAGTATGTGAAATAGTGCCAGGAAGATAATGGGAAGGTTTTTTTTTGCTAAATAAGTTGTAAATAGTAGAATATTCTCATATTTTTCTTAAAGAGTTTCTTGTAGGGGCGCCTGGGTAGTACAGTCAGTTAAGTTTCTGAGTCTTAGTTTTGACTCAGGACATGATCTCAGCTCAGGGTCGTGAGATTGAGCCTTGAGTTGGGATTCTCTCTGTTCCTCCTGCTTGTGGCCCACTCTCTCTTTCTCTCATATTTTTTTTTTTTAAGTTTCTTGTTGTATAGAGTAAAAGACTATTTTCACCAAGTGTACCTACCTTTCATAAAGAGAGGAAGGATAAAGATTTCTTTTCCTGGAAGACCTAAACTCTTTGGCTTAAACCCTATCAGTTAAGGGTAAATAGAACAGGCAGCTTTTGAAATCTATAGCTCTGCACTGTTGGTAATGCATTGAACATCAGGCTTTAGGCTGATCTGTTTACCTCTTTTTTTTTTTTTAAGATTTAATTCTATTTATTCATGAGAGACACAGAGAGAGAGAGAGAGAGGCAGAGACACAGGCAGAGGGGGAAGCAAGCTCCATGCAGGGAGCCTGACGTGGGACTCGATCCCAGTTCTCCAGGATCAGGCCCTGAACTGAAGGCAGCACTAAACCGCTGAGCCACCTGGGCTGCCCTGTTTACCTCTTTTAAAAAACAAAAATAGGGCAGCCCGGGTGGCTCAGCGGTTTAGTGCTGCCTTCAGTTCAGGGCCTGATCCTGGAGAACTGGGATCGAGTCCCACGTCAGGCTCCCTGCATGGAGCTTGCTTCTCCCTCTGCCTGTGTCTCTGCCCCTCTCTCTCTCTCTCTCATGAATACATACATAAAAAAATCTTGAAACAAAACAAAACAAAACAAACCCCCCAAAACCAGAGCATGTATTCTTAAGGTAACTGGCTAATGAGTTTTATTGCATTTTATGATTTCTATTCATTGTGTATTAAAATTGATTGCCATTGAGCTATGATTTCCACTTTTGGAAATGGTGTTTGCATTTCTTGGCATATATGTGTTCATTCCTTTGGTTAAATAATTCAGAGTTCAAAGAAAAATAATGCTTTTTTTCTAGTATGTTTCCCTTCCTAGATTAACCCTAGATTCAGAAATTAAAAAATTTCTATTACTAGAAATTAGAATGGATGAATCAGTGCTCTAGCCATTGGGCATTATACACCATCTTCTCTGCTAATTCAGCTGAGCTTGTGTCATAATTGTCAATTTTAATGGAGTGAGGGGAAACCTCACTACTTTCCCAGGCTTCCATTTAAGTGTTTTCCCTGCTTTCTTTTTCTGTAGCAGACTGATTTATGTAAAATTCAATTTATTAATTAAATATTACCATGAGTCAATGTGTGTGATGGATAACAGTGTGGATTCTGGGTCATGTAAGTCTGAATTTGAATTCTGTCTTGGTCGGTTCATTTGCTGTGTGAGTAGGCATGTTATTTTATCACTTTGTTGGTTTCCTAGCCTACAAAATAGATTTAACTATCCATTTCTTCGGGTGTGATAATACTCCAGTGCAGCCCAGTGTTGGGCACTTGATCAAGCAGCATTCAGTGATATCAGTTCTTATTATCTTAGTAATTTAATGTGAAAGAATTTTAGTACAGATTAAAATTCTGAGGGTACAGATTCTCACAGGTTGATATCTCTCCTACCTTTCAAGTATTATTTCCTATTACTGAGTTTTCATTAGTAACATAAAATTGGATTGTACCTCTGTTTGGATAGTTGTTTAGGCTATTTTCTCTTTGCTGTTCCCCTTTCTTTAAGAGTACTGACTATCTAGTTTTGATTCTCTGTTTCTCTTTTCCATTTGCCTTCTTTCAGACTCTTTATCTCTATCTCCCCCACCTTTCCATCCCCCCCATCTGTGAAAATCCCTTAAACCAACCTACTTTACTAATTTCTTACTATAATTCAGTTCCTCATTGGTTTTAATGAACTTTTAAGTCATAGTTATTCAGCCATAATTTATTTACAGTAAAATTTATTCTTTTCAAGTGTAGTTCTAGGAGTTCTGAGAAATGCATACAATCATACTACCAGCACCACAGTCATGATAAAGAACATTTCATTATCCCCAAAGTTCCCTCCAGTCACTTTGTGGTCAGTCTCTTTTCTGACACTGATCTGATTTTGTTGCTGCCTCTCTCTGTAGATTTTCTCCTTTTCATTGCTGTGTAGTATTCCTCATATGAATACACTACAGATTGTTTATCTGATCATTAGTTAGACATTTGGTTTGCTTCCGGGTTTTAGATATTTGAATGAAACTACTGTAAATATTTCTGTACAGGTCTTTTTGTTGATAAATGTTTTAATTTCCTTGACAAATAGAGTGAATTTGGAGTGAATTGTTGGCTTATATGCTATGTGAATATTAACTTTATAAGAAATTGCCAAACTTTTCCGAAGTGTCTGTACCATTTTGCTTTCTAAGCTGCAAGGTATGAGTTTTAATTATTTTACATCCTTAGGTGTACGTGGTGGTATCAATACTTTAAAATTTAGCCATCGTTTTGGGTATGTAGTGATATGTAAATGGTTTTAATTTGAATTTCCATGATTAATGTGATGTTGAACATCTTTTTATGTCTTTCATTATGTATGTCTTCTCTAGTGAGCTGTCCAAATCTTTTGCCCGTTTGAAAAATTGAGTTGTTCTTCTCAGGTTGGTTTATAAAGTTCTTTGTAAGATTTGTGTATCATAAAAATTTCCTCTCAGTCTGCAGCTTGCTTTTTATTTTCATAATAGTGTCTTTTGAAAAGCAGCCTTAATGTATTTTTACATATTGTTTTCTGTCCTTGCCTGTTTTCTGCTCTAAACCACATGTTCTTGAAAGTTTTTTTAGATGGAAAGACACATTTTTAAATGTTTATTAAATAAAAAGCATATTTTTAAAAATTCCCCTTTGTAATATATAACTTACATGTTTACATTTTTCAGTTACTAGGGAAAATTTAGGAGGTTATATCTTGTGCATGGTGTACTCTGTGGGGGAAGAGAAGAACTTTCACTTTCTACTTTTCCATGACATGACAAACAGTATAATTACTGTTATAGTTAAAAGGATATTTTATGCTTAGGAAAACAAAAGACATAATAAAGGAAATTTAAAGACAAATTATAAACTAAAAAGAAAAGTTGGAATACCTATTGAAAGTAATGGGCTGTTATCCATAATACATAGTTTCTGCAAATCAGTAAGGTAAGGGATATCTATAAATTAAAGCTGGTCAAAGGAAATGAATTAACAGATAACAGCAGAATAAATATAACTGGCCAATAAATGTGAAAGTGGATACTTGACTTTACTAATGATAAAAGAAGGAAAAATTAAAATGCCAATGAGGTACTACTTAGGATTTTTTAAGATTGGCAAAGGAGAAAGAGATTCATGCTATCCAATATGGGGAGAAGGCAAAGATGGGATATCATTTACTAAACGTTTTTTTCTACAGAACAGTTTGATAATATCTATCAAGATGTAAAGTGTGAATTCTGATGCAAGATTTGGAGAAAAAAGCACTTTCATGCATTGTACCTATACTCCATAGGTACCATGCTCCTTATTCTTCCTGCCTCTACAGTTTCTTTACAATCCCTCCCTTAGGGTTTATTTCAGGCTTAAATCTCACTTAGATTTTGCATCAGTCTCTTTATGGTTTTCCCCACTATTCATGGTAAATCCCTGTAACACCTTCCTGATGCATTTTGACTAAAACCGAAATGCCTTGCCATGATTTATAATGTTTCTTGTGATCTGGCCACTGCTTATTTCTTCCCATTTCTTATTATGCTCTAGCAGAATGGCTGAGAGATTCTTACACAGTATGTACTTTGTTTTCTGCTTAGAATTCTCTTCCCTACTCCCTGCTTCACCCTCACAAACATGTAGCTCCTTATGCTTAGACCTCCACTATTTCTTTTCCAGAGAGACTCTCTAATAAAGTAGGTCCCTCTCATATGTGCTCCCTCAACATGTTTTATTCATTGTACAATCCTGAGCTCCTGTTGTTCCACTACTAGAATTAAGGCTTGAGTTATTTTTAGCATCAGCATTATCATAAAGGAAACTCAGAACAAAGACTTAGGTTTTGTGAGTCATGCTCATTGGTTGGCTGTTTTTGGTTACATTCCTGTTATCCTCAGAAGACATGAATATATACTGTATAGGTATTTTCGTTTCTTGCCTTTTGGATTGACTATCCTATTTAACATGGAACTTGACTGTGAAATCGTATAATGTCATGAAGCTATTAATCTATACTTGATTGAGTGATAGGATAATTTTATCACATTTCTAAACAAGAATATGCATTTTAATGGAAGGGAAGAGGTATAGATTAGCTTTAGTAAAATTATGTATATATAGTCCTGAATAGAATTTTCTCTGGCTTCAATTTTGTTTGATAGATACAGTATTTTGTAAAGTTACTGTTAGCTTGCTAACCTTTGGTTTGTTTAAGCTGATAAGTGATATATTCTTAATTTTGCACTGGAAATCTATTCATACATTTAAAGCTAAAGTATTGAAGTAGCTAATGACTTATTTTGGCATGGAATAAATTAGTATTTTCTGATATTCCCATACAGAAAACTTTGATGGTTCTATTTCAGGCCTCTTGCCTTCTTGCCCTCTTTCTAGAACTAGATAATATCCATAGCATATCTGGAAGGTGGCATGCAAATCTGAAACTATATTTTCTGTAATTATTACTGCCTTTCATTTTTCAGAATGTAGTAGTCACATTTGACACGGGACTTGAGTTTTTTGAGTGGGTCCAGAAAATCAGAAAGGATGTAAGGATGTTTCTCATGAGTATTTTGGTTAGTAGATAATTAAAACATGATGAACTTACTAACTTGACTTGTAATGAATTTGAATTACTCAACATATTCCATTTGAGTATATTCATTATAGTTGGCTACCAAGATTTTATACCTGTCAAATAATCTTTTTTTTTTTCCCTGTCAAATAATCTTAAAGAGATCTTGGAAATAAAGAAGTAATAATGATAGCAACTACTCATTTCACTTACTGTGTCAGTTGTCTTTATGTATATTATTTTTAGTCCTCATCCCAAGCCTGTAAGTATTATTTCTCTAGTTTTTTTAGTGGAAGAAAGTAGGACTCAGCAAAGTTATACAGTTACATGAACTCTGTCTCAGGACCACTAGTCACAATTTTCCAAAGATGGGGAGACTGAGCCTAGTGAAGCTGAAGGGCCTGTTCATCATCACACAGCTACTTAGCAGCGGGGCGAAGACTTAGATCCCTGGCCTCCTGACTCACATTCCGGTGCACTTTTCACTACATCAGGACACGTTGGCTCTTGAGCCCCAAGTGACAGCCCCAAACAGCTGTGTTTATCTGTCTTGCATGTCCCAGCTTGTTTTGCTAGCCGAGCAAAAACTACTTAAAAGGATCCTCAATCTTCACCTTCCCATTCCCCTCCACTTACACTCATATACTCCCACTTGCCCCATGAATAACTTCACAGAAAGAATTGTGCAATGTCACTAAGCCTTCCTCTGGTGTCAGAGTTACTCCCTGAGAGAACATTCACTTCCTCATGACTCCAGTTTACTGTCAGATTGGCTTTCCCTCTTTTCTCTTTGATCGGAATCTTGGTTGTTTAGGCAGGAATTTGAGGAGCAGATGTTATACCCCTTGAAGAAGTCCTTTAATTCTCCTTAGTACTGTGTCTAATGACTCTTAATCCTGTCCTTTTAACTCTGTAGCTAGCAGAATTAAGAGCGAAGTGGGACAGGAATGATGAGCTTGATGCTTAACTTTTCATTTTAATGTTGACAAAGAGAGCACATGAAAAACAGTGACACAGGGAAAACAACGAGTTTGCCTATACAGCTAAAGTAAGGTGACTATTAGTGTGGGATTGTTGAGATTTTGTATTTCCCTCCAAATGTAAATAGAGCAATTTCATAGAGCACATAGCCAGAGAAATGGAGCCACTGTTTTTACTATCTTGTCTTCTTAAATTTTGCTGTTCTTTAGATAGTTATTTCCAAAGAGAAATAAAAGCGATTCACCAGAAAAAAACAAAGTGATCTCATATAGTACTAGATCTTTTATGGTTAGTGAAGAAAATTGACTTCTCCAAAATAAGAGCACTGTTAACAAAGATATATCAGGTGAACTATTTTGGTAGTTTAGCAGTCTGAACTATCTAATTATCAAAAATCTGATCTACTTGTTTATATATACACATATATATAGAAATGTGTCTCTATGTGTATATATACACATTTGTGTATGAATGTATGTATAAACAAATTGGACTAAGCTGCCAATAATTTTCTCAGTTTCTAATTGATCACTTGAAATTTAGTATATCCATCAAGGTAGAGATAAGTAGAGAGAAACAGCAATTTGAAAAAGGGAAAGTTTATTAAAAAGAATTACTAACAGAGGATTGGAGAAATGAGGGATTGGCTAATAAAAAACAGAGTAGCCTAAAGAATATAGGAATAAAGATAAAAGGAGCATCTATTACCCCTAGGATGGAGATAAAGCATTCGGGGTAGAGGCCTCTAGTACTGAGATCCAGACATGTGAGAGAATTAAATGATACTTATTGCTGTGCTTTGATGGCAGAGCTTTTCAGAAATTTGTCTCACCAGAGTCATTGTTAGAGCACTGCCTGAGGGAGGTGTTAGGGAAGCTGCTGGATGTTGCTGACTACCAGGTACTCCACGAGCCTAGCATAGAGAAGCTGCACAAATTGCAGGAGCCAGGCACTAGAGAAGCCATATGGGGTCCTGGAGCCCCCTGAGAGGAGCACACTAGACTTAGTGGGGAAAGCCTCTTCCTTCTGCAGTGTCTCTCTAGCATCTTCTACCTTCAAAACTTCATGCCAAAGGGCAAAGGAAAAATATTTAAAGGGCCCAAATTCATTTTTGCAGAGCAGGCAGTGAAGGGTGAATTTGGAGCTGTGAGGCAATAAATGAACAACTGACACATTTGGTGAAACACAGAGTTTTATTTCTTATTATGGGTGCCTCCTTATGGACTTCCCATTTAAACTTGGCATCCTGATATGAATTTTGCTAAGGACCTCGTTCTTCCCAGCAATTAAGGAAGGATGCCATAAGGCCAGAGAGACGTTTCTTTGTAGGAAGGAAGGGCCTGGGCAGTAGCCTTACGTTTGCTTTTTTAGGTTTCTTTCTCATGAGCATCTGGTTTAGGAGCTTCAATTTCTCATCTACCTTGACCCTTTGATCTGGGGCATTGTGGTGAAATTCCTCACACTGTCACACATTCTAACTTCAGAGCCCAGACTTTTGTTTGAATTATCTTTGCATTGGAATTAGTACTTTGAATCAGTACATTAAAAATGGATTTTTGAAGAATAAATATTTCAAAAACTATTAGCTAGAATCTCAGCATTTTAGAAGAAATGTTAAGTATGAATTTTGAGCACTAGTTTCTAGTTAGTGGTTGTTGTGAAGAAAAGCACTTTCATTGGTTAGTAGCTGATTTGGATGTGGCAACCAGCCAGGAAAAATAGGCTTAGCCAGATACACTTAAATTTTGATTTTTTTGGTGTATATTCCATTTCTAGAAGACAAAGCTATTATTATTATTTTTAAAGATTTTATTTATTCATGAGAGACACAGAGAGGCAGAGACACACACAGATAGAGGAGAAGCAGGCTCCGTGCAGGAAGCCCAACGTGGGACTCGATCCCGGGACTCCAGAATCACGCCCTCGGCCGAAGGCAGGCGCTAAACCACTGAGCCACCCAGGGATCCCCAGGTTTTCTTTTGTTTTTAAAGAACATTTTAGTATTTCATTTATCAGCTGTTTTATGGCCAATAAGAGTCTTCTGTTATTCTAGAATTGAGACTGTTTTATATCTATTTCATATTGTTAACACCTGCACTTGTTCAGTGCACTAACCACTAGCCATATGTACTTATTTAAATTTAAATTAAATAAAATTAGCAATTTAGTTCCTTAGTTGCACTAGCCATATTTCTAGTGCTTGACAGAAACATGTGGCCAGTGGTTACCATAATGGACAACACAGATGTAGAACATTTCCACCATTGCAGAAAGTTCTGTTGGGCAGTGCTGGTCCTGTAATATGCAGAATGGTGATAGTCTCATATATTGTAGTTGTTGATGTGACAGCTTTTCTTTGTCTCAGAAGGTAATTTTTTTTTCCCAAAGATTTTATTTATTTGACATAGAGTGCAAGTGATCATAAGCGGGAGGAGTGGCAGGCAGAGGGAGAGGGAAAAACCAGCTCTCCATTGAGTATGGAGCCCAATGCAGGCTTGATCCCAAGACTCTGGGATCATGACCTGAGCTGAGGCAGATGCTTACCAGACTGGGCCACCCAGGAGCCCCTGGGAAGGCAGCATTTTTCGTTTCATAGTCCCCATGATACATTTTGTAAGCCTTTAAATTTTAGTTATTTGGTAGATATATAGTGGTATCTTGTATTTTTACTTTGAGTTTTCCTAATGAGAACATGTTTGGAAAAAAAATGTTTTTAAGGTTTTACTTTTGTCTTTGGCTTTCAGCAGTTTTACTATGATGTGCCTGCGTGTGGTTTTTGCTACTTTATTGAGATTTATAGTACTTATTGAATTGAATCTCTGGGTCAGTCTTTTATCTTTTTTTCCCCCAAAATTTGGCGGTTAACCTCTTCACATCCTGCTTCTCTCCTTTTCTATTCTGCATTTCTAATGTGAGACTTTTTCACCATATGTCATATGTGCCTTAAGTTTTTTTCTGCATTTTCCATTTTTTGTCACCATGCTTCAGTCTAAAAATGATCTTTTAACCATTAACTCTTTTTGTTTAGTTGTTTAGTATGTGTAAAAAACATACTAAGAAGTAGCCCATAGACTTCAGAGTGCAAAAAATGGTCTAGGGATAAAAAAATGATTCTGTATAGCATAGGTCACATTATGTCATTCCTCAGCTCAAAGCACTCCGATGGGTTTCTTCTAATTTCTCTCCAACAGAACAAAAGCCAGTTTCTGTGGCTTACATGGCCCTCCTTGATCTGCACCATCCCACTTGCTGTATTGTGACCTCTCCAACTCCTATTTAGTTTGTTCACTCTTCAATGATTACTTTGGGGGAAATGCCAGATATGCTCTTGCTACAGGTCCTTTCTAGTAGCTATTGCTCCTTTTGGAATACTCTTCCTCATAATATTTTCATAGCCTACTCCTTCACTTCATAGCTTACTCAATCACTTACTTCCTGACCACTTTACTTAAAATATTTATGCCTGTCCCCTTGATACACATTTTCTGCCCCCCAACTCAATTTTTTCCCATATACTTATTTTTTTTTAAATTTTATTTATTTATGATAGTCATACAGAGAGAAAGAGAGAGGCAGAGACACAGGCAGAGGGAGAAGCAGGCTCCATGCGCCGGGAGCCTGATGTGGGATTCGATCCCGGGTCTCCAGGATTGCGCCCCAGGCCAAAGGCAGGCGCCAAACCGCTGCGCCACCCAGGGATCCCTTTTCCCATATGCTTATTACAGTTTTTCATATTATGTATTTTACTTTCTCATTAGTTTAGTATTGATTTTGGGAGTGGAGCACATCAGGCTTCTGTTACTGGGGAGTTGGACCTTTGGCAATAGTAGTTAGGTCACTTTTGGAGAGTTGCTGTTGGTCCGATGCATAACTTCCTTCCCTTTTTCCACTGCTATTTCATTTATAAGCCTATTGCATTAATGGTGACATGGATGATGACAAAAGCTAGCTAATGTCAACTGGCCAAGTCACTTTATCTGCATTGTTTAGTGCCTCTTTCAAAGTTGGTGTTGATGGGATACAAAGAGCCTCCTATCGGGTGTTCACTTTTTATATGTCTATCTACATCTTTCCCACGTCTCCTTTTCCCAATCTCTTGATCTTTTCTAGAGTTTATCTCACATCTTCTGGAGAGTGTGTTTCTCACCACTGTACTTGATTTTTTGGTCACCTGATTCAGTTAGCCTGATGTCATCTGGATCACAGACCAGCATGAATTTCTTCAGGTTGTCCAGATGGTTCAGGTCCCCTTGGACTATGTTAAGATACAGGGCCAGAAAATTAACATGGCTCTGGCTCAGGCATGCACGTGTATGCTGCTATTGGTCTCCTATGAATGTCAACTGCTTTTGGTCTTGCTTCCTAATAGAGGTAAAAAAAGATGCTTTTCCAGATCAGTCACTGCATACCACTTAGCTGACAGGCATCAATAACCGTCTTTATAGGCTGCCAGAGTGGCCCTCTGCCTTTTTCAGACTATAGATTTTAATTGGTAATTTTTCATCCTTAGCCTTTCATTGTCTTTATTCATTGCACTGACTACACCCGGTCATAGCTATCAAGTTCTATAGTGGTTTTAGTTCTTACTTTTCAAATGCCTCTCAAATGCCTGGAATAACCACATCAGCCACTATCTCTCCTTTCACAATGAACTTTGCAGTTGTACTCCTGTAGCATGTCAGGGACTATGTACCCCCTGTGATGGGGTCCTTGTTGCTAGCCACTCAGTGATCTCATCGTGGAATTGACTTCATAGGACCACTTTTGGTACCCACTCTCTCAAGTCAGATTCCCCAGAAACATACTTTGAAACTCCAGGATTTGCATGCAGAAGGTTGGCAGAGGAGTGCATTGGGATTGGCTCCTGAGAGAGAAGGTGCAAGGAAAATACTCTTAGGAAGGCACAGTAATTACATTTTCCTATAGTTGCAGAAGCAGCCTCAGCTGTTCCCATGGGGAGATCTCAAGCTGGTATAATTCTTCCTGTGGATCCCAGCCTGAAGCAGAGGGCTGGGCCATTTTACTGCACATTGGCCAGGCATTGAATGTGGGCTGCTTTGGAATGGTAACATAATCTTGTATAAGGGAGTTCATTTGTTAGCCATCAGCAGACCAAATCCTGGAAGTTGGAGGAATGAGCAGGGTGGTAAGTGTGCAAAGATTCTGTAGTACTACAGAAATGAAGGAGATGATGAAAACTTATTCAAACACTTAGCTGTGAAGGGGAGGAGAGAGGATAATCAGTAGAAGTTCCTGAGGAGACTGGAAAGGATGGGATCCAGAATATAGGTCTTAGATTTGCCTTGGGCAGGAAGAGGTCTGCATCCACCATTGTAATGAAAGAGGAGGAGGAAGAGAGGTGTTCAGATGTAGATAAGTTTATGACATAGTGGGAGGAAGTTGAGGCAGTTGTTGTTTGTTGGTTTGGGGAAGGAGCCAGACAAATCAACAGCTGAAAGAAGGAGAGTTGATTGGGTTGAAGATTTAAGATAAGTAGATATTTTTAATAGATGCTATGCAGAGTGGGAGGAAGGTACTAACAGGATAGCCCCTGTTGTTGAGGGCCCATTTGTGGTTGATGATCTTGATTTTGAAGAATTATCAATTTGTGCAGTTGTGACTTTTTTCTGGCAGTGCTTAATGTATTGAAAGTGTAAACATGCCCATTAAGACATAATTTTTTTCTTTTTTCTTTTACATAGCCATCAGATCAAGTCATTGCAGTATAGTAACACAGGAGACATGATTCTTGTTGTATCTGGAAGCTCTCAGGCCAAAGTGATTGACAGAGATGGTTTTGAAGTAATGGAATGTATAAAGGGAGACCAGTATATTGTGGATATGGCAAACACCAAGGTAAGGATTAAACAGCATATTTTACTGAATTTAATTAATTCAGCACACATTTATTAACAACTTATTTGAGTTGCTATGATTTACCCTAAAAGTTAATGCTTAGTTTTAAAGAATGTATTATTTCTCACAATTCTGTGGATCGACCAAGAAGTTCTTATGCTTCATGTAGTGTCAGCTGGGGCATTAGGACGGTTTTAATGTTGAAAGTGCCTCACTCAGATGATTTATAGTTGGTGCTCTATCCCTTGCTGTCTCTCCTGTTTCCAGCCCTCCCCCTTCCCCACTATGTGCATGTGCATACTTATGTGCATGCTCTCTCTCGCTCCCATTTTCTCTTTCCAGGTGTCTAGCTTGGGCTTTCTGATAGTGTGGTGGGCTTAATGTGGTTTGACTTCTTGCTGGATGACTGGTTCCATGAAGGATGAACGTGGATACTTCAGATTTTATAAGGTCTGGCTTCAAGTCTTATGTAGCATCGTAGGGCCAACTCAAATTTGGGGAGACAAGAGATAGATTTCACCATTTGGTGGGTGAATGACAAGATGCATTGTCAAAGATCCTATGGGATGGGAGATACGGGTGCAGCCTTCTTCGGAAACAACATACTACAAATCTACTATATACTAAGCAAAACTTAGTTTTGCTAAGACAGGACAAGAATAAAAAGAGGATCTTTTATATAAAGGTTTTATATAAAGATTTTTATTTTATTTTTTTATTTTTTTATTTTTTTTTATTTATGATAGTCACAGAGAGAGAGAGAGAAAGGCAGAGACATAGGCAGAGGGAGAAGCAGGCTCCATGCACCGGGAGCCCGATGTGGGATTCGATCCCGGGTCTCCAGGATCGCGCCCTGGGCCAAAGGCAGGCGCCAAACCGCTGCGCCACCCAGGGATCCCTATATAAAGATTTTCAAATGAGATAATATTTTAAAATTATATTAAATATCAATTAACTATAGCTGCATAAATGCTATCAAACTTAATGGATTATTTATAATGGGTAACATATCTGTGAGATGTCTGGGCTTGGCTCCAAGATACAACTAATGTCTAGGTCTGTTCCATGTGTCTCTGTTCCTCCTTGTACAAGTGAAATGCCCGAGGACATGTTTTTCTCATGGTGATGGCAGAAACACAAGAAGGAGCCTCTCTCTAGAAGCACATTTCAGGACTTTGCTCATGTGTCCATAGACATTCCATTGGCTAGAGCAAATCACATGACCATGGGTAACTGGAGAAATTGCCCAGGTCTTTAGTGAGAGTAACTGCAGTATCACATGCCAAAAGTTGAGGATATAGGAGAAGTGATGGATTGGCAACAATAATACAATCTACCACAGATATATTACAGTGTTAGTGGATATGGTTGGTGTAGAATTTTGAGCCTCAATTATATTTTATTTTTTATTTTTTTATTTTTAAAGATTTTCTGTATTTATTCAGGAGAGACAGACAGAGAGAGAGAGAGAGAGAGAGAGAGAGAGGCAGAGACACAGGCAGAGGGAGAAGCAGGCTCCATGCAGGGAGCCTGACGTGGGACTTGATCCCGGGTCTCCATGATCAGGACCAGGGCCGAAGGCAGGCACTAAACCGCTGAGCCACCCAGGGATCCCCTATATTTTATTTTAATTTTTAATAAGATTATTTAATTTATTCATGAGAGAGACAGAGAGAGAGAGGCAGAGACACAGGCAGAGGGAGAAGCAGGCTCCCTGGGGGCAACCCGATGTGGGACTTGATCCCAGGACCCCGGGATCACGCCCTGAGCTGAAGACAGATGTTCAACCACTGAGCCATCCAGGTACCCTTTGAGCCTCAATTTTAATTCTGGTTTTTACTCACTCTTTTCCTGTCCTAGTACCTTATTCTAAAACACTAATAATCAAGGTTTATAACTACATCAAAGTCTCATAGATTTGATTGTCTAAGAAAATACAGTGGATCCTCATTATTTGTGGTTTCTGTATTTGCTAAAAAGTTTTTATAACCCCAAAGTCAATACACAGCCTTTTTGTGGTCATTTGCAGAGACATGCACTTGCACAGAGCAGGAAAAAAAAAAAAGGAAAAGATAAAGCTAATGCTTTCTTCTTGTTTTAACTCTCATGTTGTAATCAAGTGTCCTTTTAGAGGTCTATGTAGTACTATGTTTTTCTTATTTGTGAGCCTTTTGTTGGTGATTTGCTGTTTAAAATGGCCCCCAGGTAAGTGCTGAATTGCTGTAGCACTGTCTAATGTTCCTATGTGTAAGAAGTCCATGGGGTGTCTTGCAGAGAAAATATATATGTTAGGCAAACTTCATTCAGGCATGACTTACAGTGCTGTTGGCTATGAGTTCAATGTTAATGAATCAGGTATATATATTAAATAAGGTCCTTAAACAAAAACATAAACAAAATTATGTATTGATTGGTTGAAGAAAATGTGACTGGAAGCTTGCATGAACCCAACCCTATATTTTGATAATTCAGTGCTTAAGAACTTTATAGACTATACTACTGCAAATAATGAGAATTGACTATAATCTACATGTTATGTTTGAGCTGTTGGAATAAATTAATATGCTATGTTTCAAACTGCCCTTTATTGAAACCAAGTGAAGTGCCTCTCAACCCTAATGAGGATCACAGTCTCATGAATTTTTTGACTAATTGTTTAAGTGCCCAGTGTTAGATGATTCAAACGGAATTCATATATAATTTAAGCATACAATTAGATTGCAATGGTAGCTTTAGTAGTTTTTTTTTTTTTTTTTTTTTTGCATGTATTTTACTGGAATTTCTCATTCCCTTCTCTTTAAAATCATTGCCCCTAGGATTCCACCAAAGATGATGTGAGAGTGATGGTGGTAAGGAAGGAAAGCAGATAGGTCTCTAGATCACTCTCCCTGTCTTAAACTTAATTCTGCTTTCATCTGCTTTATTTGAAGCTTTTGGGAATCCCAAACTTTATTTAAGTAACTGGTTTGTGGAAATGAAACCTTTAAAAACTTGTATTTAATTTATTCTCTTTTTAGCTTGTGCTTAACCATCAACAGCCTTTCTTTTCTTTCTTTCTTTCTTTCTTTCTTTCTTTCTTTCTTTCTTTCTTTCTTTCTTTCTTTCTTTCCTTCCTTTCTTTTTCTTTCTTTCTTTCTTTCTTTCTTTCTTTCTTTCTTTCTTTCCTTCCTTCCTTCCTTCCTTCCTTCCTTCCTTCCTTTCTTTCTTTCTTTCTTTCTTTATTTCTTTCTTTCAGATTTTATTTATTCATGAGAGACACAGAGAGAGAGGGGCACAGACATAGGCAGAGGGAGAAGCAGGCTCCATCCAGGGAGCCCGATGTGGGACTACATCCTGGGACCCTAGGATCACACCCTAGGCCGAAGGCAGGCGCTCAACTGCTGAGCCACCCAGACGTCCCATCAGTATTTCTTAAAAAGTATGAGGAAGAGAAGTTTTTGCCAGTCTAAGCTCTTCTTAATTATTTCAGCCACTCAGGGCTTCTTACATTATAAAAAGACTACAACTTTTTGGATTTAGGTTTTAGCCAAGAAAATTTCAAGAAGAAAGGAATCTGGTTAGTTTTGTTTCTGGCTACTTCTGCAATCTCAGACTTATAGTACATATAATAAGATGATTAGGAAAGTAGGACAAGGATGGATAAACAAATCTGTAGAAACATAGGAAATTAAAATATTGAGTTATCATAGTTATTTTTTACCTCCTTGGTTAAATTTATTCTTAATTAATTGTTTTTGATGCTACTATAAATAGGATTAGTTTCTTTAATTCTTTTTCAGAAAATTCATTGTTAGTATATGGAAACCTATTGATTTTTTTAAAATGTTAATTTTCTGTGCTGTAACTTCTCTGAATTTGTTATTAGACCTAAGAGGTTTTTTTTTTTTTTATGAGTTTTTAGGGTTTTCTGTAGTTAGAATAATGTCATCTGCAAATAGAATTTCACCTCTTACTTTCCAGCTCTGATATCTTTTATTTCTTTTCTTGCCTGATTGTTCTAGTTTTGATTTCCAGTACTATCTTGAATAGTAGTAATGAGAGTGGGTACCCTTGTCTCACTCCTGATCTTAGAGGAAAGGCTTTCAATCTTTCACCATTGAGTATGATGTTGGCTGTGAGTTTGTCATGCATGATCTTTATTATGTTGAGATTTGTTCTTTTTATGCCTAATTGCAAATGTTACTGATATCTTAATTGTATGATAAGGGGTTAAAATCCAAAATTTGTAAAGAACTCCTATAACTTAATAGCAAAACAAAGCAAACCCAATTAAAAAATGGGCAAAGGACCCGAATAGACATTTTCCAAGGAAGATGTACCAAAGGCCAACAGGTACTTGAAAAGATGCTCAACATTACTAGTTGTTAGGGAAATGCAAATTAAAACCATAGTGAAATATCCCATCAGCCTGTTAACAATGGCCAGTACCAAAAGGCAAGAGATAACAAATGCTGGTAGATGTGGAGTAAAAGGAAACCTCATGCACTGTTGGTGGGAATGTAAATTGGTGCAGCCACTGTGGAAAATAGGATGGAGGATCTCAAAAAATTACAAATAGAGCTATCATATGGTTCAACAATTCCCCTTCTGGGACTATATCCAAAGGAAATGGAAACATGAACTTGAAAAGATATTTGCACCTCCATGTTCATAGCAGCATCATTTGCAATTGCCAATACATGGAAACACCTGAGTGTCCATTGATGGATAAATGGATAAAGAAGTTGCGATATATCTGAATATTATTCAGCCATAAAAGATGAGGAAATCCTACCATTTGCAACAACTTGGGTGGATCTTGAAGGCATTATGCTAAATGTAATGTCAGAGAAAGAGAAATACTGTATGATTTCATTTATATGTGGAATCTGAAAAAGAAAAAAAACCGAACAACCCCTCCCTCCCCGCTGCAACAAACCATAGACTCACAGAGAAGGAGATCAGACATGTGGTTACCAGAGGCAGGAGGTGGGAAATAAGGGAATTGGAGGAGAGTAGTCAAAAGGTACGAATTTCTAGTTACAAGATAAATAAGTAGTAGGGGTAAAATAGGTGCATAACATACAACACTATGACTCACTTAACACTGTGTGACATACAGGAACATTGTTAAGGAGGGTAAATCCTAAGAGTTCTCATTACAAGGAAAACTTTTTTGTTTGTTTACTTTTTTCTTTTCTTTATATCATATCTGTATGAGATAAAGGTTGTTAGCTGAATCTATTGCGATAATCAATTCACAATATTTGTAAATCCTGTTATCATGTTATATCCTTTAAACTAATACAGTGATGTATGCCAATTATTTCTCAATAAAACTGGGAAAAAATTTAGTTACCAATATGTAGAAAACTACTATATAATGTAGCTGTCTACTGTAACTTCCCCCACTTGCCTAATATCTCCATTTTGATTTCAAAATCTTGGTTAATATTTACTTCCTACATTTCCCAGAAGCAAATGTAATTAATTGACTATTTACTTGTCTAGGAAATGTTACTGATATCTTAATTGCAGTCTTTGGCTTGACTAATGGGTTTTGGAAATGCAAGAATTATTATTTGAAAATAGTAGATTTCATGGGACACTTTTTTTCCTTAACTTTTTAACCTCTTTTCTGATTCCAGAAGTAATTAGTAACTTGTGACCTTACTGGAAATTGCCAATGAATAGGACAGTAAAGGAAACAAATATATTTGATCTATTGTGATTAAAATATTGTAAACTTCAAATATAAATAGCCCTCTCTAATTGTTAAATTGTTAGATATGTATCTCTAATCTTTACATCATTCAAGTATATTTTTAAGTGTACTAGTACAGAAATTTTTTTCTGTTAATATATAACCGAGTGCATTATAGGACAGTGTACTTATACCTTAAAAAAAATGAAGTTTATTTATTTATTTAAGATTTTATTCATTCATGAGAGACACAGAGAGAGAGGAGAGACATAGGCAGATGGAGAAGCAGGCTCCCTATCGGTAGCCTGAAGTGGGACTTGACCCCAGGGCCATGACGTGACCCAAACAAAGGCAGATACTCAACCACTGAGCCATCCAGATGCCCTAAGTTTATTGAGTTTCTAACAGTAATTCCTGTGAACCGTAGAAAATATGGAAAAAATATTGTTCATAATTCTACTACCCAAATATAATCAATCATAACTAATAACATTTCAAATTTCTGTATGTCTGTATTTCCTTACTCATCTGAAAAAATGTTTTTCTGATCATACCAGGACCTTTATATCAGTTATTGCTTGGATCCATGTTTTGCATGTTTTACAGTCTTGGGATTTTGTGCAGGTGCTTCAGGGGCTGCAGTAAGATGGAAGGAGAGGCCTCAGAATAGGAGTGAGGGTCAAGGGGCCTTCCATTTCAGGAAGGAAACTCCAAAATTGGAGTTCCAGTTTTGTCTGTTTTATGTGTTGGAGTTTTTCATAAGATATCCTTTGAAAATTAGGTTGTGGTGCTTTTTTAAAATATGAAGATCCTTGGTCTGGAGTTCATGGTATTCTTTTTTTTTTTATTTTAATTTTTATTTATTTATGATAGTCACAGAGAGAGAGAGAGAGGCAGAGACACAGGCAGAGGGAGAAGCAGGCTCCATGCACCGGGAGCCCAACATGGGATTCGATCCCGGGTCTCCAGGATAGCGCCCTGAGCCAAAGGCAGGCGCTAAACCGCTGCGCCACCCAGGGATCCCTGGAGTTCATGGTATTCTTGATTATTTTATCTGGGGAAAATAGGACCTTACTTCTTTAGGTTTAGGTGAGTAGTATTAAATTCAACAAAAATCCAGTTGAGTAAATTTGAAGATCTAAATTATCTTTATTCAATGATTTATGAATTGGATAGTATCTCATCTAGCAAATAGAAATTATGAGGAGCTGTACAAAATGCAGTGTATTTAAAGGCAGAGGGAGGATGGGACAAGGAACTTATAAATAGAAAAAAGGATTATTCCACCAGGATTATACCTTCCTTTGGTGTACAAAAGGGTCTTTTGGTTGGATTACCTCACTGGTGCTGATTAGGAAATTCCAGACTGACCAGTTAAGATTACATTCCTGGGGGAGTTTGAAAACTGTACATAGGTTGGGTATTAAATTTCTTTTTGGTGCTATGGGCTTAGCATAAGTGACTCCATTTTCAGCTTATTGTCCCTCTCTCGTTTTTAACATTAGGAAAGTAGGACAGGGATAAGCAGGAATCAACTTTTAAAACGTTCAAAAACATACTTTAAAATCTGTAGTTATATTGTCATCTAAAACTCATTTATTCTAAACCACAATATTGGTACATTACTTCCAAATCAGTGTTTTTCTTTCTTACTTTGAAATCTTACACACACACTGCCTGAGATTCAGATGGGGCTCTTTGGCCTAGAGCCCACAAATGTGTGACTATTAAATTTCTATTCTTTTTTTTTTAAGATTTTATTTATTTATTCATAGAGACAGAGAGAGAGAGAGAGAGAGAGAGGCAGAGACACAGGCAGAGGGAGAAGCAGGCATCATACAGAGAGCCTGACGTGGGACTCGATCCCGGGTCTCCAGGATCACGCCCTGGGCTGCAGGTGGCGCTAAACCGCTGCGACACCGGGGCTGCCCTAAATTTCTATTCTTGATTGAGAAGTAGTCCTATCCATCAAAACTCCATAACAAATCACTATGAAGTTAAATTAAAACGTGTTTTCACAGATTATTAAGTGAATGTCTGTGATTGTAATTTTATTTTATTTTATTTTATTTTATTTTATTTTATTTTATTTTATTTTATTTTATTTTTTTGTGATTGTAACTTTATAATTTCATTTATTGAAATTCCTTTTATCAATTCATCTAGAGTTGATATTGTTAAGTACATTTCCTTCGGATTGTCTTCAACCCTTTTTAACATCAAAACAATTAATTCTGTTACATTTCTTTCTTAACTAAATGATTAAATTGGGAGAGGACAAGCTCAAGGGACCCTAGAATCCTTGGACCTTTAACTGGACAATTTTTCCATGAATGTACTGTAGTTATGGAAATTAGGAGCTTTATAAATAATTACAGGAAAAACATGTTTTCAAATAGCTTTATTTATATTTGAATAGTACACGTAGTTATTCTGATATCCAGCCACTCCAAAAATTTACTATTTCGAATTTGGAGATGAAACAGATTAGTCATATCCTTTTAATGGTAAATCCGGTTTCCTAAGAAATAAAACATTTTAAACTGTGAATTCTAGGTACATTTTTGTTTCCATAAGCAGTTTTAAGTGATGATTTTAACCACAAATGTAAACCCTACAAAGTGCAATGATTGGAAGTACATTGTGTTTCTTTCCAATTTTTGAATATTTTCAGAGCTTTTTATCTAAGAGAAACTCCCAGACACTGGTTTCTGTCCTTTTGACATATCCCCATCACTTTGGGGATAATTTCTTATATTCTGGTACAACAAAATGTTCCTGCTCTCCTTGTACTTTTCCTGGTCTGATGTTACCCATTTCTCCATTGACCCATGTGTCCTTTTATTACGGAATTCTGTTTACAAATCTGGATCTGGGCACTTGGTATGTTCACTAATGCTGGGATGTAATTGCTTCTAGACTGTTTCAGAAGAGAGAGCTGAAATGGGAGATCAACCAACACTATATATATATATGTACATGTGTATATATGTATACGTATATATGTGTATGTATACATGTGTCTGTGTAAAATCATGAGTTCACACTGATACATCTAGTAATTCTAATCTAACTTCGTAGCCTTTTTCCATTCCGTGTTTGTATTTCACTACTTCAGCAGTGAGAAGTTTGGCTTCCAGCATCACCACTACTTTCATTCATTTATTCATTGCTACTATACATAGAAAGTAGTTTCAAAATTGCTACACTCATAGTCCTGGTTGTAGGCAGAATTCTAAGATGGTCCCCAAGATTCTCTGTTCTTCCCCTTGAGCGTGGATGTGAACTGTAAGCAGGATGCAACACTCCTACGATTAGGTTATATTATACGGAATGGTTAAGAAAGGAAGATTATCTTCATTGGATCGAGCTAATCAGGTGGGCCCTTAAAGGGACTGAATTATTCATGGCAAAAGAGATTTGAAGTGTGGGAGGGATTTGACTTGAAGGAGAGTCTCTGTTATTGGCTTTGAAGTTGTAAGCCGAACTTGGGTCATGAAGTTGGATATGTAGCTATGGCAGTTTCTGAGCAAAGTGTTGAGGGTACTGCCTGATTTCTTCTTACTACTTATAGTAAAATAAATTGAAAGAAGTTTTATTAAAAGGGAACCAGGACTAGATGATTTAGTTAATTTTGAGCCTGTCCAGGCGGCAGATACGGTTAAAATATGAAATTGCTTCTGAAAGTGTGGTTCAGAGAAGAAACCAAGGGTGTACATCTATCCTTTTGCTAAAACCTCAGATTATTCAGTTATACTGAAGGCTTTTTCAAGTAATGAATGTATGCTTCACAAATTTTCTCAATCAAACCAGGTAACCTCTAGGAAGCTTAAGGATATTGCTCTTTAGCCATTTTAACAGGGGTTATAGATAAAGAGGGGATTATCTTGTAAAGATTTGCAGACATGGCTTTTGTCTAATTTAGATTCAACATGAGAAAACTTCTCATTTGTTGGCTTTGAAAATGGAGGAATCCATGCAGCAAGGTAGGCACACAGCTTCTAATCACGGAGAGCCCCCTTCAGCTGGCAGCAAGGAAATGGGCATCTCAGTCCTATAACTGCAAGGAAGCTGGATTCTTCCAGTGACCTGAGTGAGCTTGGAAGCAGGGTGTTCTCCCCCAGCCTTGACAGAGGAAGGAGTGGAGTCCTATCTGATCCTGATTTCAGTCTGTGAGACTCTAAGCAAAGAATCCAGCTACTTTGTGCTGGACTTCTGACTTCCTAAACTGTTAATGTCTTAGACCACTTCCAGTTTATTAGTTAAGTTTGTGGTGATTTATTTGTTACACAGTATGGATACCTAATAGAGTTCTGTAAAAACCAAACATACTAAGTAATGATATAAGTCCATGAGGAGGTGGTAGTGATTGTGATCATACAGAGGAGCAGGAGTTGGCTTTCAGGAGGAGGAGGCAATATACTTACACTGGGAACTGAAGGATTGTAGAGGACTCACATCCAAATATGTTTATAGGTTGTGGGTCTTAGGTAGGAAACTGAAAGTATCCCCATCTGCTCGTAGGGTCATTAATTTTGTGTTGGGAGATGCTGGAATGAAGCCTTCAATACCATGGTAAAGAGTTTACCTACTGACGTGTGAGAGAAAAATGACGGGAAGAACTATGGGAGCATTAGGGCTAAAGAATGTAAATTTCAAGGGACAATCATTCCACATATTTGTGTGTGTGTGTGTGTGTGTGTGTGTGTGTGTATGTTTTATAGTAGCACTAGGATTTATTAAGCTGTGTCTTAGTAAAGGCGCTGGGGCTTGCCCATGGTGCTCTTGATGTATAAAGCCCGGACATTCTGCCAATTCTTCTTGAGCAGTGACACTAGGAAATTGACAGTTAAGTGGATGTTGTACACGAGCTCATCACCTATCATCTTCCCGTGTCCAACAGCCACTGCCAGACACAGCACCGTCTTCATCTGGAACTTGATAGTGGACTTCACTTCATCCACTTTGGCCACCATGTTCTCATTGTGGGTCAGCAAGGAAGGGAACTTGCCAGCTTTATTCAGGCCTGGACCCAGGATTCATGGGAATCTGCTTGATCAGAGATTCTGAAGCCAAAAAGGCATCATACTTCGGCATCATACTTGGCCAACTTCTTGACTAGTTTTTTATTCTTGTTGAGTTTCTTCAGTGCCTCAATGTCCATGTGGGGAGTATCCACTGCCTTGGCCTCATCACAGTGCTGCTGGTCCCCCCAAACCCACATGGAGAACTTGGGGTGGGGGGGTGGACTTAAGCCTGACAGTGCCTGAGAAGCATTTGTCCTGCTGAGGGTTATAGTTCTTCAGGCTGATCTGCAGCTCCACCGTCTCCAGAAACTTCCGGCGCTTGCACTGGTTCCCGTGCAGGACCTCCCGTACCACCTCGTACAGGGTGTCATGGGAGACTTTGCTGCTCATGGTAGCTCGCGCCTCAGTAACTAGAAAAGAGCTTGTGTGATGTTTTTGAGTCTCTTTCAGGAGTCAGGTGTTTAAATGGAACTCATTGATGATGAGGAGGGAGTTATTCCAGAATAAATATTGTTCATTGTAGGTAAAATAAAAGACTCTCAGGTTTATGCCTAAGGAGTGGTTGATAATGAAAAGAAAGTTAAAGAACTCTAAGATAGGTTATGTGACCAGTAAATGGAAATCTAGAGCCCAGAACATATCAGCTAAAAAATATTTGTTAAATCAATAAATACTGGAAATTCATGATTTCAGAAAAGAAACTATTTGTGGTAAAGGCAGAGTTAGCCATAGTTGGGGCTGCTGAAATATGCTGGAAGAAGTCATTCATTGGAGTTGAGTAGATCACAGAATGAATATATTTCTTAAATGTATTCAAATGGATTTTAAAATTGTTCAGGAATTAGAAAAACTTAGACTTCAGAGTCTTTGACACATAGAAGGAAATGACTAGGAGTGTGGATTCGTTACCACACAGACTACAGCCTATGGGCCAAATCCAGCCTGCACCCTGTTTTTTGTTTTTTTTTTAAGATTTTATTTCTTATTCATGAGAGACACAGAGACAGAGAGGCAGAGGGAGGAGAAGCAGGCTCCATGCAGGGAGCCCAGTGTGGGACTTGATCCCAGGATCCGGGACCACGCCCTGAGCCAAAGGCAGATGCTTAAGCAGTGAGCCACCCAGATGTCCCTGCACCCTGTTTTTGTAAATAAAAGTTTTATTGGAAACCACTACATCTGTTCATTTACTGTTGTCTGTGCCTGCTTTTGTGCTGCAGTGGTAGAGTTGAATAGTGGCAGCAGAGACCATGTGGTCCGCAAAGCTCAAAATACTCATTACCTGACCCTTTAGAGAAAAAGTTTGTCATCTCCTGCATTAAAGCTGTGAACTTTTTTTTTTAAAGATTTAATTTATTTATTCATGAGAGACACAGGGTGGGGAGGCAGAGACACAGGCAGAGGGAGAAGCAGGCTCTATGTAGAGAGCCCGACATGGGACTCGATCCCGGGTCTCCAGGATCATGTCCTGGGCTGAAGGCGGGGCTAAACCATTGAGCCCCCCGGGCTGCCCTGTGAATGTTTTCTGCAGCAAAATTTATGCACACAAAATTTTGCTGAAAACTTCAGAATCTTTGGTAATTCATAACAGCCGTGAAGGATGGACTCTGCTTAAGAAGAACTTTTGGGTCAAAGTTCACACTGTATCCTCTGCTGCATTTCATCTCATCGTGTGAGTTGGCTCAGTTAGCTAACTATGCCAAAGATGTGGGCACTTTCGTTTTGGTGGGTCACAGAGCCTCACATCATTCAGTGACTACACATGGCACTGCATCAGAGCATCTGTTTTTGTCATGTGGCAAACAGAACAGTGTATACAGATGAGTACAAATCAGCACCCATTGCCCCCCCATCTCTGTGTGTGTGTGTGTGTGTGTGTGTGTGTGTGTGTTTAGAGGAAGCCAGTATTGATCATGGTCCAATAATATCCTCTCTTTAGGGAAAGTATAACATTTATGAGAAACAAATGGATGCTTAATTCTTCTAAGCTATTTCCAGTTAAGGCTGTTAAATAAAGGAAGGGATTTTTCTCAGGAGTGCCTATGTTTGGCTAAGGGAGAAAGAAAAATTAGTTTATTTGATGAAAAACTGTTTTAGTCCCTGGCTGTTCTTTAATAGGTGTCACTGTTAAATTTTTTCCGCTAATGTTAGCCATGGTACTGAATCTGTTTAGATCCATTTAAGAATCCTTAGTTGAACTTGATTTTTGTTATGACTAATTTTGGTCACTGTTTTAACACAAGGGTACTTAACATTCCCATTGCCTTTGTCATGCTCCTATCTTTACAAACAAGAAACAACATTCACAGTCTTTTAGATTTTTTACAATTTGAGCTACTATTTGTGTTCATATTCTAAGTACTCAACAACTGTGGTGCCCACATGTCCTTCTGATCTTAATATCTTCTGTAATAGGGATCATTTTCATTTGGTCCTCTTAAAAAACATCCTTTATATTCCAAGATGCTATTTCAACTCTAACCAACAAGTAGCTGTAAAAGACCTATTTTCTGGGGCTTGCCTTTAAGACCTGCTTGGTCTTGGTGAGTTGTTGGGTTGCTGCGTGGACAAAATGTAAGAAGTGAAGTTCTAAGGACTGGACTGAGCAGCATCCATTTGTAGAATCCCTGAGTCTGGGAGTGGGAGAAGAAAATGGTAAACTAGGACGTAACTGGGATATGAGCAGACTGTGCATTAGATTACAGGCAGGGATGCTAGTAGAGGTGGAGTTCAGTTAGGCAGAGGGGGAGAATGCAGGTGTAGAGGGGTCTGCAAGACTGAGGAAACCAAGGCAGTTTAGGCTATTTAGAGATTCTCTGTCCTGTTCCATGTGTATATCCTTTCACTAATACCACACTGCCTTGATTATTGCCTCTTTTTAGTATATCTTAAAATTTAGTTATGTGAGTGCTCCAACTTTCTTGTTTGTTTCAAATTGTTTGGGCTATTTTAGTTTGTTTTTTAAAAAAGTTTTTATTTTAATTCTGATTAGTTAACATACAGTGTTATTTATTAGTTTCAGGTGTACAGTATAGTGAGTCAGCATTTTAATACATCACCTGGTGCTCATCACAAGTGCACTCCTTCATCCCTATCACCTATTTCACCCATCTCCCCTCTGGGGACCGTCAGTTTGTTCTGTAATTAAGAGTTATTTTCTTGGTTTCTCGTGCTCTCTCTCTCTCTCTCTCTCTCTCTCTTCTTCCTCTTTTGCTTCATTTCTTAAATTCCACGTATAATTGCAGTCATTTGGTATTTGTCTTTCTCTGACTGCCTTATTTCTCTTAGCATTATACTCTCTAGCTCCATCCATGTCCTTGCAAATGGCAAAAATTTCATTCTTTTTTTAAAAAATATTTTACTTATTTATTCATGAGACACACACACAGAGAGAGAGAGAGGCAGAGACATAGGCAGAGGGGGAAGCAGGCTACATGCAGGGAACTTGACATGGGACTCGATCCCGGGTCTCGAGGATCACACCCTGGGCTGAAGGCAGCGCTAAACCGCTGAGCCACCAGGCTGCCCCATCATTCTTTTTTTTATGGCTGAATAATATTCATTGTGTATATATACCACCTCTTCTTTATCTGTACATCAGTACATCAATACATTTATCAATATACTTGTGCTGCTTCCATAATTTGGCTATTATAAATAGTGGGTCTATAAACATAGAGATGCATGTAATCCTTTGAGTTAGTGTTTTTGTATTCTTTGGGTAAATACCCAGTAGTGTGATTGCTGGATCATAGGATAGTTCTATTTTTAACTTTCTGATGAGCCTCCATACTGTTTTTCCCAGTGGCTGTACCAGTTTGTATTCCCACCAATAGTACACAAGCTTTCCTTTTTCTCCTCATCTTTGGCAAGATCTTTTTTTTTTTTTAAGATTTATTTATTTATTTATTTATTTATTTATTTACTTACTTACTTACTTACTTACTTGAGACACAGAGAGAAACAGAGAGGCAGAGACACAGGCAGAGGGAGAAGCAGGCTCCACACAGGAAGCCCGGCATGGGACTTGATCCCAGGTCTCCAGGATCATTCCCCAGGCCAAAGGCAGATGCTAAACTGCTGAGCCATGCAGGGATCCCAATCTTTGGCAAGATCTGTTGTTTCTTGAGTTATTGATTTTTAGCTATTCTGGCAGGTGTGAGGTGATACCTCATTGTAGTTTTGATACTAGGCTGTTTTAATTTCTTTATTTTTTTACATACATTTTAGAATTATCCTGTCTATACATACGAAGAATCCTGCTAGGATTTTGTTTGAAATTGTTTGAATCTAAAGATCATTTGGGGGGAGTTGCCTGTGTGGCTCTGTCAGTTAAGTGTCCAACTCTTGATTTCAGCTCAGGTCATGATATCAGGGTTGTGAGATCGAGCCCTGAATGGGGCTCTTTGCCGGGTGTGGTGCCTGCTTAAGATTCCCTCTCTCTCCTTCTGCCCTGCCCTGTCCTGACACCCCCCCCCCCCCCACCAAGCACACACTCTTTCTCAGAAAAAAAAAATTTTTTTTTAATTAAAAAATATTAAAGGTCATTTGTAGAAGATTGACATCTTAACTATATGGAATCATCAGCAACAGTATCTCTCTCATTTATTTAGGTCTTCTTTTTTTTCTTTCATTTAGGTTTTCTAGTTTTTAACATAGAGCTCCTGAACAGATTTCATTAAACTCATATTTAATTTATACTTTTTTTTTTTGCCATTGTAAATGGCATCCCTTAAAAATGCCTAGTAGAATTTGTCAGTGCAGCCTGGAGTTTTCCCTTTTTTCAAAAAATTTTAACTCTGAATTCCATTTATTTAATAAGTATAGGACTGCTCATGTTATTTCATTGTTCTTGGGTTGATTTATTATAGTTTGTGGCTTTCAGGGAATTGTCCATTTCCTCTAAATTAGCAAATTCATGTACATAGAATTTTTAGTAATATTTCTTTAGAGTCATTGCTCATATAATTTCTCTTTTTTCCTGATATTGGAAATTTATGTCTTCTCTTTTTTTCTTGGTCTGGCTAGAAATTTTTCAATTTAACTGATTTTTTTTGGGGGGGGGAACTTTTTTTTTAATCTCATTCATTTATATTTCTCTGTTATAGTTCTGTTTTCAACATTGATGTCTATTCTTATGCTTTCTTTCCCTTTTCTTTTCCTAGTTTTCTAATTCCTAATATTTTGAGGTGGATGCTTTAATTATAGAGACTTGCTTTATCTGATCTTCTTTTTTTTTTTTTTAAGATTTTATTTATTCATCAGAGACACAGAGAGAGGCAGGCAGAGACAGAGGCAGAGGGAGAAGCAGGCTCCATGCAGGGAGCCCAGTATGGGACTCGATCCTGGGACTGTGGAATCATGCCCTGAGCTGAAGACAGATGCTCAACTGCTGAGCCACCCAGGTGTCCCTATCTTTTCTTTTTTTAAAAAGGTTTTATTTGTTTGTTTGTTTATTTAGAGAGTGTACAGGTGAAGGGGAGGGGCAGAGGAGGATGGAGAAAATCTCAAGCAGGCTCCCTGCTGAGCATGGAGCCCGATGCAGGGCCCAGCTTCACAACCCTGAGATCATGACCAAAACCAAAATCAAGAGTTAAATGCTTAACCAACCGAGCCACCTAGGCACCTCATAAGTGTATATACACTTATAATTGCTATGTCTTTTTAGTGAATTGATCCTTTTATCATTATATAATGTCCCTCCTTATCTCTTGTGATTTTTCTTGTTCTGTTGTCAACCTTGTGTGATATTAATATATCCACTCAAACTTTTTAAAAATTATTGTTTGTTTGGTATGTTTCTTTCTGTATTCATTTATCCAACAACATTTTTTGAGTGTTTACTAGATGAAGCCCTCATAGAATTTATTTCCCAATGGGGAGACATTGAAAAAATCCAAAAATATATATCACAAAATCAGAGAGTAGTAAGTGCTATGAAGAAAAATGAAGCCAATTAAGGGGATGGAGAGTGACAGGGGCTTTTAGATAGTATAGTCAGGGCAGCCTCTCTGAGGGGGTGGCATTCAGGCTGAGACCTGGATGAAGGATCCATGAAGGAGCCAGCCAAATGGATATCTGAGAAGGAGCCATACAGAAAAAAGAACAGCAAAAGCTGCTCTGTTCAAGGCTCTGAGTCAAGATGCTTGTTGTAGCTTTTTCAATTCTTTATTTTTAACCTTTGTATGTCATCATATTTTCAGTTGGATTCTTGAAAGAAATGTATTGTGGGGTCTTGCTTTTTAATGTATAATGGTAATCATTGTCTTTTAATTGGTGTATTTAGCTCATTTAGGTTTAGTGTAATTATTGATATTGTTGGATTTCTACCATTTCTGGAGTTCTCCCATTTCATTATTTTTGCTTCTTTCTGTTCTTTGTTATATATGCTTCATCTTTCGTGATTTCTTTTACACTATCTGAGTATTTTTAGAATGTCATTTTGTTTACCTGTCAGATTTTAATTATGTCTCTTTGTAGTTTTTTAAATGGTGGCTTTAGGGAACTATAAAAATGTATTTTAAATTTTATATAATTTACTTTGAATTACTATTTTACCATTTCAAGTAAAAAATAGAAATTGCACAACCACATAGGCTCTTCCTCCAGTCCTCATATAGTTGTTGTATGTGTTATATTTATATACATTGAAAATCCCATCAAGCAGTGATAATAATTTTTGTTTTCATCAAAAGTTAAAGGTGAAAAATATTATTCCATTTACTCAGATATTTACCTTTTCGTTTCCCTTCATTGCTTATATTCCAAGTTTCTCTTTGTTATCATCTCCCTTTTACTTGAGGAACTTAATTTTAGACTTTCTTTTTTAATTTTTAATCTTGAGATCGAATACATATACCATAAAATTCATCCATTAATGTGTATCTTCAGTAGTTTTTAATATATTCAGTGGTTTTTAGTATATTCATGGAATATGCAGCCATCACCACAATCAATTTTAGAACATTTGTATCCTCCCCAAAAGAAACTACTGGAGATAGTAAAAATATCAGTGGTTGCCAGGAAAAAAGGGGCAGAGAGTGGTGATTAGGCAGAGCACTAGGAATTTTTAAGACAATGAAACAAGTCTGTATGATATATGATGGATATATGTTATAAATTGTCCAAATCCATAGAATGTACAATATCAAGAGTGACCCTAATGTAAACTGTGGAGATTGGATGATAATGATGTGTCAGTGTAGGTTCATCAGTTATAATAAATGTACCACTGTAGCGGGAATATTGATAATAGGGGGAAGCTATGCATGTGGGGGCCAAGGGATAGACGGTAAATCTCTGTATCATCCTCTCAATATTGGCTTGAACTTCAAACTGTCCTAAAAAGAGTCTCTTCAAAACAAAATATTTGTCTCTTAGCCATCATCCCCAACTCTACCACCCCTCAAAGCCCTATGCAACTACTTAGCTACTGTCTATTCTGGATATTTCATGTAAATGGAATCATACAATATGTGGACCTTTCACTTAGCATAATGTTTTAAAAAGTAATCATGTTGTGGCATGCGTCAATATTTAATTTCTGTTCATTGCAAAAATAATATTCTGTTGTATGGATATACCGCATTTATCTCTTCAGTTGATGGACATTTATGCTGTTACCACTTTTTTACTATTAAGAATACTACTATGAACATTGATTTACAAATTTTTGTGCAGACATATGTTGTCATTTCTCTTAGGTGTATACTTAGGAGTGGAATTTCTGGGTCCTGTGGTAACTCTGTGTTTAACATTTTGAGAGACTGACAAAATGTTTTCCAAAGTGTATGTAACATTTTACATACTCACTAATAGTGTATGAAGGTTCCAGTTTTTCTACATCCTTATCAATGCTTATGATTTTATTTTGTTGTTGTTCTTAGTAATAACTATTTCAGAGGATGCAGAGTGTCTCTGTGGTTTTAATTTATATTTCCCTGGTTAATTATGTTGAACTTCTTTTTGTGTTATATATTAGCCATTTGTAAATCTTTTAGAGAAATGTCTATTCAAACCCTTGCCCATTTTAAAATTGTGTTGTCTTTTTATTATTGAATTCTAACAGTTCATATATTCTGGATATTAGTCCTTTATGAAATATATGGTTTGCAAATATTTTCTTCCATTCTTTGGGTTGTCTTTTCATGTTCTTGATGGTGTCCTTTGAAGTGCAAAAGTTTTAAATTTTGATGAAGCTCAGTTTATTTTTTCCTTTGTTTTGTGCCTTTAGTGTCATTGCCTAACCTATGCTCATGAAGAATTACACTTATTTTTTCTCCTAAGAGTTTTATAGTTGTAGCTTTTACATTCATGTCTGTGATCCATTTGGAGTTAATTTTTGTGTATGGTGTGAGGTAGGTGTCCAACATGATAAGTATTCTTGAAATAAAGAATTTTTGAATTTTCATGGCTAATTTTTTGAATTTTCATATGAAATATATGATCAATTTTTTCAATGTCTGTAACATTTCTTTTCTTTTTTTGTAACATTTCTTTTAGAGCAGGTTTATTGGTGACAAGTTCTATTAGTTTTCTTTCATTTCACAATGTGTTTATTTCACCTCCATTCCTAAAGTATATTTTCTGTACATTTAACTTGGCAATATTTTTCTTTTAGCAGTTTAAAAATGTGGGTCCCCTGTCTTCTGGCTCTATTTTTAAAGAGTACCCTGCAGTAATTCCCATATTTGTTGTTGTTATGTAATGTGTTTTTTTTTTTTTTTTTTTTTTGTTTGCCTTAAGGATTTTTTTATCTTTGGCTTTTTTTTTTAAAAAAAGATTTTATTTATTTATTCATGATAGACATAGAGAGAGAGAAAGAGAGGCAGAGACACAGTCAGAGGGAGTAGCAGGCTCCATGCAGGGAGCCTGATGTGGGACTCAGTCCTGGATTCCAGGATCGCATCATGGGCCAAAGGCAGGTGCCAAACCACTGAGCCACCCAGGGATCCCCATATCTTTGGCTTTTAATAATTTAATATGTGTCTAGGTGTAGGTTTCAAAAATGTTTTTTATTTATTATTTTTGTTTTTAGTTAGTTCATCCTTTCTGGCATTCTTGAATCTGTAAATTTACCTCCTTCACCATATACGGGAGATTTTTAGCCATTATTTCTTTAAATATTTGTCTGCACCTGTCTCTCTTCTTCTAAGTCTTACTGAGTACTAAATTTTTTGATACTGTCTCATAGCTCTTTGATTTTTCTCATTTTTTCCTGTTGTTTAGACTGAATTATTTCTATTGATCTGCCTTCAGGTTCTTTAAATTTTTCCTTTGACATATCCTTTCTACTATTGGGCCCTTTCAGTGATTTTTAAATTTCCATGATTATATTTTTCAGTATGACCACTTTGCATTTTTTAATAGTTTTTCTTTGCTTAGCACTTCTGTCTGTACATTTGTTTCAAATGAGTTTGCTTTCCCCTTGCGCATGATGGCCATATACATTGATTTTAAGTCTTTTTCTGATAATTACAACATTTGGATCATTTTGTGGTTGGCATCTATTATCTTATTTCTTGGGAGCTGGTTAGATTTTCCTGGTCCTTTGTATGATTAATTTTGGATTGTATCTTTGACATTTTGAACATTGTGTTATGATATTCTTAGCCCTGTCCAAAACCTCTGGGGAATGCTGGGTTGTTTGTTTGTTTGTTTGTTTGAGTGTGTGGTTTCTTTTTCAGCTGAGACTCAGTCTGATTAGTTTTAGACTGTAAGTCCTGATCTGCTTCCTATGAGCTGTTTTTCCTTACAGTATTAATTTTCAAAGCATTTGTATGCTATTCTGGGTTTGCCCCATGTGCATGTACCCAGGGACCCGTGGTGGACCCTGGCGGGTAGTCCACACCATCTTTAGTTCTCAGTGCTTTTCTTAGGTTGATTCTGGTAGGTTCCACACAGTGTACCTCAGAAGTATTTGCAGTACTTTTAATATGGATTTAAAGGGTATTTTTCTCCAGTTTTCTTACCCCTTCACCCCATGATTTTCCCTTTACTCTCTTGCAGAGGGTTTCTATTCTGATGTTCTTGCTAGAAAATCAGACACTCGTTTTGTGCAGCATAGCAGTTTCCATGAATGTAGCTTATGCCTCTAGACAAAGCTGGTGTGGGATGGAAAAATAAAAAAATTCTTTACCCCACAGCAGCTGTTTCTTATGTGTTGATGGGAAAAGGCAGTGTACCTGTTGTTGGCATTTACCTGTTGTAAAATATAGGGTATCAGAAGGGTTCTATTCTACATATGTTGGTAGGTGATCGCCTTTGTTGCTAATACTGGCCTACTGGAAAGCATGGTGTATCAAAAGTGCTCTGTCCACAGGGCTTGCTGTTATTGTTGCTTGTGGTTCAGGAGAGTGGGCACCATGCCTCTTTGTTGTTGGCTCTTTCCCAGTGTAGGGTCGGGAGAGCCAGCAAGTATCCTCCCTGAAGGACTGCTCCTGTTACTGAGAAGACAGCTGCTGTTTTGTTTCTGGCACTCGTTGCTCTCATGGCCTCAAAGGGCCACTGCTGTTGATTGGGAAGATGAGAAGTACCACTCCAGAGCCAGCGCTTGCCTGGTGTGAAAAGGAGGAAATCAGTAGTTCTTTCACCTGTAGAGACTACTTCCATTTCTGGTGCCAGCACTGAGGAGAGACTTGCAGCTTTGTTGTTTGTGCTTGGCTGGCATAGGGTAGGTCAGATCACTAGAGCTTTGTCCCACAGGCTCTTCATCACCCACCTGCCACCCCTATGCCTTAAAGAGAGGAATCTTTCTTTTTGGAACTTTCTGTCTGCTCTTGCTCTCAGCTGTTAGTTATGACTGCCCCAGAGCCTAAGTCAAGAAACAGAGAAGGCAGAAACCATTCCTGACTGCTCTTTAAGACCAGGGTTTTATACCCTTTTTGTCTGCTCATATGCACTATTCATCGTCTTCTGGTAGTTCCTTGTTCATTCATTCGTTTCTTCCTTCCTTCCTTCCTTCCTTCCTTCCTTCCTTCCTTCCTTCCGCCTTGCCTTCCCCTCCTTTTCCTTCTCTCCTTCCCTCCCACCTCCTCTCCTTGCTTCCTTTCCTTCCTCCCAATGTGGACCCTAATGTGGGACTTGAGATCAAGACCTGAGGTGAGATCAAGAGTCAGACACTTGGGCAGCTGCGGTGGCTCAGCAGTTTAGCACCTCCTTCAGCCCAGGGCAGGATCCATCCTCCCTGCATGGAGCCTACTTTTCCTTCTGCCTGTCTCTGCCTCTCTCTCTCTCTCTCTCTCTCTCTCTCTCTCTCTCTTTCTCTCTCTCTGTCTCTCATGAATAAATAAATAAAATCTTAAAATATAAAGAGAGAGACACTTAACTGAGAGCCACCCAGGTGCCCCTTACTTTCCTTATTTTGTTTGTTTTTTGTTGTAATCAGATGGAGAGATAGAGTAGACTGTGTATGTATTCCATTAGGAATGAAATTGTAATCTCCTGTAAAATATATTTTAATTCGCTCCAGTTCTGTGATCAAAATTATGAGCTAGGATTTCAGTACCTGTTCTTGACTGTGTGCAGCAAAACTGACTCTACCTAACTTAATGCATAATGAGAATGCTTGAAGTTTAGTGGACTACACTTGTGAAATGAAGGAACAATGTCCTAAGCTATGCTATAAACCTGGCTGATAAAATTGTGGTGGTCATTGCTGGCAATTGGATATCCCAGAGTACCACTGCTCCTTAAGAGCAGAGAATTTTGTCTTGCAGGAGCTGTGGTATTGCTTTCCTTAAGGAGTTTGCTATGATCTGAATATCCTCCAGAATTCATATGTTGAAATCATAACTCCCAAGGTGATAGTATTAGGAGGTGGGGCCTTTGGGAGGTGACTAGGTCATAAATGTGGAACTCTCATGAATGGGATTAGTGCCCTGTGAAAATGGCCCAAGAAATTTTTCTTACCCCTTCACCATGTGAGGTTACAGCAAAAAGACAGCCTTGTGAATTAGGAAGTTCAGGCACTAAATCTGCTGGCACCTTGATCTTCAACTTTGACTTCTGGAACTATGAGAAAAAAAATGTTTATGGTTTATAAACCACACAGTTTATGGTATTTTTGTTATAGTGGCCCAAATGGACTAACATGGAAAGTTAGCACTCCATTGTCCTTGAGTTACAGCTCAAGGGCATTGTAGTTGCTGGAGCTGGATTGTGTTCCTGTGTCTCATCTGTAAGGGAGGCTGGCAAAGTTAGCACATGACTTTTCCACTTCTCTATGAGAGGTAGTCTCTGTCTTCTACCAAGAGTCATTTTGAGGGGAATTTCCTAAATAAAAAAGAGAGTTCATGTTCTTGGCCAGAGAGAATGACATGCTGTTTTTGTATAGTCACCATTTACACAACACAGTTGCTTAGTTCTCAAACTGCCTTCATCTGTGGTTATAGTCCAAACCCAGTTCTTTAGGGAAACCGGTTGTCTTTCTCTTTAAAATATATCTCACATCTTACCTCTGAACACTTTATTGCTGTGCTAGGGTCCTGGCCACTATCAGTGTTCACATAAAACACATCACTATCTTCTTAATTCCTGTTTTGATTTTGCAACAGACTTTTCTTCACAGAGTAACCAGAATAAATTTTAAGTGTTTATTTTGATATAATTTCAAGTTTACAGAGAAGTTACAAGAAGAGTATGTAGAACTTCCTTACATCCTTTTTTCAGATTCATCAGTTGCTAACATTTTGCCTCATTGTTTTATCGTTCCCTATCCCTCCTTTCTTTCTTCTGCAACTAACACAGACTCTGTCTCTCTTCCCTTCCTTCACGCTTATTTACCCCCCACTCACATATGCATATGCACATATATAAGAATTATGTGTGTGTGTGTGTGTTTAATATTCCCCAGCTTTTGAAATGAGTTGCAGCCATCATACTCCCTGATTACTAAATTCTTCAGTGTGGTTTTCCTAATAACATTATAACTTTTTACATAACCATGAATTTAACATTGATAAAATACTATTATCTAATTCATAGTCCATAGTTGTCTCAATAACCGCCTTTATAATTGTTTTCCCAAGCTCAGTAGTCATATCTTTCTGTTTCTCTACTTGGAATAGTTCCTCTGCCTTTTTTTTTTTTTTAAGAATGATATATTTGAAGACAATAAGTCATTTATTTTGTAAATGTGTAGAAGTTATAAATATGTAGCAACAGATGTAGGATTTGATTTTGCCTGTTTTTCCTCATCATTGGAGTTTGGTTATACATTTCTAGAAAGTCTGTCATGGAAAAGCTATTGGGTCCTTCTTACATCCCCGTATCAGGAAGTACGTGATACCAGTGCACCCCAGTATTGGCAAAGTTAATTTGATCACTTTGTTTAAGGTAGTGTAATCCCAGATTTCTTCTCTACTCTTTTCTCCTTGTAATTAGTAAGTAATTACAGGGAGATTTTGAGAGCAGGGAAGTACCCTCCTTATTAATTATCAAGCTTTTCTTCAGTAGTATTAGCATTCATTGATGATTCTTGCTTGAATCAAAAATATTTTGTTTATTTTTAAAGATTTTATTTATTTATTCATGAGAGACACAGAGGGAGAGGCAGAGACATAGGCAGAGGGAGAAGCAGGCTCCCCTCCGGGAGTCTGATTCAGAACTCGATCCCAGGACCCTGGGATCATGCCCTGAGCCGGAGGCAGATGCTCAACCGCTGATCCACCCTGGTGTCCCACTTGAATCAGTTACTGATTGTCAAATGGTGATTTTTCGAACTCTATCATTCATTTTATTTTATTATTTTACTTTTTTAAAGATTTATTTATTCATTTATTTATGATAGACATAGAGAGAGAGAGAGAGAGAGAGAGAGGCAGAGACACAGGAGGACGGAGAAGCAGGCTCCATGCACCGGGAGCCCGACGTGGGACTTATCCCCGGGACTCCAGGATTACGCCCTGGGCCAAAGGCAGGCGCTAAACTGCTGAGACACCCAGGAATCCCCCTATCATTCATTTTATATTTATTACCATTCTACTACAAAGAGGGCTTTCTTTTATTTATTTACTTATATGTACCTAGGAGTTCCTATTTTAGTCACTTTTTTATAATCCATGACTTTATTTATTTTGATGCTCTAATTGTCCCAGTGGAAGCCCCTCAACCTGCACTTTATTGTTTAACATATTGGCCTCATTTTTGCACTTTATTATTTTTTGGCACAACCAAATGTTCCATGTTCATCTTGTATGAACAAGAATCAAACATTTCTTCAAGGAGCCCTATTTCCTTTTAGGGGAGAATGCAATTTAGAAACCGGGATCTCTGTGCTAGGGTCGCTGGGGTGTCATTGCTTCCAGCCAATCTCAGTACACAAAGCTGGAGCATAACTTACACACATACATATATACCTGTGTTTACATCTGCCTGGTAGAAATCATGGATTCATATTGATAGTATCCCTGATTTCAGTCAAATTCCATAGGTTCTATTCTAGTATTTCTTCTTTCCACTCTTGCTAACTCCCTTCTTAAAAGAGAGAAATTCGACTTCCATTGCGCTCAAAAACATTTCTTCATTTGCTTAATTCTTCATTGCAATGAGAGCAGTTTCAGAATTGTTAATGCATACCACTGCAAAGAAGAAACAAATGTATTAACTAGAATTCAATATTTATTTATAGTTCTTTTGGTCTTTAGCTTGAGAGTATATATTAGTTTCCTAAGACTACTGTAATAAATTAGTACACACTTGGTAGCTTAAAACAACAGAAAATCTTGCACAGTTCTGGAGGCCAGAATTCTTGAAATCAAGGTATTAACATAGCCATGCTCCTCCCAGCAGCTCTAGAGGAATCCTTTCTTGCCTACTCTAGCTCCTGGGGTGTTCCTTGGCTTGTGGCAGCATAATCCACTCTTTGCCTTTATCTTCACAGAGCTTTCTATTTGTGTCTTCTCTTCTTTGTTTTAAAATAGATTTTTAAAAAAGATTTTATTTATTTGTGAGAGACACACGAGAGAGAGGCAGAGACATAGGCAGAGGGAGTAGCAGGCTCCATGCTGGAAGCCTGGTATGGGGCACTATCTCTCGACTCCAGGGCATTCTGGGCCAAAGGCAGGCGCTAAACCACTGAGCCACCCAGGCATTCCTCTTCTGACTTTTTAAGGTGACATTCACAGCTTCTAGTGATGAAGGCATGAGTAGATCTTTTGGGTGGGGGTCCCCATTTAACCCAGTACAGAGTATATGGTTACTTGGGCAATTGCCTTCTGTTTATTCTTTCAGTGTATTTGTTGTTTATTTGAAATACAGTAGGGTCATTTGCTTCTGTTTATATTGAATTTTAGGTTTCTCTCAGCCTTGTTTTTGAATATGCAAAGCAGCAGTTTCAGAAGTCTAATAATAATTTAATAGATATAGAATAATAAGTTGTGGTGACTATAATTAAGGAAATGGACAGATACTCTGGTAGAGAACAACAGAATGGTCCATATATACTTAGATATAGGGCTAGGTCCTATTATTTGAATAAGTGGTATATAAACTGGGATTGAAGGAATGAGAAGCCAGTCATGTAAAGGTGGAAAAAAGAGCTTTTCCCACAAATGTAAAAGCGTGTGAGAAGGCCTTGAGATGGGGAAAGAGCTGGTTGTATTAGAGGAAATGAAAGAATGCCGTGGATTAGTGTCTCTTGGGGAAGAGGGAACACAAAATTAATGCAGTTGTAAAGAAAGCAAGAGCCAGAACATGTGAGTTATTGTACACTGTGTAAAGAGGTTGGAGAGCAAGTGGAGGACAATTAGCAGTGACATTTTTGGAAGTGTGTGTATTTACAGATTTATTTATTTATAAGAGAGAAAGAGTACAAGCATGGAGTGGGGGTGGGCGGGGAGGAGGGGTAGATAGAGAAGGCAAGAGAGCCTTAAACAGACTCTACTGACTGAGTGCAGAAGACAATATGGGGCTTGATCTCATGACCTGAGCTGAAACCAAGAGTTGGATGCTTAACAAACTGTGCCACTGAGGCACCCTAAGAATATATTTTTAAACATTTTTTTAAAAAAATTTTATTTATTTATGATAGTCACACAGAGAGAGAGAGAGAGAGAGAGAGGCAGAGACACAGGCAGAAGGAGAAGCAGGCTCCATGCACCGGGAGCCCGATGTGGGATTCGATCCCGGGTCTCCAGGATTGTGCCCTGGGCCAAAGGCAGGCGCCAAACCGCTGCGCCACCCAGGGATCCCTAGGAATATATATATTTTTTTTTAATTTTTTTTTTTTTTTTTAAATTTATGATAGTCACAGAGGGAGAGAGAGAGAGGCAGAGACACAGGCGGAGGGAGAAGCAGGCTCCATACACCGGGAGCCCGACGTGGGATTCGATCCTGGGTCTCCAGGATCGCGCCCTGGGCCAAAGACAGGTGCCAAACCGCTGCGCCACCCAGGGATCCCCCCTAGGAATATATTTTTAAAAGACTGTATTGAGGGACACTTGGGTGGCTCAGTAGTTGAGCGTCTGCCTTAGGCTCAAGTTGTGGTCTTGAATCGAATCCTGCATCAGACTCCCCACAGGAAGTCTACTTCTCCCTTTGCCTATGTCTTTGCTTCTGTTGAGGCAAAGTGAAAAGTTACATGTCTCTCATGAATAAATAAAAATCTTAAAAAAGACTATCTTGATTGCTAGGTGGAACATAAGAGGTAAGAATAAAAGTGGAGAGACTAGGGGCAGTGTATAATAACTGACATAGAGGTATGAAATAATGTTGGTTCCTCTAAGAATGGTGAGGTGAATAAGGAAAAAAGTGGATAGATTTAACATGTATTTTGGGTTGAACTGACAGAACTAGCTAGGGGATTGAATTTAGGTGGAGAGAGGGTTTTAGGTTTATAGTTTGTAGTTTTAGCAACTATGGAAGAAGTTGATTGAAAATGAAGGAGACATTAAGAATTAAGGTTTCCCTGTTGGCCTACTATTATGTTTGAAATGTCTATGCAGATGTCAAGTTGGTAGTTAAATGTGCAATCTTAAACTCAAGAGAGAAAATGGAATCTCAAGCTTCCCATCTAGTCCCATTACTTTAGTTCATACTTGCCTACTGCACATCTCTGGGTCTCCATTGGTACCCTGTAAACATAAGCAGATTGTCAGGAGTTGGCCAGATCCTGTTTGAGGTATTGCGGGCAACTTGGACTATAGATGATCTCCAGGTTTATATGTGGATACTCCAGTTCCATCCAATTCATTCTTTCCAGAGAGCTACAGTTATTTTCCTTCTAAGTCATTTAAATATGTACATTTTACTCCTTACTCCATAGCTTTAGTTTGGACTCCTACAGAATAAGAGATTTCTGCCGTTATTAGATACTAGGCTTTTTTCTCCCCCATCTGAACATATTGTATGAAATCACTCTAGCTGACTTTGCACCTAGAAGGGAAATGTGTGTCCATGGTATATTCATGTTTGATATGTACTCTGTGTTTGATACGGTATGTATTATGTCTGTTCATATACCAATATTACATTGTTTTAATTGCAGTATTTTTATGTAATTAGAAGGTCTAATCTTCTTGAATCATTTTACAGATGTTTCTCCATTTCTCACATATTTATTCTTACAGATGCAGAATCAAGCTTGTTGCCATATTTTTAGCAAGTGTGGATTTTCCCCTTCAACCTCTTGCTTTTGTCTTGGTTGTTTGTAAATACTTTCTATTCTTATTTTCCAATGAGAAAAGAGTCTTTATTTTTTTTATTTTTTTTATTTTTTTATTTATTTATGATAGGAACACAGTGAGAGAGAGGCAGAGACACAGGCAGAGGGAGAAGCAGGCTCCATGCACCGAGAGCCTGACGTGGGATTCGATCCCGGAACTCCAGGATCGCGCCCTGGGCCAAAGGCAGGCGCCAAACCGCTGCGCCACCCAGGGATCCCGAGAAAAGAGTCTTTAAAAAAGAAGGGCCTATCTCCTATTATGGTCTTTCCCTTTGTTTCCTAAAGAGAGGCTGTCAGTTTCCTTTCTATTTCCTTCCTTATTAAGCACCTGTCCTGTATTAACACTGTGTTAACTTCTGGGCAGGGGAGTTATACAGTAAATTAAACAAAGTAATATAAACAAAGCATATTATGAAATAAAATTGGTAGGATATAATATGTTTCTAATTAAAATAGTGTGTTCTTGAGAGGATTAAAAGTTTTACTTTTAAGTATGGTATGTCAGTTTCTGGTCCTTTTATTTATTGTTAAGAATCTTTTAAAAATGTCTTTTTTTCTTATACTTTTATTTTTTAAGGGTCATACAGCAATGCTTCATACTGGTTCATGGCATCCCAAGATAAAGGGAGAATTTATGACTTGCTCAAATGATGCGTGAGTACTGTTGATAATTCACTTAATACCTTCATATCTTTCAGTGTTTTTTTAAGCAATTGTATTATAATAAACTTGCGAATAAAGTAGGAGATTAGAGTATTAGGAATCCTGATGTTTACATATTCTTGGTCTTTACTTTGATTTTACCTGGTAGTATCAGGTTTGTTTAAATAAATATGGAAACTTTGAAAAAGAGTTGATATAAATTCCAGTACAGTTTAGTAGCGAGCTCAGTGGATCAGACTGATGCTATTAAGTGGACTCAATTGACTTTTTGAGGTTATGACTGTTACTTTGTTACTTTTTATAGTAAAGATTCACTTGTATCTGAGTCTAATACATAATATATGTTTATTTTTTAATGATTGCTTTTTGAAAGTAGTTGAGATTGATTAAATGGTTATTAAGATTCTTTTGCATTATATCTATTTGCCTAGGACTCAAGAATATTACAGGGAATATTTGAGCAGCTTTGTAACAACACAATATTGTTATATTGTATGATTAATTTTTAATATTCATTGTAGTTCATAAGAATCCATATTTGTAGTATTATAAATTACAAAATATGGTTGGTGTTGTTCAGGTGATTAGTATTCATAGTAGTTCATAAGAATGCACTATTTGTAGTATTATAAATTACAAAATATGGTTGGTATTGTTCAGGTGAAACACAATATTTTAGGTAAAAAACTGTTGTTTTTAGGTTATTTGTCTCATCTTTTTACTTTCTGATATATGTAATTTGCCTTCAAAATTCCTGTTCACATTCCTGGATAGTTTATGTTTTCTGGAATTGATCTTTAGGATAACAGACAAAAGACGTAATTTCTTTCCACAGCACAATTTAAAAATTAATTTGAGCTACAGGGAACTAAAATTTGAGAATCTATACTGAATATAACTGGAGCAAGATAATACAATTTGATTAAAATATTGGTAAATAGAACTATGCAGCTTTAATTTCTTTTTTATCTTTGTTTTACTATCTTTCCAAGTACTTAATGTAACATTCATTTTCATGTTTAAAGTGACATTCATTAATCAGCAAATCAAGTATCTGATTTCTTAAGGACTTAAATTTAGCAGGTAACCTAAATTAATAGTATCCTATGATCAAGTAAGGTTTATTCTAGGAATGCAAGGATATTTTATAATTAGAAAATTTTACCATCAAGAAATTTTCAATATAATTCATTATTTAACAAGTGAAAAGTTATAATCACATGATATTATATTATATGATAACATTGATATTTGATAAAATTTAGTAGTCTTTCCCAGTAAAAGTTCTAAGTGAAATAGGAATAGGAAGAGTGGCACCTGGGTTGCTCAGTGGTTTAATGTCTGCCTTTGGCTCAGGTAATGATCCTGGGGTCCTGGGATCAAGTTCCACATTGGGCTCACTGCAGGGAGTCTGCTTCTCTTTTTGCCTATGTCTCTGCTTCTCTCTCTGTCTCTCATGAATAAATAAATAAAATCTTAAAAAAGGAGTAGGAAGAAATTATCGAAACTTGTTAGAAATTAATTACCAAAAGTTAAAGTAAGTGTTGTATTATATACTGGAGAAATGGAGCTATTTGCATTCAAATAAAAAAAACAAAACAAAAAAAGACAAAGATGCCCATAACTATTTAAAGCCTTTATGCAGTGTAGATTTAGAGACTTTATACAGCATAATAAAATAAGAAAATAAATAGTTAAAAGTGTTGAAAGAAAATAACTGTAAAAAACAGAGGAGTCAGACAATTTTGGTTAAAAACTTCAGCTAAAGAAAGAAATTGGAAAAAAAAGAAACTTTTGTTCTCCAAACTGTTAATGATCAGGCTAAATAGTGTGCTGTCTCTGGGCAACCTGGGTGGCTCAGTGGTTTAGCACCGCCTTCAGCCCAGGGTGTGACCCTGGAGACCCGGGATCGAGTCCTGTGTCGGGCTCTCTGCATGGAGCCTGCTTCTTCCTCTGCCTGTGTCTGTGCCTCTCTCTCTATCTCTCTCTCTCTCTCTCTCTCTCTGTCTCTCATGAATAAATCAATAAAATCTTAAAAAAAAATAGTGTACTCTCATAGTTGCTAACACAGTAGCTTTTATTTATTTTTTTTAAAGATTTTTTATTGATTTATTCATGAGAGACAGACAGAGAGAGAGAGAGAGAGTCAGAGACACAGGCAGAGGGAGAAACAGCCTCCATGCAGGAAGCCTGACGTGGGACTCGATCCTGGGACTCCAGGATCATGCCCTAGGCTGAAGGCAGGTGCTAAATTGCTGAACCACCCAGGGATCCCCCACAGTAGCTTTTATGACCTTTACAGAAGCGTTTTTCAAATTGATTTCCAGGATATGTAAATTAATAGTTTAAAGAAAGGCATTCCATGGTCAAATAAGTTTGAGAAACTTTAAACGTTATATTGTCAGGCCATGATCCACAATAAACATTTAAATGGTTTGTATAGTGTTTAAAGAAACTTGTTTAACTTTGTTAATCCTCTAAACAATAGTTTGGATAAAGTTCTAAGTCATGAAATCATTTTACTGGGTGTAAAATGTAGTTTATCCCCTTCCTTGAAAGAGTGAGTCTTTAGTTCCCTGCCCAATCACTGACTTATTAGTATATTGTACCTTTGAAAATGTGTTCCAGTTTCTTTTTACACTGTACAGATTAGGCTTTCTTTGTCCATAGTTTTATAGGAAGTTGAGTGGGCTTTAATAATAGACCCCAATTATACATATTCTTTACCACCATTTACCTATCTATTTATTTATAGATTTATTTATTTTAGAGAGAGGGTGTGTATACATATGCAGGGAGAAGGTCAGAGGGAGAGGGGGAGAGAATATCAAACAGACTCTGCACTGGGTGTGGAGCTTGATGCAGGGCTCAGTCTCCCTAGCCTGTGATCATGACTTGAATTGAAATTAAGAGTCAGATGCTCAACTGACTGAACCACCCAGGTGCCCCTCTTTACCACCTTTTCGAAGAATCTACCATTAATAAATTCAGATAGTTTGCAGTTGGAGTGGCTTTCTATTGGCCTTTGACTTTGAGGATAGTAAATAGTAATGGGCTAAGCTGTGGGACATCAGCTCAGACACCTAGTCCAACCAACAAATACAGTGTGTTCACTGTGTACCAGGTACTCCTGTATATGATCTAAGTCTCCACATTCATAATGCTTACATGTCAATGGAGGTTAGTGCGTTGAGACAGACAAGGTACAGACGCAGTAATAAATTAATACAGTTTTATATAGTAATAAATAATGAGAATAATGACAAAATAAAGCAAAAGGGTAGAGAGAAAGTAGAAATGTCTACTCTGTGTAGTCAGAGAAAGCCTCCGAGGAAGTGACATTTTATTTAATCAATTAACTTATTTATTTATTTTTAAGATTTTATTTATTTATTTGAGGGAGAATGCACACGAGAGAGAGAGCACAGTGGAGAGGAGGAGAGGGAGAAGAAGTAGACGCCCTGTTGAGCAGGGAGCCTGAGATTATGACCTGAGCTGAAGGTGGACACTTAACTGTGCCAGTGTGGACACCCAGGTGCCCAAGGAGGTCTTTATTTAAAGATTATTTAGTCTTTATTTAAATATTATTTAATCTGTATTTAAAGATTATTTATTTGAGAGAGAGCAAGCACAAGTGGGTGCAAGGGTGGAGGGAGAAGCAGATTCCCCACTGAGCAGGGAACCCTATGCAGGACTGAATCCCAGGACCCCGAGGGTCATGACCTGAGCCACAGGGAGATGCTCAACCAACTGAGCCACCCAGACACCCCGAAAGGTGACCTTTTATTTGAGAATTACACCATGTGCTGCAGGCAGCCACAGTAGAGAGAGCCTTCCAGGCCAAAATGATAGCATAATTCAAGATCTTAGGAAGGGAATGTATTGGAGCATATTGGAGGGGCAGAAAGTCTGGTTTTGTTGGCATGGAAAAGGTAGGAATGACAGGAAGTGAATTTGGAGTGGAAGGCAGAGACTAGATCATATAAGGTGTTGTATTCAAAAGTATAAGGATTATGATTTTAATGTAATTATAAGGCCAGTCATTAGAGTCCTAAGTCTGCCCCATAGTATTATTGAAAATCAAAATCAAAGGAATGCCCACTTTACAGAGCATTAAAATTTTCCAGTTATCTTGACATAATAGAAGCCATGAATGAAGAATGAGCATCATATTAAAAAACGGAGAGCTTTCACTATAAGGTTAGGAACAAGATAAGGAAGTCCACTCTTATCACTTTTATTCAACATAGTACTGGAAGTCCAACCATAGTAAACAAAAAAGAAATAAAAGGTATCCACACTGGTTAAGGCAGAAGTAAAACTGTCACTATTTGCAGATGACATGATACTATATGTAGAAAACCCTAAAGACTCCACCAAAAAACTTCCAGAACTGATAAATGAATTCAGTAAGGTGCAAAATCAGTGTACATCTGATGCATTTCTCTACACTAAAAACGAAGCAACAGAATGAGGAATTAAGAAAGCAATCCCATTTACAATTATACCAAAAATAATGAAATACCTAGGAATAAATGTAACTAAAAAGATGAATGCCTATATATATTTTTTTAAGATTTTATTTTTAAATAACTCAGTGTAGGGCTCCAACTCACTACACTGTGATTAAGAGTTACACACTCCACCAGCTGAGCCAGGCAGGTGCCCTGCCCTATATTCTTTAAAACTGTAAAACATTGTTGAGAGAAATTGAAGACGACACAAACAAATGGGAAGACATTCCATGCTCATGGATTGGAAAAACAAATATTAAAATGTGAAGACTTCCCGGAGCAGTCTCTATCATAGCAATGGATAGAGATTGATAGAGCAATCTCTATCAAAATAGTAACAATGTTTTTCACAGAACTATAACAACTCTAAAACTGATACAGAACCACAAAAGACCATGAATAGCCAAAACAGTCTTGGAAAAGAAAAGCAAAGCTGGAGGCATCACAATTCTAGACTTCAAGTTGTATTATAAAGCTGTAGTCATCAAAACAGTATGGCACTGGCACAAAAATAGACACATAGATCAATGGAACAGAATATAAGACTGAAGAATAAACCCACAGTTATATGGTCAGTTGATCTTCGACAAAGCAGGAAGGAATATCCAATGGGAAAAAGTCTGTTCAACAAGTGATATTGGGAAAAATGAACAGCAATATATAGAAGAATGAAACTAGACCACTTTCTTACACCATACATAAAAATAAATTCAAAATGAATTAAAGACTTAAATGTGAATCCTAAAACCATAAAAATCCTAAAAGAGAACGCAGGCAGAAATGTTTCTGGCATTGGCTCTAGCAGCATTTTTCTAGGTGTAGCTCCTGAGACAAGGGAAATAAAAGCAAAAATAAATGATTGGAACTACGTTAAGATACAAACCTTCTGCACAGTGAAGGAAACAATAAACAAAACTAAAAGACAGCCTTCTGAATGGGAGAAGATATTTGCAAATGACTTATCCAATAAAGGGTTAGTATCCAAAATAGATTAAAAATTTATATAACTTAACACCGAAAAACCAAATAATCTAGTTACAAAATAGGCATAAGTCATGAGCAGATGTTTCTCCAAAGAAGACATCCAGATGGCCAACAGACAAATGAAAAGATGCTCAACATCACTTATTATCAGAGAAATGCAAATAAAAATCACACTGTGGGGCACATGGATGGCTCAGTCAGTTGAGCATCCAACTCTTGATTTTGGCTCAGGTCATGATGTCTGTCATGAAATTAAGCTCTGCATTGTGCTCAGAGCAGAGTCTGCTTGAGATTCTCTCTCTTCTTCTCCCCCCTCTCCATACTCACATGGACACACACACACACACACATTCTCCCTCTGAATAAATATATAAAATCTTTAAAAAGAGAAAAAAAATCCACACAAATACCACCATACACCTGTCAGAATGACTAGAATCAACAACATTAGGAACAAGTGTTGGGAAGGATGTGAAGGAAAAGGAACCCCTGTGCACTGTTGGTAGGAGTGCACTAGTGCTGCCACTGTGGAAAGCAGTAGGAGGTTCCTCAAAAACTTAAAAATGGGGGAGCTGTTCTGTGATCCAGTAATTGTACTACTGAGTATTTATCCCAAAACACAAAAACACTAATTCAAAGGAATATATTTATCCCTATGTTTATAGCAACATTATTTATAATAGCCAAATTATGAAAACAATCCAAAAAGAATGAAATCTTGCCATTTGCAATGACATGCATGGACCTAGAGAAAATAATGCTAAGCAAAGTAAGTCAGAGAAAGACAAATATCATGTGATTTCTTGAATTTATTTAATTTTTAATTAAATAATTTTTTAATTAAATAATTATTTAACAAATTTAGAAGAAATATTATAAGTTAGGAGCAGTTTAGAAGAAAATGCTTTGATAAAAAGTTTCAGGAAATTATCTGTGATGTTAGGTTAAGTGTACTAATATTGTGCCTAGACTGAGTTCTCCCTTAAAGGAAAAGTATGTGGACCTGGATATGTGAACATAGGAGGTGGGAAGAGAATTAAAAGAGTATAAGAATATGATCTAGAGACCCACAAATATAACTTGATATAGATCAGTTTGAATAAAATGTACTTGGAAGTCTTTCTCTGTAAAACTAAGAATGTGCCTTTAATTAAAATATAAATATTTACAAACAGCTATCTACTCTATTGGGATAGGGATAATATGTATATTATCTTTTTTTTTTCAGAGAAATGTAAGAATTCACTCATTTAATGATTGGTTACTTGATGATATTAAGGAATTAATGTTAATTTGGGGATACGATATTATTATAGTTGGCTTTTTAAAACTAAGTTTTTTCTTTAAAAATTTTAATTTAAATTCAGTTTTGTTAACATGTAGCATATTATTAGTTTCAGGGGTAGAATTTAGTGATTCATCATTTCCATTTAACAACACCCAGTGCTCATTACATCACCCAGTTACCCGATCCTCTCGCCTCCCTCCTCTCCAGGAACCCCCAGTTTGTTCCCTATTGTTGAGAGTCTCTTATGGTTTGTCTCCTTCTCTATTTTTATCTTATTTTATGAATCCAAAGTTTCCATTGTTTAAAATAGACAATTAGGATCAAGAATCATGTTTTTTGTATTTGGGTTTTTGTTTTTATTTTTACCATAAGATATTACAGTAAAAAGATTTTAATTTTATTATTGGACAAACTCTGGGTTAACAGGATAAACAAAGTAAAATTGATACTTAAAAAAAAAAGATTTTATTAATCTGAGAGAGTGAGAGAGTGTGGGGTGGGGGAGTCAGAGGGAGAAGCAGACTCCCCACTGAGCACAGAGCCTAGTGCAGGGTTCAGTCCCAGGACTCCGGGATCTTGATCTAAGCTGAAGACAGACGCTTAACTGATTGAGCCACCGAGACGCTCTGATACTTTTGATTATACTTTGGTGTAATTATCAAAACAATATTTTACATTGTAACACTATTATAAGATATTTTGAATGGGTTTTAGGGGAAAAAAGAATAACCATGGTACATTGGTTACTTTCCAACACAGGAAAACTACATGAATTATTAGGAGCAACTAACATCTGATCAGGCATTATCAGAATTCTTAGGTCTGATACTATGAAGTTCATCCTGGATTAAGAAATATTCCCATGGTCCAGAGATTAGTTCACTTAGTGCCTTTGGGGAGGATCTGCCTTTATTTTTGTGTGTCTCATAGTTCAGAGGGGCATTCTGGTTTTCATTGCTTTATCTCAGTCTTCTTCGTTGGTGAGCATGACAGAGAGGTACACATCCACTGTATGTCTTGTAAACTCTTTATTCTCTTGGAGATCTTTTTAGAGATTATTTAGGATTTAAATTAGGATCATTTCATTAGACCTTATCAAGCTCATAATAGTAATATTCTCTTCTTCCCCAGTCTCCTCCTATCTCTCCCTCCTTCCCCTCATTTTGGGCAACTGGAAAATATGTATTATGGATAATATGATCATGATGTAAATGGCTTCTGGATGAAAGTTATGAATTTCAGCACCTCCTGTGTTATCATAATATTATATTTAGTGCTAACTAACACATGTGTTTGTCAGGCTATAGTTGTTGGCGGTGTAGGAGTAGAGTGGGAGTCCTGGCCAGGTCAGTACCAGCCATCCATGTAAGTCACACATATTATGAATGAGTTTAGATACAGTAGGAATGAAGAACCAGATAGCATTTGTAAGGAACTATTCCACTGGAGGTGAAGGTGTCACTCACTATTTTATTCTGACCTCATGTATGCCCAGTTAAATTATGGTATTTCCTTTTAGTGTGAGTTGAAAAATGTTAGTGCCTTAACCTTTTGATATTATGAGTGTCAGTATGAAACACAAACCTAGGATCAGGCCAATATAGGAATGAAATGAAGGAAGAGGGTAATATGGAAACCTTCCTGGGTTTTCCAAGTTTACCAGAATGAAACATAGATAATAAGGCAGAGCTTACTACATCTTTCTTGGAAGTAAATGTTAATGAAAACCAGATGGTAATGAAGATAAAGTGCTTACTTATTCAGTGGAAGTCAATTCTACTTGTGAATCTATATGATCTGATATGGAGTCACTTTATAATATGTAGTAGAGAGAGTGAGAGTATAAGTGATACTCTACTTTGTACCCGAGTCCTTGGTGCAGAATTTGTACAAAGCAAGTTCCATTTCAGCACAGGCTCTGCCAATAGATAACTGGTGAGTGAATCAGATGCTTCCAGTATATATCTGGAGGGTTTTCTATTGCTTACTCAAGAATTTGTGTCTCAGAGGAATTTGTTGATGTCTATTGTGATTACATCTGCCTCTACATGCTGTTAATGACGAGGAAAAAGTGGGAAAATAATGACATGCACAGACAAACATTTAGCAGTGAATTGCTGCAGCAAAATAGACAGTGTTAGATAAGAACACTGGGAAATGACAAAACTTTATAACATAATTTCTCCTTCCACATCACAGTTGAGAGGGAGGACATATGGAAAAATAGACAGACAGCGGTAGGGCCCATGCTAATTACAAAAAAAAAAAAAGGGTGCAGAGGAAGTGAGTTTTAGGCTGGAGTTAAAGAGGGGGAACTGTGTAGATGTCACAAAATAGCCATTAGGACCCATTTGTAAGCACTTGTGAAAAATGGCTCCCAAGTACTGAATGAGGCTTTGAGGGTTAGACTCCTGTAATAGCTGGCAGAATTAAGAACTAGAGACTTAAACAAACAAACAAAAAATCAGAATGAGACCAATTTTTATTCCAGGGTGCGGTAGTCTGGGGAAAGTCACGCTCCTCATGTGGTATTAAAAACATTCATCAGCAGTGCCTCAGGTAGGTAGGGAGCATACAGGAAGAGTTGCTAACACTACTTGCTTCCAAGAATCAGGGAAAGCTTTATACCCCAGTTCAAATATGTGTTTAATAGTCCCACCTTAATCCATGGGGAATATATTCCAAGACCCACAGTGAATGCCTGAAACCATGGATAGTAGCAAACCCTCTATGTACTATCTTTTTTCCTGTACATACTTACCTATGGGAAAGTTTAATTTATAAATGAGGCACAGTAAGAAGTTAATGACCATAACAAACAATAAAATAGAACAGTTTTCCTGTAACAGAAGTATTGTGAATGTGGTCTCTCTCTCTGTCAAAATATATTACTGTAGTGTACTCACCTTTCCTCTTGTGATGATGTAAGATGATAAAATGCCTATGTGTTATGATATGAGGTGAATGACGTAGGCATTGTGCTGCAGTGTGTTAGGCTACTATTTATCTTCTGATGATATGTTAGAAGAAGGTTCATTTGCTCTCAGATCAGGTTGACCCTGAGTAACCGAAACCATGGAAAGTGAAACCACAGATAAGGGGGTGCAGGATTACTGTATTAGTATAAATTCCTTTTGTGGAAAAGTAAGGAAGTGATGAGAGAGGAGATAGAGAATAATATAGGAAAATCTTAATTTGGGCCCTCAAGGATATTACATATAGAACATGCAGAATATACAGTGACCCATGATTGGGGGATTTTTTTTCTATAAGCAAAAGACATAATTTCATATTTAGGGTTTATTTTATACAATGTGAAGTGACTATTTAGAGACATTAAAATCTAGTCCATTTAGTTTTCTTTAGAGCAACTATTATGAAATGTGAATATTATGAAAGAAATAAAGTTAAGGGGCTGCTCTAAATTAAAGAATTGATGGCGGGGCACCTGGGTGACTCAGTTGGTTGAGTGTTCAACTCTTGATTTCAGCTCAGGTTGTGGTTTTGGGGGTTGTGGGGTGAGCCCTGCATTGGGCTTCAAGCTTAGCACAGAGTCTGCTTTGCCGCCTCTCTCTCCCTCTGCCCTTTCCTCTGCTCTCTCTCTCTCAAATAAATGAATTAAATCTTTAAAAAAAAAAAAAAAGATTCATGGCAAGCTTAGAAACCACAAAATTTATGAACCTTGGTTGGATCTTCTTATTTCTTCTGAAGGAGGAAACAAAAGGAGGGAAGGGGTGGGGGAGAAAGGGAGGAAAGAAAGGAATCACCAAAAAAAAGCAATAAAGAGACAGTTTCAGAGATAATATGGGAAATTTGGATATTAGATATGACAGATTGCAAAAATGGCCACAGTTCTTCATCTTTCTTGTACCCATGCTTTTTGCAATGTGACTTTGGGGCTACTCCTACTAAGAGATGGAGTCTGTTTCCCCACCTCATGAATACAGGCTGGCCAACAGAAGGTGGCAGAAATGGTGGTGTGCCATTTATGAGCATAGGCTTCTTAAGAATTCTTGTGTGCTTCCATGACATTGCTGTCTGATCAAGCTCTGGCTAATCCACTAGAGAGCAAAAGACTTGGAGGAGAATTCAGTTTTCCCATTTGAGGTCATCCTAGTTTATAGTCCGCCAATTCCCAAATTTGTGAGAGACTGTAATGTAGATTAGCAAAACTGATCACAGACAAATGAGTTAACCCAGCTAGGACATAGGGACAGAGCCATCCAGCTAGGACAGAACCACCCACCTGACTGGTAGACTCATAAGCAATAACATATTCCTATTGTTTTAAGCCATTAAATTTTGGAAGTGTTTTGTTATGTATCAGTTGTTAACTGATATAATAAGTGATATTGAATCATGTTATGTAGAATCAGATTATATAGAAGAATGTCTTTGTTCTTAGATACCAGCTGGTGAATTTAAATGTGAAGTATCATGTGGTAATGCAACTTACTTTAAAATGGTGTAGCAGGGATCCCTGGGTGGCGCAGCGGTTCGGCGCCTGCCTTTGGCCCAGGGCGCGATCCTGGAGACCCAGGATCGAATCCCACATCAGGCTCCCGGTGCATGGAGCCTGCTTCTCCCTCTGCCTGTGTCTCTGCCTCTCTCTCTCTCTCTGTGACTATCATAAATAAATAATAATAATAAAAAATTAAAAAAAAAATAAAATGGTGTAGCAAAAATAAAGTATGCACATGTGTGTGGTATGTGTGTAGATATGTATATGTGGATATATATATATGTATATATATATGTATATATATATGTATATATATATATATATAGAAAGTGAGAGATTGAGAATACAGATGTGACAAAATGTTATGGTATATGGTGTCCATTGGAAAAGATATATGGTCTTTATTGTACTGCTCTTTTAACTTGTTTGTAGCTTTAAAATAAAAGTAGGAAGGATCTTCTTAATATTGGCTTATTTGGATGTTGTCTTGTTAGAAGGTGGAGGAAGGACAGTAAAGTGTCCTCCAGACTGAGAAGGCAGTTTGAGACTGAGAAACAAAGCAAGCTACTTCATATCATTTACATGGAGATTTATTTAGGGTAACTTACTGACAGGGGGGATCAAGGCGGATGGCGATCCAGTTGCTATGCAGCTATTCTCTGCAAAGCCTGTACCTTAATCCACATATTTTACAGTATTGTGGTGAGGTCAAAGGGTAGTTATCTAGAGTGGTGCCATTTGTGTGCCAGAGGGAAGGGAGGGGAAGAAAATATGTTATCTCTACTCGTTATCGAAACAGCTTTAGGGAAGATCAGAACAAGCTTCCAGCATTCCAGCTGGGGCATACATTAACTTCCTAGAGTCATGGGACATGTAGGGCCAAAGATGGAGTCAGTATTGTCAATACTCCTACACATCTATACCACTTCTACCTTTTTGTCTCTGTAAGTTGAATATAAGGTGGAGTCATGAGAATTATAGTTATTTGCATTTCTACTTTGACCAAGATTTTTCTTGGATATTTTTTCAGTCTGTTTTAAGTTTCAGCATATCAGTGCTGACTTAGATTCTGAAAACCTAGTATTTAAGATTGTCTTCATTGAATCATATATAGCAGGATTTCTTAAGTGTGTTCTTGGGAATGGTAGTACCTGTGGAGTGTCCATGGAGAAAGGATTCCTTAATCCTCTATTTGTAGAGTCACAGTGCCAAAGACTAAGTATGTTAAAGATCCTGAGAACTATAATAAAAAAGGAAACCAGCATTTTGAAGATGTATTGATACAACTCCCATCTTCCTGCCACTGCCAGCAATACCTGTTACGCTGTGGGAATATGGTGTTTCCAGGAGTATACTTTGAGAAATGAAAATTGCCCCTAGTTAATGCTTTCATGGTAGAATTCAGTATAATAAATATTTTAAATTTATTTTTTATTTGGTTATAGCTTATAAAGATGAATTATATCAATTAAAATTTTTGGCAAGTTTTGGGATGGCGTAATAGAAAGAGCAGGCGCTTTTCAGATCCAGAGCAACTTGGGTACTCCACTCCTTGTCATGAACTTGTTAAATTACTCCACGCCAGTAATTTACTACTGAATCTCAAATTTCAATAAAACGGGGTATTACTTGATTTATAAGATTGTACTCTAGATGTAATGTAAAAAGCCTTGTGCATAGTGAGTGTTCATGTGTAGGAGTAGCCTTGGAATCATTTGGATTGGATTGAAGACTGTGATTTTTCAGTCTTTAGTTTTTCTTAGTTTCTCTCACATCGTGGTGAAATCTCCCTTTGGAGAGCATGTGTAGGGCATGTTGGATCTCATAGGCTAGAAGGCTGCTAGACAGATTTCACTTAATTTTTATAATCAATAGCATGTGTAAATATAATAATAAAATTCTCTAAGGAATGGTGGTTCACATAAATGCATCCTAGGAAGGTCAACTTTTCTATAACTCAGAGTATTTTTTTCTATTTTATTATTTTTTTGGGGAAACTTAAAATACATTAGCTTCCTATATCAGTAGTAAGTATTTTGAATATAATTTAACATCTTTGCAATTATACATTATTACATTGCGGAATAAAATGCCTCACAGAGCCTTGGCATATATAGGCCTATCTACAGCTTTTAGAGCTCTTGACTGTTAATTTCATTTTTTGGTTTTCCCATTCTGTTAATTGTTGCTTCTTGCTGCTGTTGGTATGACAGCCTGTACAAGTACCTTAGTTTCTCTCAGTTCTCTGTTTCCAGTAAGCTGTGGGCTGGGTTGAGGTTGAGTGGTCCAAGTTTTTTAGAATTTGTGCAGAAGAGGGAATAATTTTTCAGGTGTTAACTAGACTTATTGTGGTGATCATTTTGCAATATATACAAATAACAAATCATTATGTTTTACATCTGAAACTAATATAATGTTATTTGTCAATTATACCTCAATAAAAAGAAGAAATACACTGTTTAGGTCATATTTCTGCAATATCCTATGTTGCTTTTATCTAATTCTTTGATTTTTAAAATCTAAATCTATTCTTTGATATACTCTCATAGGTTGTTATTTTAAAACCATAAGGATGCTTTTTAAACTGTTTCAACAGCTACCAGCATTTAAAAAAATTGTACATTGATTTTATTTTCATTGTGTGGGTAATGAAAAATTTGTCTATGTAATTTTAAAGCATTTTTAACAGAAATTTTGCATGAAACAGATAACTTTGATGAAAAATTAATTAGGATTTAACAACAGAGCCTAAATCCTGAAAATATTACCATTCAAACTTGCTGATAAGGGTGAAATATGCTTATGATAAACAGCAAAATTTATTCGCTTTCTTTTTTTATTCATGAGACACAGAGAGAGACATTTATTCATTTTCTGAAACTCTTTGTCTTCATGAGTTCTGAGAGTATGAGAATCTATTCTCAAATTACTGTTATAATTAAGATGTTCACATCTTGGTGTTTGATTTAGTTTCTATTGACAAACTTTCTCTGTAGGCTTAGATGGAAAAAATATGTACATCTTCTTTTAATTTTGTCATAAATTCATTTGGTTTGTAGAAGTTCCTCTTAAATAGTTTGTGTTTAATCAGCCCTATTTTATTTCTGTTATATTGAGAAACACATAGTAGGTGAAAAGTCTGTAAGATTTTAAAGTAATAGTAACAACCCATTGCAGAGCTACCAGGACAAATTCTTTAAAAGTTCAAGTTTAGAATTTAGAATTAGGCCTTACGGTTGTGGTTGTCTTCTAAAGATCGCCATTCAGATTAATGTGTGATTGTTGCAATTTTAAGTTGCTGTGTTTTACTTCAGCCATAGAGTCTTTGAAGTTATTGTTTGCGTTTATAATGTTTGATTAAATATAGAAAGAATTTTTAATTTTTATATGGTTAATTTGTTACACAGGAGACTTAGGTTGGATTTTGTTTTTGTTTGTAATCTCTCTCTTTTTTTTTTTTTGTAATCTCTTTTAATAAAAGTGTAAAGATGTCAGTGTTCTCAGTCTCTGTTGTGCAACATAATACTTTTAACACTAAAAATCCAGGAAACATATTTCATTTGGAAAATGAAATTGACAATTATTGAGAACCATCCTGTATTTGGAGCTCTAGAACTAGTTTTACTTGAGAGGTTGCTGAGAGCGTAAAATGGGGCTTTTATATAATCAGATATTTTGAAGTAATTTGAAAATACTACATCAAAAAAAAAAAAGCCTAGAAATTTAAAGATTGTAACTCTACTGTAATTCTACACTATTTTGGTTCTGTGGTGATTTAAAGTAATTAGGTGCTCGCCTAAAGTAATAAGCACTAGAGGCAGAGGGGAATTTTCATGCTTGACTTTAGAGATGAATTATGTTTGGTGGTGACATAATTTGGCCCACTAATAACTTAATTTGTAATATCTCAAAAAAACTAGAACAATCTTTTAGTGTTATAAATATCATGGATGTAGAATTATCAATCATTTATATCCTTTTTAAAAAAATTGAGATATGACGTCATTTATATTCTGTAACACAAAATAAGCTAATAAACTAACAAAATATTACTAGAGAAGTTAAATTTACTGAATAGGCAAGAGTTATTTATAATTAACCGTTTTAATTTTGTGTGCATTTTAAGTTTCAAGCTTCTTTTATGCTTGAATAGCCTTTGATTTATAATTTTCCTGGTACCTTTAACTTCCTTAGGTATGTTTTTTAGCATATGTTTATAGTATAAAACTTCACATCCTGTCTCTAGGAATTATAAAAAAAATTTGATTGATGTCACATTATCCTTGATGTAAGTTTATGTAACTTTTATTTTTTATTTTTTTTAGTTTATGTAACTTTTATACAAAATGTTGCTCAGGTGTACTATATTGTCATATTTAACCAGGGTAAAATGTTCACACCTTCAAAAATATTGGAGGAAAGTTTAAGTCCAAGTTTGTTATATTTCAGTTGTGCACTTTTCCCAGTTGTTAAGTAGTAACTTATTTTGGCAATAAGAACATCAGTACTAAATAATCATGTGGGATTTATAAACTGTGGAGGATGCTCTTTAGTATTTTCTTTCTTTATCTTGAAGTCCATATGAAACCACCATTAATTTCATCAGTACCATCTCCTTTACATCAATTCAGTTTTTAAGATATTTATTCATTCATTTATATATTTATTCCTAAAGAATAATGCGAATGTCTACAATATTGAAGGCTCTGCTTATTTCCTGGCATCCCTAGGTTAACCAAGCGTGTGATAGAGAGTAGTTTGAATTTCTTCTGGGGATTTCTAGGTCAATCCATTCCATGTATGACTAAATGAATTTGTAGGTATGACTAGTATACCAGTACTCTTGTGTGTAGTGGTGTTGTTGGCCATTTATAGAATAGTTGTAAATGAAGAAGAAGGTTATTCCTGTGAAAATTGATTAATTGAATGTAGTTGTAGGAATGGGATTAAAGGTGTTTCCCTATTGTGGATTTTGCAATTGTTAAAACTCGTAATTAAACTTAAAATGTTTCTTTGTTTTAACTCTACAACATTTCCTGAACGACTTGGCTATAATAAGTGATTTTTCTTTTTTAAATTATCTTTTCCATTTCCAAAATAAGTTTCTGTAGCTACATGGCAAATTTATATGTATGCTATTTCTGAATCTTTGCTGTAATGCCAGATAAGCCTGTTGAATCCATTTGCAACTTTGAAAAAATTGTCACCTCATCTTTTCAGTTTCCTTTTGACAGAGTTCATGAAATTAGAGTGGCAGGTTAACAGGAACTTTGCAAGGAAGTTTGAATAATGATTTGCTCTTTTCAGTTGCCTCTTTCTAAATCTTGTAAGTTTACATGATGTTGTAAAAGTATTTGTCTTACATACTATCCTTTCTTGTGATAATCTTCTAGAATCTCATTTAGAAATGTTAACTTTTATTGCTGTTTTTTAAGAAGTGCTCCAAGTAGAAATAATGTACTCTTCTCTTGATAATACTTTTCCATTATTATAATAGTAATAATATAGACTATAAAATAGAAAGATCTCGTAAATTACTAGTTATAAGCCTTAATGAGCTGGATTCTATTAATTAGAATAAGACATGACATTTTTGGAAAGCTGTACAAACCTATCAACAAATACAGCTAGCACCGACTTGTTTAATGTCACTTCATGTGGTCACTTAAGTCTTGGAATATCAGTCAATAGCTGTATCTTGGAGGAAATGAGGTTCACTGATAATATTCCAACAAAAATTTGTTACGGACCTTTATCTCTCTATTAGAATAGGGCAGAGGTAGGGCAGCTTCTGGTTTATACCACATAACTATGGTTGTTGTTACTGTTCTTTAGACAGTCTTACTTCTGTGTCCCAAATAGGCTGAAGATTATAATTATTTTTCATAATCCATTATGTAGTTAATTTTTTCCACAAGAAAATTATATCCTTTGTAGGTACACAGCTTTTAACATTTTTAATTCCATTCTGTTCTTGTTGCAAAACTCTTTTGTCTACTAACCGGCAAACATTTATTGATAACCTACTGTGTGCTCTGCCTCAGCAAGACCTTGGATAAGTAATTCTTGCTCTTGTAGAATTTATAATATAGTGAAGGGGATCCCTGGGTGGCGCAGCGGTTTGGCGCCTGCCTTTGGCCCAGGGCGCGATCCTGGAGACCCGGGATCGAATCCCACGTCAGGCTCCCGGTGCATGGAGCCTGCTTCTCCCTCTGCCTGTGTCTCTGCCTCTCTCTCTCTCTCTCTCTCTCTCTCTCTCTGTGACTATAAAAATAAATTAAAAAAAAAAAAGAAAGCTAATTTAAAAAAAATATATAATATAGTGAAAATACTTACATAATAATTAAGCAAACAAAAGTAAATAATTGACTGAATAATTAAAAGTATGTAAACTGCTATGAAGGAGCAATATATAAGGAAGACCTGAGGTAGACTGGAGAGTCAGTAAGTACTTCTCTGAGGACGTAATGTTTAAGCTGAGATATGAAAGTTGAACGGTTATTGGTAGAGAGGAAAAGATACCATTTTTGACAGAGGAGACAATATATGGAAATGCCTGTTGTGGAAACTGAGAGATACCAGTATCACTGAAGTAGAGCAGCATGAGACAAATTTGCTGAAGTAGGTGGGTGCCAAACCATGCAGGGCTTTATAGACCATTTTGGACACACTTGCATTTTATTCCAAGAGCAACTACAATACCAGAGGTTAAAGGATTTTAAGCAGGGTGGTGACACAATCAAATTTACACAAAAAATGACTCTAGAATCTCTGTGGAGAGTAAATTAGAAGGGCAAAGATGGGGGCTTTCAGGCTAGTGGTTCTTTTTTCTGCCTGGAGAATTTTCAAATATGAAACATATTCCCATTAGTCACACTGTTCATCATCTGTAGTGAATCTGATCTTCATCCATGTGCTACCCCTGAGGTAAGAATCCCTGAGCTAGACCAGCTCTTACCTACTGTTGCTCAGAAAAGTGACTTACCCAAGGTTACATAGATAGTTAACCAGTGGCAGAGCAAGCACCTCAACTCAGTTGTGAAAATCTTTCGGAGCCCTTTTCACACAATTTCTCTTGGTATAGGAACCTGGCATCATCAATTAGAATGTATTTACTATGGTTGGCTGTTGGATAACATAGAAATATATGTGGCAAATTCTCTAACGTAAATATTCATATAGGAGATAATGCCGAATGAAATAGTAGTTTGTACCAGCGGCTTTCGTAGTGTGATCCACAGACCCCTGGAGGTCTTTGAGATCCTTTCAGCTGCTCCACAGGGTTGAAACTATTTCTGTAGTAACACCAAGGAAAAATTTGACTTTTTCATTGTTTTGATGTTTGCACTGATGACACCAAAGCAATGGAGGGTGAAACTGCTGGCATCTTGGCCTTAATCAAGGCGGCAGCAGCAATAGACTTTATTAGTAATCATTGTATTTGCTGCCACATACTCATAATTAAAAAAAAAAAAGCTAGTTTTACTTAAGAATGTTCTTGATGAAGCAATAAAAATTGTTAGTTCTGTTAAATCTCCACCCTTGAGTACATCTTTAGTATTCTGTGTAACAAAATGAGAGGGCATATGAAGCACTTCTGGTGCATATCAAGTGTGATGGCTGTCCAGAGGAGAAGCACTTGCATGACTCAGTTGTGAAATAATTGCTGTCTTTCTTTGAACAAACATCATTTTTACTTGAAAGAACCATTGACAGACAAATTATGGTTATTCATGCTGGGCATTTCATAGACGTTTTATCAAAAAAGTAAATGAAGTCAAGGTGCCTGGCTTGGTTGATTTAAGTGTCAACTCTTGATTTTGGTTTGGGTCATAATCTTGGGGTCTTGGGATAGAACCCTGCGTTGGGCTCCGTGCTCAGCAGGGAGTCTGCTTGAAGATTCTCTCCCTTTCCCTCTGCCCCATCCTCAACTTGTGATTGTGTGCTTTCTCACTTTCTCTCTCAAATAAATAAATAAATCTTAAAAAAAAAAAATGAAGTCACTTGTCATTTTAAGGAAACCAGTTGGTAGTATTTGTGTCCAATGATAAAATTTCAACTTTCAAGTAACATTTAGAACTTTCTAAATATTCCTTTGAGCTTGACAGCTTCTCAGTACTTAATGGTTGTTTTGTTTTTTATAATTAGATTGGTTATCACATTAAATGAGTGTTTTTTTCCAATTGTACAATGAAATGTCTCAACATTTTGAGGACTTGTATAACTCATTGACTAGTATTTTTTTTTCATTTTTTATTCATTTTCTGTTGGAAAATCCCGTTCCTCCACTGCCCTCAGGATGTCTCTGAACACTGACTGCTGCTTTCTCTTGTCCACTTTGTCACAGTGCTTGTTTCCATCTGTAGCCAAAGCCCTAAGCATCTGAGTCAAAGATTCCATGTCTTCATAAAAAAAGTCACTCTCCATCCCTCTGGCCAATTCAAACATAAGTGAATGTATTTATTCATACACAGGTGTCACATTAGTTTCAGAAAATGACTGGTTAGTTTCAGTGCATGATGTTATTAAATCATGTGCAGCTAAAGGATCCATTCAGAATATATGCTAGACCTATAGATTTTACTGAAGGAGTAATAAAAGTATATTGTCATGGTTTCAGATTCTACACTGCAACTAACTTTTAAGAAACTACCACTTGTTGAGTTTTAGCGTAATATCAAAGAATATTTACAACTATATGAAAGAACTATTAAAATGCTCATTTTTCCCCACTACACATCTGTGTGATAGATTTCCTTCTTGTGATTTAATCAGAACAGCATATGTAGCAGATTGAATGCAGAATTGTCCTCTATTAAGCCACACTTTAAAATGATTTCCAGGGGATCCCTGGGTGGCGCAGCGGTTTGGCGCTTGCCTTTGGCCCAGGGCGCGATCCTGGAGACCCGGGATCGAATCCCACATCGGGCTCCCGGTGCATGGAGCCTGCTTCTCCCTCTGCCTGTGTCTCTGCCTCTCTCTCTCTCTGTGACTCTTGTAAATAAATAAAAACTAAAAAAAAAAAATAAAAAAAATAAAATGATTTCCAACAGTGCCATATGTCTTACTATTTTTGTTTGTTTTGGGTAACATTGTAAACATGTAAAGAGTTTATTAATACTCTTTAAAAAATTATTATTTTTTTTAAAAGTCAGGGCACCTAGGTGGCCCTGGTTGAGCATTTGACTTTTGGTTTTGGCTCAGGTCATGATCTTGGGGTTTTTGGATCAAACACTGAGTCCAGCTCTGTGCTCAGCATGGAGTTTGTTTGAGATTCTCTCCCTCTGCTCCTCTCCTGCTCTCTCTCTCAAATAAATGAATAATCTTAAAAAAAAATAAATAAAAGTTTTTGAGTATATTAATTTAATTTCTGGCATCTCAAGAAATAACAGTTATCTATGTGAGGCACAATTTGAAAACTAGAGAAGTAAGTTAACACTAAATAGATTTTCATTAGGAAAGGCAGAGTGAAACGGTGGTGTAAAATATGTACTATGGAAATACAGGAAGAAGCAAAGAGGTAGTCGTACAGAAATGGAACAGATGATATAGATTTGCATTTAATGGATCTTTTATCCTTAGTCCAGAGCTGTAAAATTTTCTTTAAGCTTAGTAAACATTTTTTTTTTTTTTTTTTTACATCTATTGTTGTCTGTCAGGCCCTGCATTAGGCATCATGTTTTGAGCTGAATGCACAGAAATAAATACAACATGGTACTTTCTCTTCTGGGTATTTCCAGTCTCTTTGGATCATTGAGTATCTATAACACTATGTTTTACAGCAAAGGGATGGGGGGTAGCTCATTCTGTGTTGTTTCTTCAGAAACAACATCCTAACATTGGGTTGAAGAAGGAAGTGACTTACTAGATCACATATCCTGTTTAGGGGTAGAGTGGGGATGTCTGGCTCCATTATACCACATCCCTGCCCTAGCTTTAGTTAATCTTAAGCCCACAACAATAATCTGTATCTTATTTATATCTTCCTTCAGAATAGATGGTTGTATAGTAAAGTTGATCCTGCGGTAGTGCAGTATTTCCAGACTGCATCATGAGACCCTTTTTGGGTTATGACCAGCGTTTTTTTTTTTTTTACAAAATAGAAATTGTCAGATTTTGTCACAGTTCATACCGTTTCCTGAAATTTTGGCTTCAGTTGTATATGAGACGGAGGACTGGGGCAGGGGAGGGGGTAGGTGTGAGTGAGTGTGTGCATGTGCTAGTTCTTAGTATAGTGTATTTCCTACTAGGTGAAATCATTCTCTTTTTTGAGTATAAGACATGATCATGAGTTCACTATTGTGTCTTTTCTTCAGGCTTAAAAAACATTACATTTTTCTTTCCTTTCAGTTATAAGGCAGTAGAATGTACAGCGTGAACTCTGGACTCAGACTCTGCAGGCTTGAGCCCAGGCTCTGCCATTTACTAGCTGTGTGACTTTTGGCAAATTATTTTGTATCTGTGTGCTTTTGTTTTTGTCTCCTGTACATGGGGTTGAACATTAACTGAATTTATATCCTTAAAGTGCTTAGGATACTATCTGTCTCCAAGTAGCACTCCGTAAGTTATTTGCTGCTATTACTGTTGTTATTGTCATTATTGTTGAAAAGTTTTTATCTTTCTTGGAGGGAATATGGACATGCTTTATTATTTATCTATTTATTTATTTCAAAAACTTAATTCATGAGAGACACAGAGAGAGAGGCAGAGACACAGGCAGAGGGAGAAAGCAGGCTCCTCGCAGGGAGCCCAATGCGGGACTCAATCCCAGGATCCTGGGATCATGACCTGAACCAAAAAGGCAGATACTCAACCACTGAGCCATCCACATGCCCCTGGACATATTGCTTTAATAACAGCCTTGACAGCAGTTGATTCATTTGGTTAATTAACCTGCAAACTTTTTGTAAGCTACAAGAATGCTAGCTTTGCCAGTGGTTTAGTGCAGCTCCCCCTGTATTTATATACTCAGATTGTTCCTATTTGGTCAAGGACACCAAAAACAGCTAAGATAGCTAAGTCCTGTATCTGTTTAAGAGTTACTGTGGAGAATTGTGAGCCTGACACTGCTAGATCTTGGCCTGTAAAGAACTGGATGGCTTTATAGGCTGATTTAATTTTGGTCATAGGCCAGTGTTACTGGCTTATAAAATATATATGTTAAAGACCTAAAAATGTACTATACCTGGGTCCACCTGCCTCAACCTCTGTGGCAGGTTTGGAGGGAAGATGTTGCTTGGGTGATCAAGAGAGGCTCCACAAAGGAAATAACATTTGAGTTTGGGTTGACGAATGAATAGAAATCTTCTAGGAAAGTAGTTAAAAGATGTCATAATAGGCTCTGAAGCCTAGAAATCTTAAAATGGTCATTGAATGGCCAGAACAGGCAAAAGCGGTGAACAGAAGAAATTCTAGGCTGTTAACCTTCTAGGCTATCAGTTATAGATTTTTATAAGAACTTACCGTTAAAAAAAAAGTTAAATATGTGTCAGAATTATTTGTTTGTATTTTTAAAAATTATATTTCTTATATAGCCAAGCATATCTTATAGTGAATAAGTTAGCTACATTTTGTTATAATTATTGATAAAATAGTCTTTTGTTTATAGAATTGTAGTATTGTTTGCTTTGCATCTTCTCTTCATCTGGACCTTGGCTCCCATTAACAGGTACCACCTAATAGCAGCTCCTAGAATTGCAAACAGTAAATGCATTAGAAAAATTCATAGAACTTGGCTGGAAAAGCCCAACCTGGTTCACAGAATAATTAGTATAATGTAGTGATATGAGTTAATATTTTTTCATAGTTCATCACTTACTAGTTATACATATTTAGCTATAAGCATTAAACAAATGGTATCTTATCCCTACTTCCATCACACAATATTCTGATATCACAAACATTAGAGATGTTTATTAGATGTTTATTAGAGATGAAGTTCTCAAATGCTTAGGTTGACAAATTTCTCAAAGTTACAAAGTTAAAAGTTTATGCCATTTTTTCCTAGTGCCCTTGTATGTCCTCGGTTAAATTTAAAAAAATGCAGGTATATGTTTTATAATTATAGAGCAGCTTAACAACATTGCAGGAATCTTAAGTAATTCAGAGAAGCAAGCCCTCACCTACTGATTTGCATTGCTATAATACAACCGCAAATGTTTTGAGAGGAGTAAATATCTTGCCGTATTTTTACATGGACTTGAGTATAGCTATCATTATAGCTTATACAAAATCTTACTTTTTTCCCCCTTAACTTTACATCAAAAGTGATATAACTTTATAGCAAGACCTTTTCCCTGCTATGAGGTACTTTTTATTACTTTACTTATTTATTTAGTTGTGGGATAATAATTCAGTTTCAAGTACCATAATTTACCAATACATTCTGTTACCTATTGTTCTTTGTTATAAACAGTGTGTTGAATATTATTATGCCTATAACTTATTCCATATTTTGAATTTTCTTCCTTTTATTTTTAAAGTAATATTTGCTATTAGTGTCCACATTTAGTTGCAGAAATGTGTTTGGAAAAAAAGTCTCACTTTCCAAATAATTTTTTGTGTGTACCAGTTCTTTGAAATATAGGATTTGACCAATTCTGTGATAGTTACTACCATCCTTTTTGTGTCCTATAATATGACAGATCAGAGAACTAGGGGACTATCTCAGAGGGATTTCCTTAATTTATCTGTTTTGGACATGGAAATTATTGGAAAAACTAGTTAGTATACTGATTCTGGAAATTAAAAAAAATATTTTGTTGCCCTTTTAGCACTTATAATTGAAATATTTAGATTATATTTGCAGTAATAAACAGCATTATACGGTCTTCATTCACAAATGACATTTTCTTTTAGAGGTTCTTGATCTTAAACAAACTCATCAACATTGTGTGAAATTCCAAGTGCTTTATTTACATAAATGCTTTATTAACATTTTTCAATAGAATGTTCTTTTAATGATCCTTTAATTCATTTTATAATTTTAGTCAGATTTTAATATCTTTTTTTTTTTTAAAAGATTTTACTTATTTATTCATGAGAGACACAGAGAGAGAGAAAGAGAGAAGCAGAGACACAGGTAGAGGAGAAGCAGGCTCCATGCAGGGAGCCTGACATGGGACTTGATCCTGGGACTCCAGGATCACACCCTGGACTGAAAGTGGTGTTAAACCGCTGAGCCACCCTGGCTGCCCCAGATTTTAATATCTTTTAAAAATACCTGTTAATATCTTGTTGGTAGGAATGCAAACTGCTGCAGCCACTCTGGATAACAGTATGCAGTTTCCTCAAAAAGTTAAAAGTAAAACTATACTACCACCTGGCAATTGTGCTCCCAGGTGTTTACCCAAAGGATGCAAAAATACTGATTCAAAGGGGCACATGCATACCAATGCTTATAGCAGCAGTGTCCACAATGGCCAAAATATGAAAAGAGCCCAGATTTCCATCAATGGATGAATAGATAAAAAAGATGTGTGTATATATACACACATCACATCATATATATATATATATATATATATATAGCCATCAAAAAGAATGAAATCCTGCCATTTGCAACGTGTGGATGGAACTAGGTAAAGTATATTATGCTAAGCAAAAGAAATCAGTCAGGGAAGGACAAATACCATATGATTTCACTCATAAATGGATTCTAAGAAACAGATGAATGTTTTGGAAAAAAGGGAAGGAAAAATAAAATCAGGTAAAAGCAGAAAGGGAGGCAAACCATAAGAGACTCTTAACATTAGGGAACAAACTGAAGGTTTCTAGAGAGAAGTTGGGGGGAGGTAATGGGTGATGGGCATTAGGAGGGTACTTAATATAGTGAGCACTGGCTGGGTGTTACAGGCAGCTGATGAATCACTAAATTCTACCCCTGAAACTAAAAATATACTATATGTTAACTCACTGAAATTTAAATTAAAAAATACATGTTAATATCTGTTTTACACAGGCAGATATCAGGAGATTTCAGAACTTACAGTAGCAATTAAGGAAAAGTAGGAAGGGTGGGCTGGTCAGTCTTGGAGAGCAGGAACAATGTAACCCATTTTCAGATGATACTAACTAAACTTGAGAGCCAGAGTAAATTTCTTTATGCGGCATTCAAACTTAAGAATGTTTTATATCAATTTCTGATAGGGTAAAATCTACCATAATACTGTAAATGAAGCCACAGATATTCAGTTGGGTTAAGTGTGGGATGCCATTAAACACCTACCATGTTATTATAAGATGGATGAAATGACTGGGGTGAGCCTGTTGTGGAGGATGGAAGCCAAACACCAGTTGGTTTAGTGTTAAGGAAGAATGTATTATCAAGGAGTTTCACTAGATTCAATATGTTTATTTCCTTTCTGAAATAGAATTATGTATTAGAAATGAAATCATTGAGACTTTGTCTTTAGACATAACCTGAGTAACTTCCCAAAGAAAAGGTCAACTAATTGAATAGGCTTTATCTGGCAGTACTTGTATTATGGAATGAAATGTATGAGCAGCCAGCATGAAAAGAAGTTAGCTGTTGTTTCAAAACAGCAAAACTAGTGCTTGACATTTATGAAGTTCATTTTAAAAAAAGCTTCACAAAATCAGTGATGTTAATGACCACCCAAGTAGCTGTTGTAATTAATGCTGATGGGCCTTGAAGAGCATTGGCAAGGCACTGACCCTGAATAGATCAACCATGAGTTTACCAAATATGGGCTATTTATTCTTCCTACATAGTTTATAGAGACTAGGACTTTTGTAAAACTCTGTTTTTGTGTGAGGGAAATAGTCAGTGTTACTAAATGTTTGTTATGTGCCAAATGCATTCTTCTAAACACTTTGTGTATATTAACTCATTTAATTCTCACAAGACAGATTGGACAATTAAAAGATCCTTTCTCTTTTTCTTCTCTTCCTCAACTACTTTTTGTGTAGAAATCTGAAACCATAGCTTTGTTCTAGGGATGCACTTCGGCTAATGGTGGAAAGTGCCATAGTCTTAGTGGTAGGAGTAAAGTTTCAAAGTTGTAGTGGGGTCAGTGGTGAGTCTTTGGTAACTATATAGTTTCAGATGTTAGGCACATCTAAGGACTTCTTTCTGGTTCATGGTAATTCTAAATATTTTATTAAATTAACATATTTTCCATGATTAATCTATGTATCAGGTAATTTATTCCATAAGAATTGACTATACATATAATAAAAAATGAATTATTTAAATTTGCATTTTGTGGACATCTACTTTAGATTTCCACTTAGAATTTTTGAGATATATTATGTGTTATATATTAATTTATAATTATTAATTTTAATATTAATATTCAAGAGTATGTTAATTCCTATAAGAACTAGCATGACCACTCTGTCTCATGCTAAATATGTCAGCTGCCTTGGCTATTTAAGTTCCATTATTAGTAGTAACATTCTACGAAAATTCCAGCCATTTTTAGATGCAGAGAAAGCCCTTCTGAATGTCAAATTTCAAAGAGATATCAGGTGTTTATTTAGGAATACTTACTCTGATATAATCTGTCTAGATTTTCAGACATAGTTTGTGGTTTACTTTTTAAAGTTGCCAAATTGCAGGTAGTTGTCATGTTAATAATATCTGTTAACCTCAAATTTTTTGTCTTGAACTCAGAATATTTAGTATTTTTCTTTGATTAATAACTGTGTCCTCCTTGGTGAAAGTGTATTTCCCTGTTCTGCATTATCTTCGATTATTACTCGTAGAGATTAAGTTTTTCTTCCTCGAGAAAAGCAAGTGGCTCGCCAGTGATATCATTCAGTAGGCCTAGTTCTGTTTCTGTGTTTTTGTTTTTGTTTTTGTGTGTGTGTTTCTACCTCCCCTGACCTCACCCCACCCCTTAGTTAGAATATTAATAATTCATCTTTCTTTAATATTTATTCTCATAATGAGGGATGCCTGAGTGGCTCAGCGGTTGGGTGCTTGCTTTCAGCTCAGGTCATGATCCTGGGATCTGGGATCACTCCTTGTGAGGAGCCTGCTTCTCCCTCTGCCTGTGTTTCTGCCTCTCTCTCTCAGTCTGTGTCTTTCTGGGGTAAATAAATAAATCTTAAAAAAATATTTATTCTCATAATGAAATATATTCTTACTCTTCTTTAAACAAGATATATCGAACTCTTTTCTTAGTTTATGTAGCATCGCTTTATCACTTATTTATACTTCCCCTTTCTCACGTCTTCCTTTCTTCCCATTCTACTTTTTCTCTGTCTCCCCTTTTCCTCTCTTCCTTTCCTTTACACATTTTCCTTCTCCTTCATTTCTCTCAGTGACAAATATTAATCCAGAGCATACTTCCATAAAGTTATATGAAGTATTAATTTAGATGTTATTTGATTGCCAGAAATGCATTAATAAACAAATTTTAAAGGCTTTTTTAGAAAGCCTTGGGAGATGATGGATTGGCTCTTATTATCCTGTAATAACACTACTTTTTGTTTTTCTTACATTAAACCATTTCACTTTGTTTAGTTTTATATTTTGGTTTGCTTTGATGAAACGTTCATTGTGTTTATGCTTTGCTCATAACTTTTAGAAGATAACTTTTATAGGTTTTTTAAAAACTTTAATTTTGATAACAGAAGAAAATTTTAATAATTTAGATAGCTAGTACAAGCAAAACTAGTTATGGGGAGAATTTAAAATCAAGAAAATTTGTTAATAACTAAGTTTTCCTAAAGTAGCTTGAATTATGAGTTTATATAACTTAAGATAGGGAAGTACAGACACTACATTTATTTTTTATGTAAATGTTGTAAAGGTCAGAGCCAGATATTCTTTAAAATCATGATAGAAAAAATAAAATAAAATAATTCTAGATTAAGTACTGCCTTTCAATAAATCGTTCTCTTTCTACTGTATCCAAAGACATCTTTCTGACTTGTTATGCCATATATTTTCCCTTGCTTACGGTTACAGTTTTTTTGAGAGCTAGGTCATCTAGTTTAGCTCCTTCTGTTAAGATATACATTTTATAAGATACAGTGTATCCTCTCCCCAGGACTCCCAGTTTAAAGCCAAATTATGAGAGTCTGTCTGGTAAGCCAAGTATGAGCTATTATTTATTTGTCTCTGTCAGATTGACATTTCTTCTTTTGTGCTGTTTCAGATCTTTAAAATGCATGCCCTTTGACTGAACATGAGTTTGTATTTATTAGTTATTGCTGATTCCTCCCTTCATTTATTCAAACTAGGCTTTCGCATGTCTCAAATGAAAACTGAACCAGTCTGAAATACATTAATAGTTGATAATAAAAATTAGGGACTAGTTCTATATGTTAGAAGCTTTGTGACAATTGAAGTCACTGAACCTTTCCAGGATACCCCCCTAGCTACTTATTTATTTTAGTACATGAACAAAGCTGATAGAAGTCAGTGTTTAGAAAAAATTACAACTCAAAACAGTTTATGTAATCAGGCATTGGCTTCAGCTGAGCCAACCATGTGGTACATAGTACCTATGACTGGCAGGCTTATGGGTATGTTTACTGTTACCGTATCAGCCATACACTTGCTTTAATTCCATGAGACAGTGGTTTATTGCACATACTGTGGGGACTGGGGGTGGGAGAGATCTGCTAAGAAGGATGGCTGTGATTGGCTACTGTAGACTCACCTTGTCTCACCTCATGGGTATTGCAGGGGGAAGATCATTAGGAAATGAAGTCTGTAGCAGATGGTACTATAGACTTTATTTCCATCTGCTAAAGGTTTTTGACTTATCTTGAACTCTGTTAATATTATTTCTTTAAATATTAAGTGCTGTGAAAGGGATATTTTCTACTTTTTGTATTCTCTTTTGCTCTTCTCAGAGCTTCTAACATATAGAACTAGTCCCTAATTTTTATTATCAACTATTAATGTATTTCAGACTAGTTCAGTTTTCATTTGAGACATGCAAAAGCCTAGTTTGAATAAATGAAGGGAGGAATCAGCAATAACTAAGAAATACAAACTCCTATTCAGTCAAAGGGCATGCATTCTCAGAGTTCTAGAAAAGTAGAATGAAATAATACAGAAAACTGAGAGAGAAGATTATTTTGGTCAGGCTATGTAAGTCCGTATTTCCAAATGCTTTTAGAAATAGTGTCTTCCTTACTGACTGGTATGACAGAGATGGTATCCACTGTGCTAAAATAACTGTTGAATTAAAGTTGTATAAAATATTTGTATAAGAAACTTGGTCATAACAGGGGGTTAGCTACCTTGGTGGGGAAATGGAGTGATGGTTCTCCAGAATCAGGAAGAATTCATTTTTGGCAGCTGTTACGTTGGCATGGTGCTAAGGCTTGTTTTGTCCCCAACAAGGACAGGATCTGCTGTAGGAGGGTCTCGGCAACAGGCCATATCATTATGAGGGTTATTTTTATAAAGCAGATCTCATTGTAGTAGCAAAGCTTAATCCTCTGGTGGGTAGAATTCATTTTATTGTAGTTTATATTATGACATACTGCTTTTTTAGCAATAAACTAGAAAGGTTCTCTCTGTAGATTTAACATAAAGATAGCATCTGAAGTTTTAAGTGCAGTTGCTATTTACATATGTAAAAATTACTTTATGTGTTTGTGTGGAAAAGGAAAAAAGAATTCATGGATTTAGAAAATAAGGGTTGGAGAAAGCAGTGGCAAGGAAGACAGAGGCATTTGAAGGAGTGGGATGGGGAAGTGCTTTAAGTACCCCTTGTACAGGCACCCAAGATTTACTTAGGGTCCTAAAGTCTCCATGTGAGCAGATGTCATCAAATGCATATTCAGATTTTGTGTAATTCAGTGGAACATTTTCTTTGTTCTTTACAATGACATTCTAGAAAAGTCAGAAGCTTTGTGTTTGAAATCTACAAGTTACTTGGTCGCTTTGAGGCTTATTTTCATCATCCCCACGACATGGGCATGTTAGATAGTTTTGGGGGAAGCTTAGCTCTTTAGACTGGAGTTTGAAAAACATTTCCTTTTCCTCCTTTAGGATGAAATTTTGAGGCCCCAGTTGGTATGACAACTGTGGGCGACCTTATGATAAAATTTATGTTATAAAAAAAGATGAGGTTATATCTGTTTATACTGTTAGTTATAGTTTTCACTCATAACTCCATGCTTTTTTTTTTTATTTTTTTTTACTCCATGCTTTTTTATTGTAATATTTCTGAATTACGGTTTGGAAAAAGATTTTTCTTCTATTGATGTTGACATTTTTCTGATTGTGTTTGTTTTATTTCAAAGGCAACTTAAGTGCAGCTCAGGTTTTTATGCATAAACATTTGCATTAGCTCATTAGGTTAAAATTTAAATACAAAATAAATTATTTTATAGCCTTTTAGAAATAACATCATCATAAAAATAAACTGCTTTATGTGACATTTTGTATGGTAGCATAGGAGATGATCTTATAGATACTGTTCTTTCTTGATGTCCCAGTTGTGGCAAATTGACTCTGATATGTTATAGGGTAGCAGTAAGAACAACTGTTAATATAACTACAATTGAGGTGGATAAAAAATATCTGCAGAGAGCTTACAAGTTGAGGAAAAATTTATTGTAGTGTTTGTTGGTACAGTTCTGAGATATAAACTCTAAAGTCTAATAAATGAAAGTTACAAAGCAATTTACAGCCTCAACAAATCAGGTCTTTTAAGAATCCCCTCTTTCTTCCTTTTGCTGCTTCATGCAAGACTGCTTTTGTGCCATTAGTAACTGAGCTGGTGAAATAGCTTAGCTGGTAGGCATATTTTGCTGCAAAAGTCATTCCCTTTTGATCTTAACAAGATGAGCTGTAGTCATTTATCGTTAGAGTCTGTTATCTTGTTGAAAGAAGAACCTTGAGTAGATTTATTTTATTACACATCAGCTTGATGTGTGAAATTGCTTATGTTGTCTGTATTTACAACTGTTAATTCCCAGGAAAACAGGTGTCTTTATATTATGTAGTCCACTGGAATTCAAACCTTTTTGTTTTAAAGGTCCATCAGGATGTCAAAATCTTCAATATTTAATGTCATTTCTGTGTTTTGAAGAGTTGTTAGTAGCCTAGAGATACTTAAAGCATTAGAGTAATTAATCCTTCAGAAAGATAATTCCTAGAAAATAACAGACAAAGCAGTTTATAGGTGAGTGATTTGGATATTACCCTGGAGTGAATAATTAGTTTCTTCTTAGGAATTCATATAGGTAATAAAAATATTTAGCCTAACTTTTTATAACTATGAGATATAATTCGTGTGCCATAAAATTTACCCATTTAAAGTATACAGTTTAGTGGCTTTTAGTTTATTCACAGACTTGTGCAACCATTTATCCAAGTTTTAGAACACTTTATTGCCCCAAAGTGAAACTCCATACCTGTTGGCAGTTACAATGTTCATTTTCCCTTTCCCTCAGCCCATGGCAACCACTAATGTACTCTTTGTTACTCACTGAAATTTAAAATGATGCATAAAAGTTGAAATAAATTGGTTTAATACCACTCATCCTTCATATTAATGAAATTATGTAATTAAGTTCTGTATCATTAAATATTTGTGGCAGTGTGTTAATGTGCTTCCTTGTGTTGTAAACAATAGTTTATCATCACTGTATGCTTTAATTAAACATGGTAATATATTAATTACTATTATTTAGTAAAACTTTATTAAATCTTTTTTTTTTTTTGCTTTTGTTTGTGAAAATTTGAGATAACTGTTTCTGTCTTTTAACCCCCAAATTGGGATAAATATAGTGAACTTGATTGTGTTGATCTTTCCTTAGAATACCTTTCCTTCACAGTACAAATAAGTATTTGTGTAGCAGTTATAATAGAAGTAATGTTTAAAATTATTTAAAATAAACTTTGCAGTTTTTCTTAGGAAACATCCCGTTTTGCACACAGAATATTGACATTCTTTACAGATCATGCCTATTTATTCATTAACACAAACTCTTAAGGTTCTTGATAGCGGTGTGACTTGGGCACCTGATTGGCCAGTGGCTTAATCACAAATCTGTGATTATCCAAGATTAGTGTAGTTTTGCCTGGTTTAAATTAGGCATTGAGAGTGAGAAGTAAAGGGAATATTTTTATTTTTCAAAGATTTTATTTATTCATGAGAGACAGAGAGAGGCAGAGACACAGGCAGAGGGAGAAGCAGGCTCCACACAGGGAGCCCGATGTGAGACTCGATCCTGGGTCTCCAGGATCACGCCCTGGGCTGAAGGCAGGCGCTAAACCACTGAGCCACCCAGGCGTCCCTAAAGGGAATATTTTTTTGAAGTGGCTGTTGTACTAAGTATTCTGTTAATAGAGATCTGATTTATAGTTCACCTGAGAACTGTTCAGCTAAGAACTGTCAGAATCATCCCAAGGCTGTTACTATATAAAACTCTTAACAGGTGTATAATAGAATACAGAGATGTGAAATTGATTACATAAGGTGACCTGTTTGGGGAACATGACTATGAAGCTTCTCTGACTCTTCTTGGAAAATGATGACAGAATCTGGGGTCTCCAAAAGCAAATAATAGTAGTTTACTAAGACTATTCCAAAAATGGCCGTTTTTTTTTTACTGCCTCTGTAGTAATAAACAAAGGCAAAGACTTTCAACAACTATAAGCTACTGAAAGAACCCACGGGTTGAACAAGTACTTCATTTTTGGCCTCACATTTCTCCTCTGGATGTAAAATCAGAACATTATTTTGTATGGCAAATCAACAGAAGGACTGAAACATTGCCATTACTGCGTATTGAGAGGAGATGCTTGGAGCCTTTGTCAACTGAGCAGGTGGAAAATAAATATCCTCATACAAGTGGACATCACACTACAGCTTTTATTGTGGTACACAAAAATATAGCCCAAATCCATGGTCTCAGGAGCATGCTTATATATAGATACACATGTTGGATTTTATAATCCAAGCTCTCAGAGGAAGAATGGGTTTCATTTTACAAAATTTTGTTCTGCCTACAGAATTTTAAGAATAAATCTCTTGTAAAGCTCAATGCTGTTATGTAAAATTTAAAAATGAAAAGCTATTCCGTTTAAATATCACAAAATAGGCCCCAATAAGTACTAATAATAGAATTAGATTCTGACTTTTCTGTTTTGTATTCAAAACATTTTTTTTTCATGGTAGATTGGCTACTCCATGTGATTCCCTAAAAGATGAATTTTATTGCTCTGTGTCATGCCATTTTTATTGAGTTTGAACAAGCAATTTTGTCCATGCCTATAAGAAGACTTCTTTCACTGCTCCCAGTTATCATGCCTGGCTTGTGTAATTGGGTAGTCATCAGAAAGGGGGGGGGGGATTTTTTTAACCTTTGAAAGTGATATCCTTTTCAGCCTTGGCAGGTCTCAGTGTTCTATCTTTGTCTCTAAAATCCACATCGGAAATGCTAAGAGTTCCCATACAGGAGTTAGGAGAGGTCGCTGTCAAGAGGATCCTGTAGCACTTTTCAGAAATTAGAGGGTCATCCAGCAAAACTAGGCCACATAGTCCAAGGATCAAGTGCACCCAGTAATATCACTTGGATTTGAAGATCTGCATGCTTTTAAGCTTATCTGTAATTTGGTCTGGTTTCTATTTACCTATTCAAGCCCAGCATAGTTTTTGTGGTTACTGAAAAATACCTCACTAGTAACAGTTTGCATATATGAAAGTATTTTTCTATTTTCATCTAATTTTCTTTATAGAGGTTGCCAGATTTATGTGTATTTTCCAGGAGAACTCCTCATTTAACCCTACTTACCCACTCACTTATCTCCTTCCTTTGGTACAAGGGTTATAGTGAGTGAGTCTATGAATGTGGAGAATGTTATCGCTGTGTGGCAGGTGTTTAGGGAGTCCATGGCCTAGTCCTTTTCCTGAATTATATAAATACCCACTATTCTGTATATTAAAATGATCTGATGTGGGCTTCGCCTTCGCCCTCAATTTTAATTGAGTTCTTTCACTGGTGTTACAGTGGACTGTCCATTCCACTTTCAGACCTGTTGGTAGCCGTCACAGGGAACAAACAGAATGCACTATTCTGTGAAATCAGTGGGGAATGACACCACAATAAATTGAGTTATTTAGTGCAAATCTTTCTTTGTTCTGATCTTGAAAAGCTTTTTTCAATATGCTTCTTGGCCTATAAGATACTGTTATTTAACTCTTTGTTGAATCAGAATCATCATTATGAATCTTGTACTAAAGTGTACTGCTTTTAGGTAGGTAGATGCATGTGTCAGAGGGTAAATAGTGTATGGGATATTGAATGCAAAAAATGGCCTTGATTTTTTTCCTCCCTATATCTATGCGCTTTGTAGTGTAACTCTGCAGAGATAGTGTCTATTAATTTGCTTCTTGAATCTGGGCTGGCCTTGTAACTTGCTTTGGCTAACAGATGCAGCAGAGGTGATGGTTTGTCAGTTATGAAGTTAAGAGTCTCAAGAGGCCTTGTGCATTTTGGCTCATGGACACGTAACTGCCGTGAGAATTAGCTTGGGCTAGTCTGCTGGATGTGTCCCTATTGCGCCTTTCACCTCATTCAGGAGCCAGCCAGCCTTATAATGTACATGAGGGTGGCCATTCTAGAAAAGCCAGTCTTAGCTAACCTGTGAGACTATTGCATAATCATAAGATTAGCCAAGATGGAATTAATTACTAGCTGACCGAAAAAAATGTTTATTATTTTAAGCCCTTGCATTTGGGTTATTTTGTTATGCAGCAGTGTCTAACTTCTGTTTAGGGTTGGTCTCAGAACATTTTGGGGGAGGGGGCGGAGAAAAAAAAGCTTAGAGGTCAGTTCACTTTTTGGTCACTTGTTGCTTTCTCAGAAAATTGTACTGAATGATATTTTTGCAAAATTGGTGAATCAAAGACAGAAGCAGTTTATTTTCATTGTTATTGGATACTGTCAAGTGTTTGTTGAATTATGCTTTTTCAGTTAACCCTTTTTATTATCTTTGCTGTCCATTTATAATAGTATTTTATTATATGTTCTTTTGATCTTATTAGAAAGGCAACCACAAGAAGTGTCATCCTGTTCCTGTTTTTAATCCTTTGTGTGCTTAGTGTTTTGGTGAAGTGTGTTAAGGATTTCCTTATCATTTGGTCACAAAACAAATAATTTGTAAGCTCTTAAAGTATGCATCAGCACTGTGTCAGGGCTTTTATGAGTTTATAGTCTAGGAGGATACTGACTAGCAAACAACAAATTAAAATAGTGGGATAAGGATACCTATGATAGGAATACGTAAGAGAAAGCAGTTAGGCAGGTACAGTTAAGGTGCTCAGTATCATTAATCACTAGGTAAATAGAAATCAAAACCACAATGAGCTATCACCTCATACTTGTTAGGGTGTCTACCAAAAGGATAAGAGACAACAAATACTGGCAAGAATGTGGAGAAAAGGGACTCTTGTGTACTGTTGATGGGAATTTAAACCGGTGCAGCCACTTTGAGAAACAGTGGGGGGGGGGGGGTGCCTCAAGAAATTAAAAACAGAACTGCCATATGATCCAGCAGTCTCACTCTGGTGATATCCAAAGGATATGTAATCTTTATCTTGAATATATCTGTATTCCCATGTTCAATGCAGAATTAATTCACAATAGTCAGGGCATGGAAACAAACTGGGGTCCACTGATGGATAAATGGCTAAAGAAAATGTGAGACACACACACACACACACACACACAGAAGTATTTTCCAGCCTTAAAAAGAAGGGAATCTTAACCATTTGCAGCAACTCGGATGAACCTGGAGAATATTACTAAGTGAAATAAGCCAGACAGAAAGACAAATGCTGCATGTATCACTTACATGTGGAATCTTAAAAGAAAAAAAAAATTGAACTCAGAGAGTAGAAAAGTGGTTGCTAGGGGCTGGGAGGTGGAGGAAATAGGGAAAATTGGTAAAAGGGTATAAACTTCAAGTTATAAGGTAAGGTCTGGGGATCTAATGTATATCATAGTGACTATAGCTGGTAATATTGTATTGTGTAATTGCAACTTGCTAAGAGTGTAGAACTTGTGTTCTTATATATATATATACACACAAAATGGGGGATGTGAGATAATATGTTAATTAACTTAGTGGTGGGAATTCTTTCACAATTTATATGTATTTCAAATTATGTTGTATATTTGATATTTAGTTTCCCTTGCCAATTATACCTCATAACAAAAGAAACTAAAAGAAAAGGTCCCATTCAAAAGAAAAAAAGAGGAACCAGTTGAGTGGCTCCCTTGAGGAAGTAATGTATAATTTTAGATCTAAAGGTTGAGTGGGAATTAGTTTAAAAAAAGGGGGTGGGGGAGAGAGAGAGAGAGAACAGAAATAGCATTTTATGCATGGGAAATGTATATAGAAGGACCTAAAGGCAAGGTAAATGGTTGAATATGGCTAGAACAGAATGTGTAGGGGCTAGGGGCAAGAGGCTAGTCCAGATGTAATTAGGAACTATATCATGCAAGATACTGTGAGACATATTATCATGTGGAGGGTAGGTTGGAGGGCAGCAGGACTAGAGACAAGGGAATCCAGTTAGTGTTTTATAGTAATTTATGCAAGAGATGATGGGATCATAAATTAGGATAGTAACAGTTGAGATGAAGAGAAGTATACGAATTCAAGTAAAAGGCAAAATTTGACAGACTTAAGAACTGAGTAGATGATGAGTGTAATGGAGAGAGAGAAATCAGAGGTAATGTCCAGTGTCCAAGTTTTTGGCTTGGACAACTAGCTGACTGGTTCTCCGAGGTAGAAGGGAATCCCAAGAGGAGAAGGGGGGCTAGGAGAAAGATAATTTTATTTTGAAAGTATTAAGTTTGAGGCACTTGTGAAATTTTAAAGAAGTGTCCAGAATACAGCAGTTATTTGGCTCTCAACATCAGAAACTATCAGTTCTGGAGATACAGCTTTGAGAATCATGAATATATGGTAATTGGAACCATGGGAGAAAAACGAGAACCACCAAACAGAGGACTTTTCATTTTTTAAAAAAAGGGCCTGGTACTATGTAGAAATGACACTATGTAAGAGACAAAGAGGACCCTTCAAAGAGTACTAGGGAAGACCAACCAGTGAGATTAGGAGGCATACAAAGAGAGTGTAGTGTCAACCAAATGAAGAGAATGTGTCAAGGATATGAGAATGATCATCAGGATCAAAGCTGCTGTGAAATCAAGTGAGGTCTAAAAAATGTCCTTTGTTTTAGGAACATGGCCTCTTGTTTCTGAGCACAAATTGTTCCCTCCACTTGGAATGTTCCTTATCCCTTTTTGTATTGGAGTTTTATTGAACTGTCAGTGTTCTTTCAAGATGTTTTTCACATATCCCCTCTTTTGTGAAGTCTTCTCCTAGCATAGTTATTTCCTGGCTGTAGTTTCACAGCTAGTATAGCATACCTGAGCATCCTCACAGGTGAATTTATCTGTGTGCCCTGATAAGATAGTGAATTCCTGTACTCACCAAGTTTGTGTTAATTATTTTAGGGCTGGGATGTTGTGTCAATCATCTTTTGCTTCTTAACACTCCTCACAGTCTGTAGCAAATAGGTGTTACTTGATAAATGTGTGGATTTGAATGCTTAATTTTGAATATAATCCTAGGCAAAAGCAACATTTAAAATTGCGCATTAAAACCAAAATTAACCAAAACCAAAATTTCTAAATAATGCTTGCTCAGAGCTACAGGAGCAAAAGAATGTCCTCTGCAATGAAAAACAAAAGGCTAGGGAGTTTTAAGGTCTGGTTTATGGAGTTTAATGATTGTCTTAAATAAAAGGAGAAAGAAGGGGCCAGCTTATGTTAAACAAGGATTTCTAATTCTCAGGAAAAGCGCAGAGGAGAAGCCAATGCACTAGAAGAGTTTCAGAAATTGCCCATGAATAAATTTCTGGACTGAGAGCTTATGGACTGTTCCTGAAATATGTGTAAAATTGTATGTGAAGGTCAAGAGAGCAGCATTAATATGTATGAGCAGATTCCAACTCTAGTAGGCAATCCATTCCCTCAGGCATAAAGTGAGATAGTTGAGCATTGAAGAAAAAATATTCTGTTAGCCTGTGTTGTTTGATTCAATTGTGTTACACAGTTATATTTTTTGGTGTTATGATTGTTGAGGGTGATTTGTTGGTATAACACCGAGAAAAGGTACATATAGTCTGTGGGGCCCCTTAGAATTTGGTGCACCTCAGCTGGGCCTCATAAGCAGGTTTGCTCAGTTGATTGAGCCAAAGTCAGGGATAACTTGATAACTCTCTTTTTCTTAACCCTATTTTTGCCAGTCCAGAAGATGCTATCTCTGAAAATACATATTGAATCAATTTGCTTCTCTCATTTATTAAATATTTGAATGAATGAATGAATGAATGAGTGAGTGAGTGAGTGAGTGAGTGAATTCAGCTGCCCAAGTTCAAATCACCACTGGCTCTCAATTAGATCTTTCACTTCTGTTTTTCCTTCACTACAAATAGTGATATTTTCACAAAATCACAAATCAGGCAATATGAACTTTAACCCCAGCTTAAAACTTCTAGGCTTTAGGTTAAAATCCAAAATATTATCACAGTCCACATGATCTTGCATACTCTGGTCCTGGCTGTCTTTATTTCAGCCATAGCAACTGGTTTTCTGGTCCCCTAATTACTCAGACTTTCTCCTATGCCTTGGCTTTAGCTCCTGCTTTTTCCTCTTCCTGGAATGCTCTTATTTCTACTCTTCTAGTAAACTTTCTCAGAGATACCTTTCCCAGTATAACATTAGGTTTCCCAGTTATGCTTTTTGAAATCCTAGTACTGTTCTTTCAGAGCACTTACTATAGCTGGAAGTTCTATAAGCAGAACTTCTGGAGTGAATTAGTTGTTTGTAGTCTCTACAGTTTCTATGAGTTCCTTCCTTATTTGTCATTCACCCCACAGCCCATTCCAGTTCAGCTTTGATTCACACTACCCCACTGAAAATATCCTCTTCAGTATTCTCAATGACCTTCATTTTGCAAAATTCACTCATAGTTCTTTCTCCATTCCCTGCTTGACTTCTCAGTAACTCTCATCATATTGGACCATTTCCTCTTTGAAACTCTTTCTTCTTGGTTTTTGTCACTGTGGAATGTGTTTTATCCAGGATGCAAGTGCTGAGATAGACAAGTAAGAGGCTTACTGTTGGGGAGGAGCCTGTGAAAGATAAGAGGCAGGAGGCAAGTTTGGATAGAGCAAGTGTTCAGACCAAGACTTAAGAGCCATGGAAGGGAAGAGGGGAGGAAGCAGGATTGGGCAGGGCAAACCTTAGACCATGCTGCAGATATGATAGAGTCTTTGGCAACCCTATTGGGAACTCTGGAGCAGAGGTTGCTTGTTAGAAGATCTGTAAAGCAGACCTGGCCAGACCATACCACCCACAGTGTACTCAATGATCAGCTGGGCATCCTAGGAAGAGTGTGGCTTTAGCTCAAAAACCAAGTACATCCTGAGGTTATTAACAGCTGGAGGTTGTCAGTTAACTGAACTTACACTTGAATGGCAGATTTTTTCTTGAAGGGAGATCTTAGCAGTATACTGGCTTGCCACAGTGACACTATGCATTTCCCCCTACCTTACTAATCAACTAATCAACTTCTCATTTTTCTTTGCTTCCTTCTCCTCTGCTTAACCTCTCAAAGTTAAAATGTGTCAGAGTTTGATCCTTGAGGCTCTCCTCATTTGTACTCACTTCCTAAATCCCATCTCTTTGCCTAACTCCTAGTTTTACCTCTCTGGTTCTGTCCTCTGAACTTTCAGGCTCCTAAGTCCAACAGCCCACTGGATAACTCCTCTTCAAATATCCAAATAGATACCTCATCCTATATGACCAAAATAGAACTCTTGGTTTTCTTCCCCAGATGTACATTTCTGTTTTTCCCATTTTAGTAAATCACGTTATACTTATCAATGCAGTTGTCAAGACCAGAGATGTGAGTCATTTCCAATTTCTCTTTCCTTAACTCTTTCTAGTCCTATCTTTTGTACCTGTAAAATAGAACTTGTACTTGTTCCTTTCTCTCCTTCTCTACTGTAACATATCTTGTCCAAAGCATCATAATCTTTCATGTGGATTTTGCAGTGGTCTCTTAACTGAACTCCTTATTTCCTTTTTGTCTTTCAGAATACTCTAGAATGAAAGCTTAATGAGTACAAGGACTTTACCTGACTGTTCACCATTGTATTCATAGTGATCAGAATGGTATCTGGTGCATTGTGGATACTTACTAAGTAATTGCTGAGTGAAGGAATGAATGCGTGAATGAATCAATTCTGTACTTAGGATTTATAACCTAAATCAGGTTCTGCCCTTTCCCCGCTTAAAGTTCTCCAGTACTATACCAATTTAGAAGAGAAGCCAGACTCTACAAGATTCTATATAATCTGGTTCCTGCTTGCTTCAGTGACTTCATCTCATTTGACACTATTTTCCAGCTCCACCACTGTTCTCTTCATTTCTCATACCAAGCTCTTTCTCACATTAAGGCCTTTCACTTGTGGTTCTTCTTCCTAGTATGCTCTAAGGCAGAATATAGGTCTTTATCAGTGAGTTCTCAACTCCAGAATGTCATGTTCTCAGAGATCTCTTCCTCAATCTACCCAGCAATGCTTTCTTACCCTCTAGTGTATCTAATATAAGAGGGCCAAGGTAACTGGACTACAGCCTAGAAAATTGAATTTAGATGATAATTTTAGGAAGGCCCGTGGGTACTATGCCATTAGTACCTGGAACTTTTTTCTATAGTCTTCTAACCCTCAGAAGCTTTTCCTCAGTAGAGTAGCATGATCTCAGTGATTGTGATTATCTCAGAAAAAAACACTTTTATGAAAGAATAAAGACAGGCTAAAGATAGGGGACTCTGTCACAAGGTTAGTTCTAAAGTGTAGGCAGTAGGTAATGATGGCCCAATCCAGGGCATTGGTGGCAGTTTGGTGGAAATTGGGAACAGATGTGAGACATGATCCAGAATGGGGTCCATCAGAACTTATCTGATAAGATATTCATTCAGTCATCAGTTATTGGCACCAACTCTGTCACACCCTGGACTAGGATCTAGGGGACACTGGTGAGTAAGATAGCTCACAGTGTAGTGGAGAAGAAAGAAATGAATTCAGAATTGTGGCTTGTAATCATTCCTTTGAAGCAGACAGGTGGGGTCAAATAGTATGGCATGATGATGATAATGATGATGATAAGTCTAATTGTTAGAGGTCAGGGCAGAGTTTTCCAAGGATATAGCATCTTAAGAACAGAAAAGGAGAGAGAGAGACAGCTATGAGACAAGATGATGTTTTAGACAGAAGGAACCACATGTACGTTATGGGTGAGGGGATGGACAAAAGGGAGTCAAAGATGAATGAGACTATTTCCTTGAGTAGTGGCGTTAATGCCGATTCTTCTAAGTGAGAAAGGGAAGGTACAAAGGGGAGCCAGCCTGAAGGGGAAGATAGTACATTCTATTTTTGACATGTTAAGTTCTGGGTGCCTGCAAAAAAAATGAAAAAGAAAAACATATGTCTGGTTGGTATTTCAAAATGTGGAATAGCAGCCCTGGCAAATAGACAGGTATGTCGGGGTGGGGGGTAGCGGCAGAGGGGGAGAGAGAATCCCAAGCAGACTCTGCACTGAGCCTGATGTGGGGCTTCAAGGAAAAGGTAGGTCAAGGATGCATGTAATTGTTATATTTTGCAGCCAGTGAGTTATTGCTGGCCTCATAGAATTTAGTTTCAGAAAAGTAGCAGAGACAAAAAGCAAGGCATGGAAAACATGAAAAAAGTGTTGAAGAAAGAGTCATGGAGAGGTGGATTAAGAGAAGTAACATTAAGAGTGATGCATTGATACACGCTAGTACAGAGGAATAATGAAGGTAATGACTAATAATTATAAACATCTCAACATTTTAGGATTTTTGCTTTGCCTTTTTTTTGGGCTCTGTACCAGAGCATTGTCATTTTATTTTATAGTCTAAGTGTAACAAACCCACTCTTAGTGGAGACCATATGAATATGAGAAAGTTGCAGAGTAACAGTGTAATCAACATGTGGAAGCAGTCTTACAGTAGTTAACCATTCAGTTGGAATTGTACTGTATTTATGAAATTTAATAACTTACTGGCTTTAATAACTTACTGGCCGGTAAGTTATTAAAGCCACCCTTCTTGGCTCTGTTACTTATGGTTTTTAGTTTTATTGAAAATCAAAATAAGGTGTGTGTGTGTGTGTGTGTCTTTGGGAAGGAATGGAAGAACAGGTTTTATTATTGGTCAGTTAATACTAATTAGTTTATTTGTTCTTTTTAAAAAATTTATTTTTCTAATTAGTTGCCATACTGTGTTAAATTAGTTTCAGATGTACATTATAGTGATTTAACAGTTCCACACATCACTCAGTGCTCATCATGACAAGTGCACTCCTTAATCCCCATCATCTATTTAAGACATCCCCTACCCTTCTCCCCTCTGGTAGCCATCAGTTAATTCATTATAATTAAAAGTCTGTTTCTTGGTTTGTCTCTCTCTCTCTCTTTCTTTTTTTCCCCTTGCTCACTTGTTTTGTTTCTTAAATTCCACGTATGAAATTAGATGGTGTTTGACTTGTTTTGTTTAGCATTGTACTTTCCAGCTCCATCCATGACATTGCAAATGGAAAGATTTCATCCTTTTTTTTAATGACTGGGTAATATTCCATTATGTCCATATACACACACTACTTCTTCTTTATTCGCCAGTTGAGGGACACTTGAGCTGCTTCCATATCTTGGCTATTATAAATAATGCTGCTGTAAACATAGGGATGCATGTATCCCTTTTAATTAGTGTTTTTGTATTTTGGAGATTAATACCCAGTAGTGTGATTAAATAGATCATAGGATAGTTCTATTTTTAACTTTGTGAGAAACCTTCATACTATTTTCCACAGTGGTTGCACCAGTTTTCATTCTCACCAGCAGTGCACAAGAGTTCCTTTATCTCCTTGCCAACACTTTTTCTTGTGTTGGTGATTTTAGCCATTCTGACAAGTGTGAGGTGATATCTCATTGTAGTTTTGATTTGTATTTCCCTGATGGTAAATAAGGGTCGAGTATCTTTTTATGTGTCTGTTGGCTATCTGGATGTCTTCTTTGGAGAAATGTCTGTGCATGTCTTCTGCTCATTTTTTAGTTGGATTATTTGGGTTTGGGGTATTGGGTTTATAAGTTCTTTAGAAATAAATACTAACTCTTTATCAGGTGTGTCCTTTGCAAATATCTTTTCCCATTCTGTCATTTTCCCACTTGTCAAAGAAGTGACTTCCTGTGTTCTCTTCTAGGATTTTTATGGTTTTAGGTCTCACATGTAGGTCTTTAATCCATTTTGAATTTATTTTTGTATGTGGTATAAGAAAGTGGCCCAGTTTCTTTGTTTTGCTTGTAACTGTTCAGTTTTCCCAACACCATTTTTTGATGAGACCTTTTCCCATTGGATATTCTTTTCTGCTTTGTTGAAGATTAATTGATCATATAATTGTGGGTTTATTTCGGATTTTTCTATTCTGTTCTATTGATCTGTGTGTCTGTTTTTGTGCTAGTACCATACTGTTTTTGATGACTACAGCTTTGTAATATAACTTGGGTCTAGAATTGTGATGCCTCCAGCTTTGCTTTTTTTTTTTCCCCCAAGATTGCTTTGGCAATTTGGGGTCTTCTGTGGTTCCATACAAATGTTAAGAATTGTTTGTTCCAATTCTCTGAAAAATGCTCTTGGTATTTTGATTGGGATTGCATTAAGTATGTAGATTGCTTTGGGTAGTCTCAACATTTTAACAATATTTGTTCTTCCAATCCATGAACACAGAATGTCTTTCTATTTCTTTGTGTCATCTTCAGTTTCTTTCATTAGAGTTACGGTTTTCAGAGTACAGATCTTTCCACATCTTTGGTTAGATTCTAGGTATCTTATTTTTGATGCAATTGTAAATGGAATTGTTTTCTTAATTTCACTTTCTGCTGCTTCATTTTTGGTTGATAGAAATGCAGGATGTTTCTTTACATTGATTTTGTATTTACTGAATTCATTTATCAGTTCTGGCAGTGTTTTAATGAGTCTTTAGGGTTTTCTGTATATAGTATCATATAATCTGCACATAGTGAAAGTTTATTTCTTCCTTATCAATTTGGATGCCATTTATTATTTTTTTTCTTATCTGATTGCCATGGCTAGGACTTCCAGTACAATGTTGAATAAAAGTTTTGAGAGTAGACATCCTTGTCTTATTCCTGATCTTACAGGGAAACACTTAGTTTTTTCCCAATAAGGATGATGTTAGCCGTGGATTTTTCATATAGGGGCTTTATTATGTTAAGGTGTGTTCACTCTAATCTGACTTTGTTTAGGGTTTGTTTGTTTGTTTTGTCATGAATGGATGTTGTACTTTGTCAAATGCTTTTTCTGTGTCTGTTGCCTTATAGGCAGCATATAGATGGGTTGTGTTTTTTAATCCATTTTGTCACCTATCTTTTGATTGGAGTGTTTAGTCCATTTACATACAAAGTAGTTATTGATAGATATGTATTTAGTGCTATTTTATTGTTTTGTAGTTGTTTCTGATGAGTTTCTCTGATCCTTTCTTGTCTTTCCTTCTTTCATGGCTTCCTGATTTTCTTTAGTAAATATATTTTGATTTCTTTCTTTTTATTCTTTGCATATTTATTAATGGGTTTTGATATATGGTTACCATCAGCCTTGTATATAACATCTACAAATGACAGACTATTTTAAATGATGGTCATTTAAGTTTGAACTGATGGTCATTTAAGTTCTTTACTCTTTAAGTATATGTTGTTATATTTTGCATCCTTTTATTTTTTGAGTTCTTTGACTTATTATTTACAAAAAATATTCATTTTTATTGCTTTTGTTTTTCCTATCTTAATATTATCACTTTTAGTCTCCTTTCCAGTCAGTCCCCTTCAATATTGCTTGCTGGGCTGGGTCATGAACTCCTTTAGTTTTTATTTGTCTGGAAAACTCTTTATCTTTCTTTCTATTCTGATTGATAGCCTTGCTGAATAGAGTTTTTTTGGCTGTGGCTTTTTATCATGAAGTACTTTGAATGCCATTTTCTTCCAGCTTGGAAAGTTTCTGCTGAAAAATTTCCTGCTAGCCTTTAGGTTTTCCTTTGTAAGTTACTGTCTTCTGCTGCTGCTGCTTTAAGTTTTTTTCCTTTTCCCTATATTTTGCCAATTTAATTTCAATATATCTTGGTGTGGATCTCCTTTTGTTGATTTTTTTTTATTAGATTGCTTTTGTTGATTTTGATTTTGATGGGAGTTCTCTGTGCCTCCTTGATCTGAATATGTTTCCTTCCACAGATTAGGGAAGTTTTCAGCTATTATTTCTTCAAATAAATTTTCTGCCTCTTTCTTCTTTTGGGACTCTTTCACTTAGATCTCTTTCCATGGCTTTGTGCTGTTTTTCATTTGGGATAAATTTCTCTGTCTTCTCATTTGGTTTTAAACCTCTATGCCTGTTTCTATGTGTTAGGAAAGTCAACTATGTTTCTTCTTCTTGGAGGTAATGGTGCCCTTATGAAGTCCTTTAGTTCCTTGCCTTGTGTTGTCCCTTATTCCCCAGGGGCCTGATGCTTCAAAGAGTGTCCCCAGTCTGTGCTGTGTGTGTTCTGCTGTTCTGGCCACTTTATCCTTAGGCCAGTTGTCTATAGAGACTCTTTTGTGGGCAGTATTTGGTCCATGGCCTAAATGTGGTATATTTTTCCTAGGTTTTCTCTGGTGTATTTGTGAAATGAGACCTGGTGTCACTTCCACAAGAAATAAGGCTCCAGAAAACTCTCCATGGGGAGATGTGTGAGGAAGGATATGGGCTTCTCTTCTGAGAGGAAAAGTCCTAATGTACTGGGACTGAGGCAAGCATTAGAGTGGTGGTTCCACAGAAGCATGGGGGCAAGGCTTGGTGTAAGCAAGTTAGGTAGCATGTGTCAGCACTACACTGGTTCCTGTAGGTGGCCCTGTGCTTATGTTGGGGGAGGGAGAGGGAAATGGTCAGTTCCTTTGTTCCCAGAGGCATCTCCATGCATGCTCCCTCTCTGGGGCATGCTCTGAGAGCCAGGAACCTCTCCATTATGTGGCATAGGTGTTCTTCAGATCATATTTCCTTACTTTATCTTCCTAGACTTTTTGTTTTTCCTCAAGAGCAGTCCCAATGCCCTCTGAGCTTGCCCAGAGCCAAGCATGCTGACCTTTAAAACTCTAGGCTCTACATTGGTTGCATCATGAAATTTGGGCCCTCTTGCTTTCCAGGCCAATTGCTATGGGGATTTGTGTTCACCATGTGCTCTACTTTGTCCTAATGTGTTTTTTGCTCTTCTCCGTGCCTGTGACTCCTTCTCCACTCCAGTGGCCATCTTCTGTTTCTCTTTCAAACCTCTTCTCTGCACTTCCTACCTTCTTCAGTTTGGCCTCTTCTCTACCTTTATTTGTGGTGTTTGATCTGCCAGTAGTCAGGCCAATTTCAGGGATATTTAGGATGATTTGATAGTTATCTAGTTGTATTCATAGGATGAGGCAAGCTTAGAGTCCTACTCATACTCTGCTGTCATTTTCCCCATCCTAGGTGTGTGTGTGTTTAAATATAATGATTAAGATATAACATTTTGTGTAATTTTCTTCCTAAAATTAAAGGCCATAAATTCAACAAATTTATTTGAACTCATTTGCATGGCACAGCTCTTAGTGCTAGCAACACAAAGATGTACATAACTGGACTTTGTCCTCACAGAGGTCACAGTCTAATGTTGGAGAGAAAATGTTCAGTGTAAAATATGTGATATGACATGTTTTATAAAAGAAGTATGACATACTCAGCCCTATAGAAGCACACAAAAGTGATGAATTAAGTCTGAGGAGGTGAGGTGGGCCCTGACCTGAATCTGACCCATGTTTCTTCCACATATTATATTTTTATTTAAATAATATATTTGAAGTTTTTGTTTTCTTATAGAGTCTTAACCCTGATGTTGCTATTAAATTTTGTTTCTCTACTTCCTAGTTTAAGTGTTTCCCCTAATTCTGTGTCCCTTGAAGGCATGCCACAAAGAGATCATGAAATGAAGGAACAAACAAATGAATTAGTATATGTAACTAGACTAACAGCTTCACAAGGAAATGAATGTTTATTTCATTCAGTGCTGTTTTTCTAGCACTTAAAGTATTAGTTGGCCTATCTTTTTTGACTGATTGGAAGGGAAAAAGAGAGAGAGGAAAGGAAGGAAATTTTTAAATATATTTACTTCTGGAAGAGCAGAAAAAAAGAAAAAGGGCAAAAAATGAACTCTGACAACAATTCTGGAAAATTAAACGTTTAAAGTAGAGATTTGATTATAGTCTGAAGGAAATTTGAATTTCAGTGTATTAACTGTTGTCTGTTTCATTACTGTGAATAATCCAACATAATGTCATTTTCTTTCTTACAGTTTTCAATAGACAGGGTCCATACAATGGCATTTTATGATAGTCAACAGCTTTTACAAACAAGAAGTTCCTCAAACATATTAAGTACATTTTTCTTTAGAACATCATCTCTATTTTGTCTTTGTAGTTTCTTTTCTTCTATATTTCGTTAACACACCATTTAAACTTTACTATCTAGATTTTCCAATAATGTGCTTAAAAATTATTGGATTTTATTCTCTTATAGATTCTTTGAGGTCATAGTTTTCTTTTTTTTTTTTTTTTTTTAAGATTTTATTTATTTATTCATGAGAAACAGAGAGACAGAGAGGTAGAGACACAGGCAGAGGGAGAAGCAGGCTCCATGCAGGGAGCCTGATGTGGGACTCGATCCCAGGTCTCCAGGATCACACCCTGGGCTGAAGGCGGCGCTAAACCGCTGAGCTACCCAGGCTGCCCAAGGTCATAGTTTTCTTATTGTAAAAACATTTGCATCCCAAAAATTAGTATCTTGTCTGTTGTTTGCCCACCACGATATAGAACTTCTTAATGATACAGAATTAAAGTATCTATAGGAATTCAAATATTCCTGAAATCAACATATGTAATAGTGAAACTGCTTTATGATTTTACCTATTTAACGAATTCACTAAATTTTTGTTATTTTTTTACTCCCCTGTTTTTAATTTTCCACTTGCCACATGTGCATCAAATTAAGATAGTTTATTTAGACGCTTTATTGCCAAGCAGTTATGGAAAGCTTCTTTGGCTTACATTTTGAATTTTTTCCCCCTTTGTCTTTGGCCAACAGCTCAGCCCCTTCGGTGTCTCATCTGCTTACCACACGACAGCTATGGCACTTTTCCATTCATCTGGGTCAGAAAATAAAGAGACCTTTTAGTCAGCCTGAATACTACCTGCCATTGCTGTGGGCCTGGTAAAGCTAAAACCGGGAAACTTTTGTTTTTCCCAGGAATTGATACAATTTAACCCATTTCTGTGAATTTGTACTTTTTTTTTTTTTAATATCCCTCATTGAGTTCTAGAAGTTATTTAATTTTCAGAACATAAAAGCATTCACCTCAAAGGAATTGCATATTGCTACACTCCCTCATTACGTCACTACTTTTCGTGTTAAGCTTTCTTCATCATTGCAGATATTTGTTTTTACTTTATGACTGATGACTTTTGGTTCAGCTTTCTTTTGAGAGTTTAAACTGGTATAGGGCAGATTCTACTTTTGGAAGTCCAAAGAATTAAATTTTTCTCCTGACTCGGTAGCCAGCATATCCATTAGTTAGGAAAAGTGACTTTTTTTTTTTTAAACCAAAGTTATCACCAGTTCAAAAACAGTACTTTATTTTTTCTGCTGGTTTGTTAATTTGTTTATTTTTATGCATCTTGTCTCATTCCAGAAAAGAATTTGAAGAGCTCAAAATAGTAATAGTAACACAACATTGTAAAAAAAATGCAGTGTCCAGACCATGGGAAAGTAGGGGTAAAGGGATAAAGTTAGTTCACAAAAGATTATTAGTAAAAGGTTTTGCTCCTCAGGAGACAAGATTAGGTTGTAGAGTCAGCTCTAAATTTGCTAGTGACCAGAGCAAAGATGGGTACATGTTCAGGTAAGAGTCATAGGCAGGATACCCAAGATGAAAACATAAGAGCTTTTCCTTTCAAGAGTGTAAAGGAGAAAATTGTTTCCCAGGGATCCTCATAAAGAGGATAGAGGTTGGTACATATAGACAATATCCTTACAATAAATACTGTAGTAAACGTATAATAATTCGTCGTTTACCGTGTACAGGGCACTGTGCTAAGTGCTTTATGTATATTTTGTCATTCAATTCCTTAAAATAACTCTGTGAAGTATTATTTTCAGATTAGGAAGCTGAGGCTCTGACAGATTAAGTGACTTGTACAAGAACACATAGTAAGTGAGGGGAGAGGATTTAAAAACAAGCAAATCTGACCTCATCATCCTCTTAATTATTTTTCTGTATTATATTCATGTTACTATTTTCTGTTGCAATCGACAGTATAAGTCAAGCACCAAGAATGTAATTCAGGAAAAGACATTCTAAGAGTCAAAGCAATGCAGTCTAAATATATAGTCAGCTCTCTAAAGGTCTTATTTGGGCAAGTGTCAATTTTAGTTTACCTAAAGCTGCGTGCTTAACCTTGGTCGTATCTCTTAGATGATCTAGGGGGGAACTACAGACTTTTTCTGCAAAAAGTACCAATAAATACTATTTTAGGCAATTCTTGTGCTCTCTCCTTCCCCCTCCCCCCAAAAGAGGAAAAAACAAACCCCTCAAAGAACTATTTGTTTATGTATATACAGTTGAGCAGCAGAGAGTCCAAGGCAATAAACTGGTATTCACCAGTGGGGTTCTTTCTTCATTTTTAATTTTTTTTTAAGATTTTGTTTATTTTATTTGAGAGATTGGGAGAGAGTGCGCATACATGAGCAGAGGGAGGGACAGAGGGAGAAGCACAGTCCCAGCAGAGCAGGGAGCCCAATGCAGGACTCTTGTCTCAGGACCTTGGGATCATGACCTGAGATGAAGGCAGTTGCTTAACTAACTGAGCCACATAGGTGCTCCACTAGAAGAGATATTTCATTAGATTCCAAATCCTGAATCTCACAGTACTTTAGACAACTCCTGGGCATGGGGGAAGTATATAAAAACTTTTGTTTAAATTTACTAGGATATTTAACCTTTGATGATCTTTTCAGTTATAGAATGGGTCATTTTTGTAGTGTATTCTGGCCCTCATTTCTCCTAGAGTAAATTTAAGCTTTGTGCTGACCACTGACTGTAGGGATAGATGAAAGCCAAACAATTAAATCAAATGTTTTATTTCTTATTATTTTTTATTTTTTAAGAGAGAGAGAGCGAGCGCACGCACATGCATGTGAGTGGTGGGGGAGTGGCAAACAGAACACGAGAGGAAAAAAATCTTAACCAGGCTCTAGGCTCAGTGCAGAGCCCAGCATGGGGCACAGTCTCACACTCCTGAGATCATGACCTTGGGCCGAAATCAGGAGTCAGATACTTAACCAACAGAGCCACCTAGGCACCCTCTAACCTTTTAATATTTTAGGGAGACATGTAATGAGTATTTTGGGAAATTAGACTAACTATTGTAAATTGTTTTTCAAAGTTGCTTTATCAGGCATCTAGCCATATAACACTGGAATACTCTGTTTACTTAGTCATGTCTGGTCCAATATTGTACAATAATTATTCAATCAGAGGTCTACACATAATTATCTTTTAGTATCTCTACAGTCAGGTTGACCTGAATTAGAATCCTAGCTTCTTCACTGATTGTGTGATCATGGCCCAATTATACAACTTTTCACACCTTATTTATAAAATGAGAATGATAAAGGCATCTACTACAATGTTGAGTTTAAAACAAGATAAAAAGCCTTTAGCATAGTGGGTTGGTATAATACAAACTTAATATGTGTTTAGCTTTTATTAAATCATTATATTTAATGGTAATGGTGTAGACAGTGAGCATCTCTTTGTCTTTTTATGTAGCCATAAAGGCTGGGGAGCATTTGGAGAGTTTGTGGAGTGGCAACCTTTGTTTTCAGCAAGGGTTGTCCTTGTGTGCAGCACTTCTTGACCATTTTCTCAAATGACTTGTTTCTGAAGGCAGAATGCTACGTGGGTGGTTTCCCTTACTCTGTTGATCCTAGTAGTTCATAGCCTCTGTGCAAGGTTTTAGACTGTGTGGTGAGTTTTAAAACTTTTCCTGGATTTGCTTTATTTCCCCATTTGTTTTTTTTTTTTAATTTTTTAAACTTTTTATTTATGATAGTCACAGAGAGAGAGAGAGAGAGAGAGAGAGAGAGAGAGACATAGGCAGAGGGAGAAGCAGGCTCCATGCAGCGGGAGCCTGACGTGGGATTCGATCCTGGGTCTCCAGGATCGCGCCCTGGGCCAAAGGCAGGCGCGAAACCGCTGTGCCACCCAGGGATCCCTATTTCCCAATTGAACTCTTTATATCAGCTGCTGCTGATTTTTCTGCATTGTCTTCCTCCTCCTCTACGCACAGAAAATTTAATCCCACTAAAGATATTTTTTAAGTGTGTCTGGCAGAGCTTGTTTAGGGGGAAAATGCCTGGCTTGTGAACAAAGGTATCACAGGCATGGGGTTGGGGCACAGAAGTGAAAATTGGGGCACAGAAGCAATTAAATGGAATCCTTTACCCCTCTATCCTTTGAAAATAGTTTCTCATTGATTATTGGAATAGAAAAGTTGGAATTTATCTTGTTAAATAGTGCTCTATTTCTGTAACATACTTTACAATAGTGAGAGCTTCAAATCACTGCTTATTCTTAAAAGATGCAAGAGACAGATTATATTCAGCTTTATTTTGCATTAGTTTTATAGATGTGGAAATTTTACAGTAGCCTTTGTAAAGCAGAAGTATTTCTTGCACCATCAATATCAAAATTATTTTGACCTTGCCTGTTGTCTTGGGTTCATGTAGACAAGACTATGAAACATGAATAGGCAGTGGGTACAGTAGTTGATTATTTTGCTTATCTGAATATTGATATAAATTATTACATAATTTATTTATTGATATCTTTTTGTGCTTTAGTTTTGCTCTGTAAAATAGAGATTATAATAATACTTTCTTCATAGTAGAGTTGTGAGGATTAAAAGATAATGTGTTTACAACAGTGCTTACTTCATTGGAAGCATGTAAATTGAGCTATCATGGTTATTAGTCCAAATCTTAGCTTTTATTAAGATTATTAGTTCAGGGGGATTCCTGCGTGGCTCAGTGGTTTAACGCCTGCCTTTGGCCCAGGGCGCGATCCTGGAGTCCCGGGATCGAGTCCCACGTCAGGCTCCCAGCATGGAGCCTGCTTCTCCCTCCTCCTGTGTCTCTGCCTCTCTCTCTCTCTCTCTATGTCTATTATAAATAAGTAAATAAATCTTTAAAAAAAAAGATTATTAGTTCAGTGTTCTAAATTATCACTTTTTGGCATTCATAATTTCTAGAAATAATCCTCCAATTATAATCCTATTACAATTATTTGTTAGAGATATTTTAATAAGTTTTTAAAAAATTTTTATTTATGATGAGAGACCCAGAAAGAGAGAGAGAGAGAGAGAGAGGCAGAGACAGAGGCAGAGGCAAAAGGCAGAGGCAGAGGCAGAGGCAGAGGGTGAAGCAGCTCCCTGTGGTGAACCTGATGCGGTACTTGAACCCAGGACCCCAAGATCATGACCTCAACCAAAGGTAGAGGCTCAACCACTGAGCCACCCAGGTGCCCCAGAGCTATTTTAAAGGTTCCCTATTTTTAGTGTAAACTTCTAAAGTAACACTGACTTCACGACTTAACTACAACTTGATTAAGCTTTGTTTAACTGTTCAGTCAGGAAAAACCATCCATTCTCTACCAAAAGAAGAATATTTATCTCATTTTCAAATTTGCACTGAATCACTCTTTGGCACATAAAATTTTATCTTCAGAATCTGTTTTGCAGATGTGCAGTCTGCCGCTTTAAAGCTTGGTTGGTTGAGCAAATACTCTGTATATGTATTGTATTTCAGAGGTATTTTAAAAATAAAGAATAATGGCTGTAATCATGAAGAATAATGGCTCCATATTTCAGTGGCTTGTTGGAAAGCCTGCCTACACCTGCTAATGTTCAGGGAGAAGTTGGTCCAGAAATATTCTTGTGTCCTGGTAGTACCTGCATAAAAGGGTGAATGGAGGCAGATTTCTGTAGGATTTGTCATATCTACTTTATCCTGCGCTGGTTCCCACAGCCTCTGTGCTCTTCCCTATCTCTCCATTCTCCACCTCCACCCACTGTGCCCTGTCTTGCTATTGTCAGACAGGAAGTAGTAATTATTTCTTAACATAAATTAAATAGTAATCTGTAATTGTAGACACATTTCATTTTTCTTCACATTTTAAGGCCAAATCCATATGTGATTTATCATGATACATATTATTAGAGTAATTAATAACTGGACTAGCACTAAATTACTTGCTTTATGCTCTAGGTGGGTTCCTTGTGAATTTTCTGCTTCTGAGTCAAATACACAGATGCAATTGGAAAAGAATTAAGTACAACAGAAATGCAGTTGGAAAATTATAGAATTCTTCTGCCTGTTCTCAGTGCCCTCTCTAGGAGAGTTGATATCCGTCAGTGACTTTTTCTTGTTCATATCTGGTCAGTCAGAAATATATACTATTAGAAGCACTGGATCTTTACTTATTTAATTTCATTTTTTGCTGTCTTCAGTTCTTCATTTGTGTTAATAATAGTATCATTCTCCATTGTTTAAGACATTTGTCATTGACAGTGTCTTCATCCCGTTCTGGCTCTATATTCCCAGCCATGAATCAAGCCATGTTACTAGAGCACCAGTCCAGGCCAACTTTGGGGTACCATTCTTGCCCAGGAGAGGAGTTCAGGCCTGCCCTTCATGATCTTAAACCCATTATCAGTGTTGACTTTGTTGTTTCCCAAAGTTCCCAGTATATTGGTTCTCCCTGTGTTTGCAGTCTTAGTCTTTCATCTTCATCTCTAGACATGTGTACAACCCTCCCTCCCCTATCTCACTCTCATATATATAGTGTAACTATAATCAAACTGGGCACTATTCCTCTCAAAACCTTTGCTCATGGTATTTCTAATGCCATAAATTCCTTCTCTCAAATCTACCTCAAATGTTTTATTGTTTCCTCAGTCTCTCTTCCTCAGTTCTATTCTTTTTTATCCTAGTCAGGTTTTATTCTTATCTGTATTTATTCTTATCTGTATTTAAATAGTATTTTATGCAGGAGCACTTTTCACCAGCTGTGTTTCCCTTATTGTTCCCACTCCTAATTTCCATAGCATTCTGACTGCCCCCATCATTCTACTGAAATTCCTCTTGCAGACCTCATCTATGACCTTTACCTATTAATTCTAACGAAGGTATTTCACTCCTTATTGTACTCAATATCTCTTTGGAATTGACACTCTTGATCACACCTTCCTTTTGAACTTTCTCCTTTGGCTTTTCTAACACTACCCTCTCCTGCCTCTCCTACTTTCTCATTTCCTATTTCACTCTTTTTCCTTTTTGCTACCTTTTCCTTAAGGATCTTTTCCATGGGTATCTGCCTTCTCCCACAGTTGTATCTCTGTCTGCATTTAATGACGCCTAATTGTGTTCCTTTCATATGCGCTGTACAAGATTCGCTATCTGGCTGTCATATAAGTTTTTCATCTTTAACTTGCTCTTACTTCCTTTAATATTATTATTTTCTGTTTTATATCACACCTTCCACAACTGTACCTCACTGAATGAATGGCATATCCTGCCAGCCCTCCTCTGAGTTTTCCTTTATACCTTCCACACCCTTACCTTAGCCCAGACTTATCTCTCATTTCTCACCTGGGCTATCTGGTACAGACCTGTCCCCTCCAAGCAGTCTAGCCCACTGCCACAAGAGTGATTTTCTAAAACACAAATCTAGTTAAATAACTTGTCACTCCCCTGTTTAGTGGTCATAGTCATTAGCAACCATAAAGTTCATAATCCCAGTATGTCTCAACAGGATACTCTTTATAATCTTGAGATTGCCAGTAATTGTAGCAGTCTCATCTTCCACTTATGCCCACTGGGCATCTCATCCTTTTGTCAAAGCAAGCTACTTGTTGTTCCTAGAATAGCTGTGCTTCTGCAAGCCACCTTATTTTTGCATTTTCTATACCAGTTACTAGGATCCCTTACCCATGTACCCAGATTTCACTTGCAGAATCTCAGTTCTTCCCAACATCCATACCTCTGTGGAATCTTTTCCAGATCTTTCCGGTTGAGCTCTTTCTTTTCTGGATGGTGCTTCATGATACGAAGTTTTCTAGTTTTTTTTTTCCTCCATTAAGTAATTTGGTTTATAAGATTAGGGAGTAAATTTTATCTAATAAGAAATACTGGTATATCTTTTAAATTGAAAAGCTCTTTTAATTCCATATGATCCACTTTTTTTAAAAAAAAGATTTTATTTATTTATTCATGAGAGAGACAGAGAGAGAGAGGCAGAGACATAGGCAGAGGACTCGATCCCGGGTCTCCAGGATCACACCCTGGGCTGGAGGTGGCGCTAAACCGCTGAGCCACTCGGGCTGCCCATGATCAACTTTCTCATCTGAGTTTCCTAGATTGGTCTTGGGGAATGTTTAATTACCGATGATTGTCTTTAGGAATTTAATGAAACTTTTAGCTATACTGATTCTAGCTGAAACTAAAAGAGAGTGGGGAAATTAAATTATTTTTAATATATTTACAGAGTTGTGCAGCCATAACAATGATCTAATTTATAATATCTTCATTTCCCTAAAAAGAAATCCTGCTCAGTCATTCCCTTTTTCTACCCCCCAGCCCTAGGTAACCACTAATCTGCTTTCAGGTTAATGGATTTGTTGTATCTAGCTTCTTTCATTTCGCATATGTGTTTTAAGGTTCACCCGTAGTATAGTGTGTAGTGGGTTGAATGGTAGCAACCCCCCACCCCCCACCCACAAAAGATATTTCTTTTTTTTTTTTTTTTTTTTTTAATTTTTATTTATTTATGATAGTCACACAGAGAGAGAGAGAGAGAGAGAGAGAGGCAGACTCCATGCACCGGGAGCCCGATGCGGGATTCGATCCCGGGTCTCCAGGATCGCGCCCTGGGCCAAAGACAAGCGCCAAACCGCTGCGCCACCCAGGGATCCCCACAAAAGATATTTCTATGTCAAATTACTAAAACCTGTGAATGTTACATTGCTTGGAAAAGTGATCTTCAGAGTTGTAACTGTTAAGGACCTTGAGATGAGATCATTCTGGATTATCAGGATAGGCTGTAAATCTAACAAGTATCCTCATGAGATAGAAAACTAGAAGGCACACAGAGGGGAAAGTCATGTAAAAATAGAGGGAGAGATTGGAGTGGTGTGGTTATAAGTCAGTGAAGTGGACCTATGCTGACAGGCCAGAGAAGCTGGTAGAGGCAAAGAATTCTCCTCTAGAGCTTCAGAAGGAGTGGACTGCAGGCCTTCAGAACTGTGAAAGAATAAATTTTTGTCACTTTAAGTCACTCAGTTTGTAATTTGTTATGGCAGCTTCAGGAATGTCTTATGTAGTGTGTATCAGTACTTTGTTACTTTTTATTGTTAAATAGTTTTCCATCGTATTTCACATTTTATTTATCCACTTAGCTATCAGTTGATGGACATTGGGTTTCCAGTTTTTGGCTATTATGAATATTGCTTCTATGAACATTAATGTTAAAGTTGTACATGGGGATATAGTTTCAGTTCTCTTGCGTGCTACCTAGGAGTAGAATTGCTGAGTCATGTGGTAAATTTGTTTAATATTTTACAAAACTGCCAAATGGTTTTCCAAAGAGGCTCTCCCATTTTACATTCCTACCAGTGATGTATGAGGATTCCAGTTTCTTTCCTCCCTCACCAACACTTATTATTGTCTGTCTTTTTGATTATAGCTCTTTAGTGGGTATGAAGTGGTATCTCATTGTGATTTTGATTTGTATTTGTTGGGTATTTGTATATATTCTTTAATGAAATATGTATTCATAACTTGGCCTATTTAAAAAATGTATCACTTATCTCTTTATTAAATTGTAAAAGTTCTTTAAATATTCTAGATATACTAGTCCCTTGTCAGGTATATGATACATAAGTACTTTTTTCCAAACCTATGACTTGTCTTTAAACTTTCTTCACAGTATCTTTTGAATTTTGAAGCACATACATTTTTAATGCCATCTAACTTACCTTTTTTTCCTTTTATTATTTATGCTTTTGGTATAGTATTTAAGAAATCATTTTGTAATCTAAGGTCATGTTTAAGAGTTTTAAATTTATGTGATCTATTTTGAGCTAATTTTTGTATGATGTGAAGTAAAGGTCCACAGTTACATTTTTGCATATGGATATTCAGTTGCCTCAGCAGCATTTTTTGAAAAGACTTTTTCAAAACAATTCTTTTTCCCTGAATTGTTTTGGCATTTTTGTTGAAAGTCAATTGGCCATAAATTTAAGGCTGTAAGTGATTATTTATTGTGGCGTTTATCCCTTAGTCTAACTCTAGATTTCATAAGATCTAACTTTAATGATGGTAAATATAAGGCATTAGCACCAAATATATTTCTTCTGAATGCAATTGTATTAATTGTTGTGTGTATATGTGAATTATGTGTGTTTGTAAAGATTATTGTGCGTTTATATAGAAGCTAGAACATTTTTCCCATTTCTGGAATTTCAGTACCTTCATATTTGGGCATTTTTGAAAAGACGGTCATTCTTGTTGACTTTGCCAAGAGAGCCAACAAGTTTCAGGCTTTTACATCACTCAAGTTGCTTGTGTAGTCTTTCAAGAAAAATTAAACCAAGATCTCTTAAGTGATTTCCATGCAAAATTAATGCTTCCCTTGACTTCTGCCAAATGCTGTGATGCATTTATGCAGCTGATGCCAGAAAGTTTAGAACTTGTATCTGGAAAGAATTCAAAATTTTAAGACAGAAAGCATTTGTGCCTGGGGCAATGTAATGACCCCACCTGTGTCTTTTTCTTGTCTTCTGGGTGTTTTCATTGTATGTCCAGAAAGGCCCAGGCAGATCCTTCTTCTATTTTTAAATCCTTTTTTATGAAACACAGTTTTAATTTTACAAGACCAGATCTCACTCCAAGTTTCAAAATATGTGTTCTTCAGCATAAAATGTTTAGACAGATACCTAATGGCCTAGCACTTTAGCATCCATTTTTTTCTAAGGCAAAGATTCAGAGTATCAGAGCCATAAAACCATAGTGTAATTAGTCACTATCAGATGCTATGTAAATTATGTTTCACACATCTATATGCCAGGTTAGGTGCTTTTTCCCCCCTTTCTGATATTTTGATAATTAGTTCAACCTGTTCATATACCACTGAAACAAATGGAATGTACTTAGTTGTTGGTTTTATTAGCTTTAATGTTTTATTTATAGTCTAAGAGGAAGAGCAGAAAGGAACTAGTATTTATTGAGTACCTACTGTGTTCCAAGTACTATGCTAGACACGTTTACATCCCTAATCTCATTTAATCCCCTTATTGTTGGTATTATTATCCCAGTTTTTAGTGATGAAGAACTTTAAACAAGCCAGATAATGATATTTTATACTTGTGTGGGGCCTTTTATATCATAATTTTAAAGTAGTATCTGACTTGGAGATGTTCAGTTATAAAAAAGAGAAATTATCATAGTTTATCTCCACTGTTGTAGAGCCAAGGATAGAAAGAAAAGACACACACGGTATTTCTCAACTGTGGGAAGCATAGTGAATGGAGATAAGAGACAAGTAAGCTATATAGAATACCTTCAGTAGAGGGTAAGATTTTATGTTTCTCAGATATAAATGGTGCTAGAACAATTGGGATACTTACCTATATGTATATCTATGTATGTATTTTTATATATAAATGAACCTTGGCTTTGTATCAGATACAAAAACTAGTTTAAATAGATCATAGACCTAATTCTAAAACTTCAGAGTATAAAATTTCTAGAAGAAAACATAGGAGAATTTCTATGGCCTTGGTTAGACAGAGATTTCTTCAGTATGGTATTATATAATTTGATAAAAGGACTTTATCAAAACCTAAAAACATCTTTTTGAAAGACTATTTTTAAAAAAGCAAGCTACAGACTTGGAAACTATTTGGTAAACACATATCTGGTAAAGAACTTGTATATAGAATACCTAAAGAACTCTCAAAATACAATGATAAGGAAATAAACAACAAAAATGTGAAATGGACAAAGAATTTGAAGAGACACATCACTGAAGAAGAGAAACAGATGGCAAATAATACATGGAAAGATTCCCAACATTATTAATCATATAGGATATACAAATTAAAATACAAAACCTATTAGAAGGACTTAAAAAAAAACAACTGATCATATTTTTGTGTGGGAGAGTTAGAATTCTCATCTACTGCTGGTGGGAATGCAAAATGAAATAGCCACTTTGGAAAAGTTTAGCAGTTTCTTATATAGTTAAACATATACTTCCCATATGATCAGTAATTTCCTTTCTAGGTATTTAGCCAAGAGATATGAAAACTTATTTTTATAAAAATAAAGAAACAATTAAAAAATGTCAAACTGGAAACAACTCAAAAACTTTTTTTTTTTTTTTTTTGGTAAATGGACAAATAAAATGTGGTATATCCATATATGGAATGTTATTCATTAGCAAAAAAGGAATGGACTACTGAGATATATATATATATATATATAAGACTCAAAAACATTGGGATCCCTGGGTGGTGCAGCGGTTTGGCGCCTGCCTTTGGCCCAGGGCACGATCCTGGAGACCCAGGATCGAATCCCACGTCAAGCTCCCGGTGCATGGAGCCTGCTTCTCCCTCTGCCTGTGTCTCTGCCTCTCTCTCTCTCTGTGTGACTATCATAAATAAAAAAAAAAAAAAAAAAAAAAATTTAAAAAAAAGATCTTTCTTTTAAAAAAAAAAAAAAAAGACTCAAAAACATTATGCTGAGTTAAAGAAGCCAGACTCAGAAGTTACATGCAATATTATTCCCATTATATAATAGTGGAGAAGTTAACTCTAGAGATACAAAACAGGTCAGTAGTTGCCAAGGGTTAAAGCTGGTAAGGGAAAGAGTGGTCCATAAAGAGACAACCAAAAAAAAACTTTTTGGACTGATATAACTATGCATTTCTCAAAACTCACAGAACTGTATGTTTGAACAGATGAATTTCATTGTATTTTATACCCCTAATAAACTTTTCCTCCCTTTCTCCCTCCTTTCTTCTCCCCCTTTCTATCATCTATCTATTTCTCAATAAGAGAAGTCTAGACATAGGTAATCCACAGTTGGTTTATGGCCCTTGTGTCATCAAGGATCAGGGTACCTTCTGTTTTGTTGGGATAAAATGCTGCCTGAGCCCAGCATCATGCCCAGGTTGCTGGCAGAGGAAGAAGTAAACAAGAAGGGTTGAAGAAGGATCTGCAAGCTTCTTTTTGAGACTTTCCCAAAGTCTTGTGCTACCCTTCCATTTATACTACTTTGGCCAAAGCTTTATTTCCACATTTCATCACATCTAGCTGCAAGAGAGGCTGGAAAATAATAGACTTTAATTGAGAAGAAAGGAGAATGGATGTTGGAGTATGTTGCTAGCTGTATCTGTCACACTTCTGATAGTGTGTCTTTGTCAGAAATTGTCCCTTTGGTTTCTCAGTAGGTTCCTTTAAATCCTGGAATTCCAAGGTGCCTTTCTGTTGTTTCTGTGTGTACTGTTTCCAAACTCTTACTTGAACTAAAATTTTGCTGGTCAGTGGTTTGTAAAATGCAGTCAGTACAGTCTTATGTCAGGCATGGGTTTGACAACTCTGAAAACTAGGGTTTGGTACTATTTAGCAATTGATTAAATTCTGAAACAAAGCTTAGAGGGAAGATAGGAGAAAGTTATTTTTAAAAACCCCAAACCTTCATTTGAAATAAATCATAAGTATTAGACAGAAAATGACAGCTTTTGAAATCTGTGCATTTAAAAATAAGTTGTATTTATTGTATGTTGGTTATACCTCAATAAAGTTAATTTCTAAAGTGCTTAGACGGGCAGTGAATTTCTTTTATTCTTTGACAAGCTTTTGTTGAGGACCCAGTCAGTATATGTTGTGTTCCTGTTATGTTTAAGAGATGGTGCAGACTCTAGGCATACAAAGATGAGAGAGAGAGAGAGAGAGAGAGAGAGAGAACCCTTGCTCTCAAGTGGCTCTTTTTATAGAAGGAATAGATATTAATATGTGTAAGTACAACTTATGTGATTGGTGTTATAATATGGGAGTTAGAAGATAATATGGAAACTTGAGTGAATTCCCTAGTTTTGTTCTTTTACAAAATTGTATAAACTGTTCCAAGTTGTTTGCATTTCCATATATGTTTTAAAATTACCTTACCTAATTTCTATCTCAAAAAAACTCTACTGAATCTTTGATTGAAATTGTGTTGAATCTGGAGATTAATTAGGGGAGAATTGAAATCTTAACTGACTCTTCCAATCCATGAATATGGTATATCTTATATATGTAGATCATCTTTCATTTCTCTCAGAAACATTTTATGATTTTCAGTGTACAGATACTAAGCATCCTTTTGAAATTCCATGTTTATTCATACTGTTATTAATGATATTATTTTCATAACTTCAGCATTTAATTGTTGTTAGTCTATGGAAATAAAACTGATTCTTAACCTTGTTCTTGTGACCTCACTAAACTCACTATTAGTTTTGTAGTATTTTTGTAGATTCCTGGGTTTTTCAATGTATATGATCATATGGTCTCTCTCTCTCTCTCTCTTTTAAGATTTTATTTATTTATTTTAGAGAGCTGTGGGAGGAGCAGATGGTGGGAGGAAAGAATCTCAAGCAGGCTCTGTAACAAGCCCAGAGCCCAACACAGGGCTTGATCCCATGATCCTGAGATCATGACCTAAGCTGAAACCAAGAGTTGGTTGCCTAAATGAATGAGCCACCCAGGCACCTTGATCATATGGTCTCTTAAAGATGGTTTTATTTTTTTCTTTCCAGTCTATAAGCCTTTAATTTCTTTTATTTGTCTTATTACACTGACTGGCAACTCCAGTATATAATGAGAGTTTGATATCATTGCTTTGTTCTCAACCATAAGAGGAAATTAATTAATTTCTTTCTTCATTAATAAGTATATTATTTGTAAGTTTTTCATAGATGTCCTCAATTAGGCTGAGGAAGTTCCATCCTATTCCTAGTATGTGGAGAGTTTTTATCACAAATGAATGTTGGAATTTTTTTTTTCAAATGTTTATGTTACATGGATTGAGATGATCATTTATATTTTATTGTCTGTTGATGTGACACATATATTGTTTAATATTCATTCCTTTCTATTCTTTCATTCCTAGTTTAAAAATCCCTTAATTGTGAAGTATTATTTTTATTTATATGCTGCTAGTTTGAATTTACTGGTATTTTGTTAAGGATTTATGCGTCTGTGTTTACTGGGATATGGAACCATAGTTTTCTTTTCTTGTAGTGACTTTGGTTTTGGCATCAGGGTAGTGTGGCCTTATAGAATGAAGAGTGTTGGGAATTGTTTCCTCTTCTATTTCTGGAAGAGTTTGTATAGAATTGGTATTATTTCTTTCTTAAATGTTAGGTAGAATTCAACAGTGAAGCCATGTAGAGTTTTCTTAATGGGAAGATTTTTAGCTATATGTTTAGCTTTTTAATCATGTAGGAATAGTCCAGTTATTTATTTTTTATTGAGTGAACTTTGGTAGTTAGTGTCCTTTAAGGAACTTTATTCATTTCATCTAAATTATCAAATTTATTTATATAAATTCATTCATGAAATTCCTTTATTATCCTTTTAATGTTATTAAGCTTTATGATCATGTCCTCTCATTAATTCAAGATGTTGACATTTGATACTGTCTCCAATTTTTGCTTTTTTCATCAATCCAGTTAGAGGTTTATTAATTTTATTGATCTCAAGAAACTAGTTTTTGGTTCCTGTGTTGTTTTTTTGTTTTCTATTTTACTCATTTGTACTCTCATTTTTATTATCTCTGTCCTTCTACTTGCTTTAGGTTTAATTTTCTTTCTCTAGTTAAAAAAATCATTTATTTATTTATTTATTTATTTATTTATTTATTTATTTATTTATTTATGAGAGAGAAAGAGCATGCACATGTGGGAGAAGTGGCAGAGGAAGAGGGAGAGAGAATCGTAAGCAGGCTCCATGCTCAGTGTGAAGCAGGACACAATTCCATGACCCTGAGATCATGACCTGAGCCAAAATCAAGAGTCAGACACTTAACTGACAGCCACCCAGGAGCCCCTCTTTTTTTCTAGTTTTTTTAAAGTTGAGTCTTAGGTCATTGATTTGAAGGCTTTTTTTTTTTTCCTCCTAACATATACAGTTAGTGCTATTTTCCTTCTGTATTGTATTTTAGCTGAATCTCATAAATTTTGATATATATCTTCATATTTGTTGGGTTCAAAACTTTTTCTGCTATCCCTTGTGATTTTTTTTCGAGTCATGAATTATTTAGAATTGTATTTCCTGATTTCTAAATGTTTTGGAAAAGATATATTTTCAGATACATTTATTGTACTGCTGCTTATTTAATTTTATTTTTGATAGTGTATATACTTTGTATGATTTTGGTCATTTTTAGTGTGTTTATATTTGTTTCATGGCCCAGAGTATGTTCGTTGTGCACCTGAAAAGAATGCACATTCACTTTTTGTTGGGTAAAGTGTTATATAAATGTCAATTAGCTTAACTTGTTTGGCATTGTTTTTGAGGTTTTCTGTATCCTTACTGATTTTGGGAGGGCAGGGAGGGGCCTACTTGTTCTTTCAGTCACTGAGAGGTGGGTGTTGAAGTATACAAATATAAATAAAGATTTGCTATATTTCCTTTTATTTCTATTAAGTTTGCTTTCATATTTTGAAGCTCTGTTATTAGTGGCATATGCATTTTGGATTGTTATGTCTTCTTGATCAGTTGATTCTTTTTCATTATGAAAGTTTCCTCTTTATCTCTAGTTTTATTTCTTGTTCTGAAGTCCACTTTGTCAGACATTTATATGGTCTGTTACTCCTGCTTTCTTTTGATTATGTTCACCTGGCACATTTCTCCCCTCTTTTCATTGTTAATCTATCTAAGTCTTTTTTTTTTTTTTTTTAATTTTTTTTTTTAATTTTTTTTATTTATTTATGATAGTCACAGAGAGAGAGAGAGGCAGAGACACAGGCGGAGGGAGAAGCAGGCTCCATGCACCGGGAGCCTGATGTGGGACTCGATCCCGGGTCTCCAGGATCGCGCCCTGGGCCAAAGGCAGGCGCCAAACCGCTGCGCCACCCAGGGATCCCTATCTAAGTCTTTATATTTAAACATTTGTGTGTATTTTTAAAAGAAGATTTTATTTATTTTAGACAGAGAGAGAAAGTGTGCACATGCATGAGCTGGGGAGAGTGGTAGAGGAGGAGGGAGAGGGACAAGCAGACTCTGCACTGAGTACAGAGTCCATCATGGGGCTGGATCCCAGGACTCTGAGATCATGTGACCTAGTGGAAACCAAGAGTCAGTGCTTAACCATCTGAGCCATCCAGGCGCCCCATTTTTGTGTCTTTTTAAGAGAAAGAATCTGCTGGGTATTGCTTTTACCTAATCCAGTCTGACAATCTTTGCCTTTTAATTAGAGTTTTTAGATTATATCAAATTAATGTAATTATTTATGAGATTGGATTTAAACCTACCATGTTGCTGTTTGTTTTATATTTATCCTATAGTTTTCTTTATTATCCCTTCCTGTTTTTGTTTCATTTCCATTTTATCTCCATGATTATATATTATCATAAAAATATGTTAGCAATTGCTTTAGGGTTTGTAATATATATCTTTAATGTGTCAAAGTCTCTCTTTAAATAATATTATACCATTTCCAGTATAGTATAAAACTATGCTTCTGTGTCTTCCTCCCAACCTTTGTGCTATTGTTGACATATATTTTACTTGAACATATGCTATAAACCTTACAATACATTGTTTTGCTTCAGCCATGTATCTTTTAAAGAGATTTAGGCATTTTTAAAAAACGTTTTAAAAAATTTATCTTCATTTTTACCATTTGTGGCAGTCTTCATTTCTTTGTTGTAGATTCAGATTTCCATTTGTATCATATTTGTTGTTTTTGAAGAACTTCCTTCAGTATTTCTTGTAGTACATGTCTGAAGGAAATGAATTATCTCTTCATTCATCTTGAATGAAGCGATTCATTATCGCTTCTATTCATCTGAAAAAGTCTTTATTTACCATATATATTTTTAAAATATATTTTTGCTGCCTATAGAATACTAGATTGGCTTTTTTTTCCTTTTAGAACTTTAGAGATATTGTTCCATAGTGCTTTGGCTTGAATAGTTTCTGCCAAGAACTCACTAAAATCATCTTTGGTTTTCTATTTTATGCCCCTCCCCTTCTCTTCTCTGGTTATAAGGGTCTTGTTCTAGCTTTTCTTAGTGGCAGTGCTCCTTTGCCTGGGACTGTGAGCAGGAGGGTACTCCGTACCTCCCCCAGGCCTAGACTCCTGTTTCTTGTTACTTGTTGAAAATTCAGGGCAGACAGTTTTGTTTCTGCTTCTCCCCCAGAGTCATGAGATCTTTGCCTGGACCCTGGAGTAGGACATCATTCATTTTTAGTGACTTATTTTTTCAGTGTTTTTTTCTGGAGTGTATTATATAACAGTGCATTAACACATGTAAGTAATTTAGAAATTAATGTGTGTATATAGCTGGTGTATATTCAGCAGTTTTACTGATCGGACAGTATAGTCAGAATTGTTTGAAGGCCACTGTTGTATAGGGTCAGAACTTATAACTCTGATAAACTTGAAGTAGAATTTGCTACTTGCTGTTTGATTTGAAGACAACATGATTCAGATGGTTCCCTTTATTGCAGTGAGTAACCTCATTTATAAATGGAGAATGTTTTACAGTACGCATTTTATTTTAAAATAATTATTAGATTTATATGCTTAAGAGGTGAAGTGCTTTTTATGAGCTCTTCTGAATTTTAAACTCCTTTCTTTTTTGTAAATGAAAATCTCTTCATTGTTTTTAGGACTGTGAGGACATGGGAAGTTGAAAATCCAAGGAAGCAAAGAAGTGTGTTTAAACCACGGACGATGCAGGGTAAAAAAGTAATTCCCACCACGTGCACATACAGTAGAGATGGAAACCTCATAGCAGCTGCCTGCCAGAATGGAAGCATACAGATCTGGGACCGAAATATGACTGTAAGTCTAAGACATTTAAGTCTGCTTTTCTTAGAAGAAAAACACCTTATAAAGACAAACATCATGTTAAAATATTATGAAGGTCAGTTTCCTGAGTTTAGCCCTAATTTAAACTTCAGTGTTAGTTGATAAAACATTGGGACATTTGCAGTAAACAGCATTTTAGCAAACATTCCAGCTCAGTATTTTCCAATGTGTATTAGATTTTGTTTTTAAAATACAGTAGATCTTTTAGTATAAAATTTAAAAAGCATAGTGCAGTTCTATTATTTGGTGTGTCAGTGTACTTGATTTTGAAAGCGATCGATCTGATAGTAGCATAAAATAAGACTAAGCAGAAAATATCCTTTAAAAGATTTAAGAAAACCATGAAATATCGGCAATGGTTCATCAGTCGTTTTGCAATTATTTTTGTAGTAATTTAAATAATACTTTGTTTTAACATTCTGTGACGTTCCATTTGAATAGGTGTCAGATTTTCTTTTGCAGTTTAGATCATTATTAGAATAAATAAAGTTTGGAATTGGAAGAGATCACAGAAATAATTCTATGAAATAATGAATATGAAAGGTTTTGGTTAATTCTTAGAATTACCAATAAGCTTTAAAAAGGGTTTTGTTCTATGTAGAGATGGTAAAACAAGATTTTTTGGTAAGTGGAATGATTCTGTATTACCAATGTTAAAGTGAAAATCTACACTAATGTTAGAATGCTATTTGGTTATTTTTGTTTTGTTTTGTTTGTTTGTTTGTTTATTTATTTATTTATATTGGTTATTGTTATTTTAATAAAAGATTCTGAAAAATGATTATTTTAGTAATTTGTTAGAATTTATTAAGTATCTCTACTATATGTCAGGCACTATTGTAGGCACTGGGAATATTGCAGATTATAAAAAATTCTTGCCTTTTAGAGTTTATATTCTAGTTCTTTTTAGAAACTATGAAAAGAATATTCTTTTTAAATAAAATTGCCCATCAGCCATTTACATTTCAAAAGGGACCCTAGGAGACATAGTTGTCTGTTTAGGTAGATGAGTTAAAATCGTTTGTCTAGGAATAAAGTAAAAAGTAATAATAGGGAAAAAAAGAATCCATGTTGATAATGCTGAAAATATCTTTGGCATTTTCTGTTTGTCAGATCTTTTTATTTCTGTTTTCATCTCCATTGTAAACCCCATAAAGCTTCATAACAGCACAGAGATTTTTAAAATCCTTTGAATTGTAAACGGAGTTTTAACCAAGCAATAAATTTTTTAGTAACTGGCTTTCATCGTCTCTGGTGCTGTTGAATTAAACATAAAAATTCTAAGTCATGAAGTTTTCTAGTGTAGCTGTAATAGCAGTGTGTTTAGTATAATGCATATATGTGGGCATTTCCCATATATTCTTATAAAGTTGAGTATAATTTTTAAAGATTGACTTTGTATGTCTCCTAAAACAATGAGTATCTTCTGTTTCCATTTTTGTAAAAAACAAAGCTGTTTTAATGTCAATTTACCACCCCACCCCCCCAAATCTTTTAAGCTGTTTTGCCTAATTGTATAGTGTTTGGTACTATTTTGTTAGAATTTAATAGTGCATGAAGTTACAGCTTATTATACCACATCCTGTTTGTTAAATTCATATTTTGACATTTGAGTGTAAATATATGTCACCTAAAGACAAATCAAATTGAGAAGAAAAAACTTGCCGGCAGGAAATACAGTTTGATTTAAGAAGAGAATTTTACAAAATATCTTAATTATTACTTCAGCAATAACAAATTATTAACAGGGAAACACTGAAGCTGAGGTAAAAAAGCCTTATAGCAGTAGTTTGTCCATGCAGTAGCCAGAGAGTTACATGGTAAATAGTGATAAATACATGTCTGTGTTTTGTGACAAGTAAAACTATCATAATTGCTCTACCTAATTATAGAATTCTCGTTAGACCAACTTTAACTTTAGCAAATTAAATGAAATATTTCTTTTTTAGAAGTAAGGTGTCTATTAGTGATAAATTCCTGTGTTCTTAGCACCTACCTCTACTCTAGAATTATGTTGGCCAGTATGATAGCCATTAGCCACATTTGAGTGTTTCAATTTAAAGTAATTAAAATTTACAATAGAAATTTCAGTTTTGTAGTCACATGGCACTGTTCAAGTACCAGATAGCCACATGGGTGTAGTTATGTGCTATTTATTGAACAGCACAGTTAAGAACGTTCCGGTCATTGCAGAGTTCTGTTGGCCAGTGCTGTTGTAGAGGAGTGTTTGCTTCCCCAGTATCCCTTTCAGTCATGTGATGATGGCCTGTCAATTTCAGAAGGAGGGCTTTTCAGAGAAGCTTCTACAGGTCTGCATGGCCTCCTTGGGCTCTCGGTTCCCATTCATCAGCATATATGTGAGCAGTGGCAAGAAAGTGTGTAGTTGGAGCAAGGTGAGGGAGGTGTAGAATAGTGGGAGGTGACATTGGAGAGGTAACAGCATACACCCTGACTCAGGTTTGATGTATGCAGAAGCCTTTGCAGCCTGCCTGTGTCTCCTGCATGTTCACATAGCTTTCCCCCCTCACCTTTTTTGTTTTAATTATTTTTTATTATTTTAAGATTTTATTTTTTATTATTTTAAGATTTTATTTATTCATGAGAGACACACAGAGGCAGAGACACAGGCAGAGAGAGAAAGAAGCAGGCTCTCTGAGGGGAACCTGATGTGAGACTCAATCCCCGGACTCTGAGCTGAAGGCAGACGCTTAACTGCTGAGTCACCCAGGTGTCCCTCCGCCTCACCTCTTTTAGTTCTTTGCTCACATTTTCTCTTCTCAGCAAGACTTCTTGACTCCACCCTACATAAAATTGCCACCTTCTCCCCACCAGTGGTACTCTCTATCCCTCTTTTCTTCCCTCATGCTGATCACCATTTAACATACTCTACCATATATTTTACATACTTGTTTATTGGCTGTTTACCTCTGGTAGGATATTAGTTCTACAAAGGAAAGGATTATTATCTCTTTTCCTTCCTGCTGTATTCCCAGAGCAAAGAAAAATGCCTATTATACAGCAGATCTTCAGTAACCATTTGTTGAATGAATAAGTGGATGAATGTATTCTGCAAAGGTAGCAAAATAAGGTTTTTGACTTATTTGTAGGAAGACATTTAAAAATAGCAACATAAAAACTATTATATTTATATGAAAATACAGTGAGAGAGGTAGAGAAGGGATGGGAAGAAATTGAGGTTATTCTTAGTATATCCTTAATGATGTAAAATTATGCAATCTGTATTAACATAGGTGGATTTTTAAAAACTGTTTTCATGGCTCTCAAGTCTAACTTCTGACTTTTAAAATATTCCAGCGTTGTATGGTCTGACAAATATCTAGTGACTTCTGTTCATATAAAAACATAGCAAATTCTTTGGATATATTTTTTTTTTCAAAGCACTGTTGCTGTTTTTTAAATACCTATTAATGGGATCCCTGGGTGGCGCAGCGGTTTGGCGCCGGCCTTTGGCCCAGGGCGCGATCCTGGAGACCCCGGATCGAATCCCACATCAGGCTCCCGGTGCATGGAGCCTGCTTCTCCCTCTGCCTGTGTCTCTGCCCCTCTCTCTCTCTCTCTCTCTCTCTGTGACTATCATAAATAAATAAAAATTAAAAAAAAAAATACCTATTAAGAATCTACATTATGCTAGAACCTTTACTAAAAGAGCATGCTGTATTTACTTGTATTGCAATCGCTGTAAACTAAGATTTGGGTAAGAAAATGGAGACAATCTTATCTATTTATTTATGCATGCCTTCTGTAGACACAGGTGATGGGAAGTAATAATATTTTAAATTGGGGATCCCTGGGTGGCTCAGTGGTTTAGCACCTGCCTTTTGGCCCAGGGCATGATTCTGGAGTCCCGGGATCGAGTCCAACATTGGGCTCCCTGTGTGGAGCCTGCTTCTCTCTTTCTCTCTCTCTCTTTCTCTGTGTATGTGTGTCTCTCATGAATAAATAAATAAAATTAAAAAATATATTTTAAGTTGTTTTATTTGGTCAGCAACAGCTTGACTACCCTCTACCTGACTGCCTCTTACTTCTCCTTTTGCCTGCATCCCCTGCACAGATTCTGGGGCTGTGCATTTTGGGAAGTGATCACATGCTACAACCCTTTACCAGGAAAACCTCAAGCCTAAGAGATACTGCAGAGACATTTCTCCAGCTCAGTGGCTGATCAATCCCCCTACTATCAGCCATCCTAGAGAATGTTTGGTATGGATCTGAGAAGGACTTGGGCAAGAACTAGTAATGACATTGGGAGATAGGTTCCTGGGCAAATGAAGCCCCCCGGTGCATAAGAGAACAGTGAGAGAGAATATGGGAAATAAAGTCACCAGTAGTAGCTTAGATCCAGTGTACTACAGATATGTAAATGTCTCTAGTCACTGTCAGATTACCCATGTTAAGCTTAGGTTGATTTATGTCCTCTTTTCACCTTTCCCTTTATTTGTGTGTAGAAACATGGATTAAAAGTTTTTTTTTAAAAAAAGATATATTTATTTGACAGAGAGAAAGAGAGAGAGAGAGGGAGAGAGCAAGCACACAAGCAAGGGGAGTGGCAGAGGGAGAGGGAGAAGCAGACTTCCTACTAGGCAGGGAGCCCAATGCAGGACTTGATCCCAGAACCCTGAGCTGAAGTCAGACGCTTCACTGACTGAGCCATTCAGGCACCCACAAAGGTTTAATTTTTATATAGAAAGAGAATTTGCAATTTGCTTTTTTTTACTTGAATCGGTAGAGCTCTAATTTATTTAAATGGGATCATAATTTTACACACATGAAAGATAAAGTTTTCAAAAAGTTTATTATTTGTTTATTAATAACTTCTTTGCCCTCATTATTCTATCTCTACCCCATAATGCTTGCAAATTACCTGGTATGTGTTCTTCTGTACTTTTATTCATATCTCTGTATCTATAGGTAGCTGGCTAGCTAGCTAGCTGTCTACATTAAGAACATTTCACTAGTATGTTGAAACACCTACCACCTCACTGAGAATGAGACAAAAGAAATTTAAACCCATTAAGTGGTTGTAAAAAAAGAATAATCTGTAGGATAATTTATAACCTTGTATAGCTACTTTGTATAGTGTCCAGAATATGGAAGTGTTAGGGAAGGCTAAGAGGGTCAGGGTAGGTACTTAGAGTCAGGACCTCTGAGGGGTGTGGAATTTAGATAACCAATGAGATAGTGCTGTTATTTTACTAACCAACCTAACAAGGGCTAATCTGTGTCAAAGCAGTCACATTGAAAGGCTCTTTTGAGATTGTTATTTCTCAAAACATTTTGAGTCTTTTAAGATCACCATAAAGCTATAATTTCAGCTAATGTGCAAGTACCACAAGGAAAATAAAGCAGAATAAAGAGAATATCTTGTGGGTGGCACTTGAGTCCCTGGGTACCTTTACGTTGCTTAAAGTCTCACAGAAATCATTCCTCACTATTGGACAGTATCTGCTGTGCCTTGTATCTTATAGATTATTTTTGAGATTTAAAAATTTGTTTTTCATAGTATTTTCTGTTAAGTTTCCATAATACAGCTTTGATCCTTCTTCTCTCACACCTCATGTAAACTAGTTCAGGCCAAATTCTCATACTGTTGGTTAACTACATTCTGTAGTAATTTTTTTTATGGATAGCTTTTTCTCTCTGTGCTTTTTGGAATTGTTATGAAGCTGTCATAGCCACTGAAGAGAAAAACACTCTTTACTCTCACAGTAATATTTACCTCACCTTTCTTATTTTTACAGTTAGAACAAATTAGACTTCCCTTAAATAGAGTGTTAACCTGATGGTATTGCAGATTTTGGAGTTTTAAAAAGGTTAATACTTTGAAATATTTTTAGCAAATGGTATTTTGTCTTCATTTCCAATCTTGTCATTTGTTGTGCAGTTTTAATGTCACATAACTTTGCTTTGGAAAACATTTCATTACAGTTATTTATCATTTACTATCATTTACAAATGTGAATAACTCAATTTCATTAAAAAATTTCCGTTTGAGACTATTTCAGCCCAAAACAATTGCTTTTAGTCTTGTGTATCAATTTTTGTAACATAACACTTTAGTTACCAACCTTGGGACTAATGCATGGAGAGCTTTTTGGGATTTGAATTCTCTGTACTCTTTGAGTGTCCTTTATCTTTCTCATAATGATGCCTTTATCTTTCTCAAATCATTTTTTTTTCAAAATAGGTATTTATTATTAAAAAATTATACAAACTGACTTTTTATTACTCAAATCATGAAAAATTTTAAACAATTGGTCTCAAGCCTCCGAAAAAGTAAGCTCTGTCTTTACATTCTTCAGTAGCAGTCCATTTTGATGGTATAGAAGACTTACAGAAGACTTCCATAAGTTAAACATGACTTCCAGTGGCCAACACTGTGCAAGTCTTGGTTCATGCCCTCCTCCAGATGTCTTCTCCCTTCTTTCCACAAAGACCAGTCATTTAACAATGATTCAAAGCTTTTATCCAATATCAGTATAAGTTAAAGTAGCAAAGTATTGACTATATGGGGGAAGCAAAGTACATTATGGGGTGGGGGTGGGGAATGGTATTTTTAAACAATTTAAAAAGCAAATTATTTAGATATCATCCTTTAAGAAAACATTCTGTATCTGAAAAAATACATAAGGAGCATCATTAAAAATTCAAATACAGATTTTTATCTCTTCATTAGTCATAATATTGGGAGTCTAAAAAAATATGGATAGCTAAATATCGATTGCATACTTCTATGGCACAGTTTGTAAATGACACCTGAGACGTAAGTCACATTATATATTACTCTAAGCTTTCTGTCTATCAGTCCTGGGTTTCCTGAGCATTCTGTGCATCATTTTCCTTACTCAGGAAATGAGAGCATGATCCCCATCTTGTCAGATTATTTTTGAGGATTATATTAAGTAATATATTTAAAGTACCTAGAATGAAATTTGCACATAATAGTTTCTTAATAATTATTGGTCTTCTTCTTTTTTCTCTTTAGATCCTAGTCAGCTTACAGTTTTTATCGAATAGTGAAGTTAGATCTCAGGATGCTTTTTAACTCAGACTGTGAAAGTGTCATGAGTTTTACAGATTTCTTTGGTGACCAAAAGTATGGCTTAGAAAGATGAGATTGTAGATCCCTGTTATAGCCATCATTCGGTGTATGAAAATACAGTCCCCATCAATTAATGAGAATGTCATATACCCACTAGTTAGCGTGCCTGAGTAGATGTATGAACTGTAATTACCTTTTTAAAATAAACACTGAATAGAAAACATGTGACATACAGATTGTTCTGTAGTGTTTTTAACACGCATATTTTTTGAAGTTTACTTTTCAAAAAAGTATGTTATTGACTCAAAACACAAATAACCATCAGAACTGTACAAAATTACTTGCAGGCCCTGAAGTTAAGTTCTAATTTGTGAATTATTTTAATGAAAGCTTTCAAGTTTTACTCATAGTGCTTTTAGAAAGTATCATATACTGTTGGAAACATTTTTTACACTTGATCTTAGCCAAAAGGCCAAGAAGCGATGGAAGCAACATTTTTTAATGAGAAAATGAGAAGATTTTTTAAATGAGAAAATACTGCCTTTTGAAAAAGTTAGGTCAAAAGATTTTCTTTTAAATATAAGTGATTATTATCCTTGCTTTTTGAGGCCAGGAATAATAGAGCAATTGAATTTAAGAATTTCAGTTAAAACAGGAAAAATTAAACACATTCAACTCTGCTCCCTCTTGAAACCCACTAAAATGACAGAAAAGGCATTTTTAAAAACATAAACAAACCCTCATGGATGAAGAGAGTTATAGGGGAGATGACAGCAGTAAAGAGAACTCAAGACACCTTTGGAAGCTGGAAACCAGATGCACGAATGAGAAAACAGAAACGTTAGCCGAGGTTGGGGAGGCCTGTAAAAGACAAACGGATTTATCCTGGGGTTCCCTTCTCTATCATGTGCAACCACATCACTCTTCTTCCTTCTTCTTCCCTCACCCCGACAATGCAAAAGAATTACTTTTCAGTGTTAGAGACTGTATTGTAGTAGAGCTGAGATAAGGGGAACATCTTCATGGAGAGCTGTGTTTCTCCGTCTCCCTTCCATTATTAGTATAATAGCAATTACTGGGTACTTCATGTGGGGTAGGTGATATTTTAAACACTTTATATGTAATATTTCATTTAATCTTTAGAGCATTCCTGTGATAGAAGTACTGTTACTATCATCACTTTGCTGATGAGGAAACAAGACACAAAGAGGTTGACTTGCCTACCAAAGATTACAGTTAAGTGGCAGAATTGAGATTTTCATCCTAGGCATTTGGATCAAGAGCCTATACCGGGGATCAGCAAACTAAGGCCCATGTGCCAAATATAGCCCACCATCTGATTTCCTATAGCCTGGAAGCTGAGAAGGGTTTTTACATTTTTAAATGGCTGTATTGTTGTCTCATGGCTACTGTAACGAATTACCACAAACTTAGTGACTTAAAACAACCCAAATTTATAATTTTATACTTTTGTGGCTTAGAGGTCTTACTGGACCAAAATTAAGGTAGTTAAGGGCTGTGTTCCTTTCTGGAGCCTTCAGGGGAGCATCTGTTTTCTTGCCTTTTCTGGTAGTAGCAGTTATTCACATTCCTTGGCTCATGGCCCCTTTCCTACACCTTTCAGGCCAGCTAAAGTGAGTGGAGTCCTTTCACATCACAACATGGTGACCTTCTCTTCTATTTCCCTCTTCCACTTTTAACGACCCTCGTGGTGACTTTGGATCTGCTCATTAATCCAGGATCATCTCCTGATTTTAAGATCAGTTTAGCAACATTAATTCAGTCTAAAACCTTAATGCCCCCTTTGTCATGTAAAATAACATTCACAAGTTTAAGGAATTAGGATGTGAAAGTCTTGGGCAGCCCAGGTGGCTCAGTGGTTTAGCACCACCATTAGCCCAGGGCCTGATCCTGGAGACCCGGGATCGAGTCCCACATTGGGCTCCCTGCATGGGGCCTGCTTCTCCCTCTGCCCTGTGTCTCTGCCAATCTCTCTCTTTCTCTCTCTCTCTCTCTCTCTCTCTATGTGTCTCATGAATAAATAAATAAAATCTTTTTTTTTTTTTTTTAAAAAGGATGTGAAAGTCTTTGGGGGACATTATTCTGCCTACTGTCATGACACATGGCACTTAAAAAAAATCAAAATATGAAAAATATTTTATGACACATGAAAATTATGTGAAATTCAAATTTCATTGTCATACATAAAGTTTTATCAGAGCAGCCTTGCTCATTCATTTTCATATTGTCTGTGGTGGTTTTCGCATCATAGCAGCAGAGTTGGGTAGTTGCAACAGACTATATGGCCCCCAAAGCCTAAAATATTTCTGTTAGCCCTTTACAATTCTTTACGTAGAATTTCTCTTTCTTTCTTTCTTTCTTTCTTTCTTTCTTTCTTTCTTTCTTTCTTTTAGTCACAGAGAGAGAGAGAGAGAGAGAGAGAGGCAGAGACACAGGCGGAGGGAGAAGCAGGCTCCATGCACTGGGAGCCTGATGTGGGATTCGATCCCGGGTCTCCAGGATCGCGCCCTGGGCCAAAGACAGGCGCCAAACCGCTGCGCCATCCAGGGATCCCCTGACGTAGAATTTCTAATCAGCTTTTTAGTGCCTTTCTCTTAATGGACATACAAGGATTAACATATTAATGGACATACAAGGATTAACATATTAATGGACAGACAAGGATTACCAGACATTTGAAGAAATCCTCTAATATGAAATACAGAAACTAAAGCAAACAGAAAAACTCAGATGGGAGAGAGAGACAATGTAGGAAACAGAAGGGCAGCCCCGGTGGTGCAGTGGTTTAGCACTGCCTGCAGCCTGGGGCGTGATCCTGGAGACCCAGGATCAAGTCCCACGTCGGGCTCCCTGCATGGAGCCTGCTTCTCCCTCTGTCTGAGTCTCTGCCTCTCTGTGTGTGTGTCTCTATGAATAAATAAATAAAATCTCTTTAAAAATGTGGGAAACTGGGATCCCTGGGTGGTGCAGCAGTTTGGCGCCTGCCTTTGGCCCAGGGCGCGATCCTGGAGACCCGAAATCGAATCCCATGTCGGGCTCCCGGTGCATGGAGCCTGCTTCTCCCTCTGCCTGTGTCTCTGCCTCTCTCTCTCTGTGTGTAACTATCATAAATAAATAAAAATTTAAAAAAATGTAGGAACAGAAGAAAATTTTAAGAAAAACATCCTATAATTCATATTCTCAGGAAAGAGAAAATATTACAACCAAGAAACTAAATTTTTGCACATTTAGAGTTCAAGCAAGAGCTCTTGGAAAGTAAATAGATGATACTAGGAGGGGAAATCCATATGGATTTTGAAAGATAGAGTCAAAGAAATCTAAAAAGTAAATAAAAACACACTGAGTATTTTGACTTGAAAATTCTAGAAAAAAAAATGTCGAGGAGGGAGGATGGAATTAGATGAGAAATAGTTACTCTTCCTGCTCCAAATAAATAAACAAATGAATGAGTGAATGAATGTCAGAACTGGAAACACATAATTTTCCAGTGAATGAAAAGGACTCCCATCGGGATGCTTGGGTGGCTCAGCAGTTGAATGTCTGCCTTGGGCTCAGGGTGTGATCCTGGAGTCCTGGGATCGAGTACCACATTGGACTCCCCTGCATGGAGACTGCTTCTCCCTCTGTGTTGCTGCCTCTCTCTCTCTCTCTCTCTCTCTCTTCTCTCTTTCTCTCTCTCTCTCTCTCTCATAAATAAATAAAATCTTAAAAAAAAAAGACTCCCATTAAGCTGTACATCTTGAACTTTCAGGGCATTGGGGTTATAGAGAAGATCATATGAAATCTCAGAGAAAAAAATAGGAAACGTGTAACAGAAGGATAATGGGCCATGTAATTAAGGATGTTGGTAAGATAGTTGCTCAAAATGTGTAAAATTGTAGCCTTTTGGGCCAGTAGGGAAGAAAATAAGGAGCAAGGGGGACTGATAGATGGAAGGGAGGCAGAGAGATCACATCATTGATTCCACAAAAGTTATTGAGTATGTTCTCTGATCTAAGTACTATTCTACATGCTGGGCATATACCACAGTGAACAAAACAGTGACCCGACCCAGTTTGCTTTCAAAGGCCCTGGAGAAGCTGGAAAATTGATATTTTGAGGATGTATCAGAAGATACTGTGTAATCTCTTTTGAGTCTTTTGAAGAATAAAATATAAGACTTTCCAAGCAGCTGTCTTTTTTCAGTCTCTCCTTATTGACAATATCACTCTTTGAAACAACCTCTTCTCCTGCTAATTTCCCTTTCCTATAACCAGTGTCAGTCTTATAAATTCTGTATTAGTGGCTCTCACATCTGCACCCTCAGTTTCACCTCCTTTGCTTTCATTCTACTTCAGACTTGCATCATCTCCAACTTGTGTTTTTGTACATCGTTACCCTTCTCTGTCCATCCACTCTGATATGACTCAGTTTCAGTTTAAATCCTATGAAATGCAGTACCCAGTGTGGCAGTGCTTACCACATACTGAATATAGTTCACATTTCCCCCGACTGACACCTACAGCCTTTCAGTTTATCTTTAACCAGCCTTTGAATATCTCCCACGACTTTCTCCATAAATGGAAAAACTTTAAAAAAAAAAAATCACTTAATTATGCTTTGTTCCCTCCTGATCTCCCTCTACTGCCTTGCTGCCCTTCTCAAAACTGACCATATTGCCATGTATGCTGCAAGCCCCCAACTGCTGGTGGAGAACTCAATTCAGTCAAAGCCAAATCAGATGCTATTCCCTCCATGCTGCTGTTGAACAGTCATGATGCTCTTTTTATGGACCAGAAGATTATTTATCCAGGAGTATAAACCCTGAAAACATACAAGTAACAGGATTAGGCCAAATGTTTTTTAAGAAATAATCTTCCATTTCTAAATCTCATCTTTTTTTTCTTTTTTTAAGATTTTTATTCACTTATTAGAGACAGAGAGGGTGGGGGGAGGGAGAGATACAGGCAGGGGGAGAAGCAGGCTCCATGCAGGGAGCCGGACATGGAACTTGATCCCGGGTCCCCAGGATCATGCCCCGGGCCGAAGGCGGTGCTAAACCGCTAAGCCACTGGGACTGTCCAATCTCATCATTTTAAAGTGACGAATGCTTTGCCATAGTGTGGCCCATGGTGATGGTAAATTTCCCCAGAAATCTACAGGTAGTGACCTAACATTACCTCAAGCAGTTGGATAGGGAAGGGGTGATTCAAATAGTGAAATGGTACAGGAATTTGGTGTTTGCCTATCCGACCTCACCTGCCATCCTTCTTTTTCTTCTTTTTTTTAAATAAGTTAGATTTATTGATTTATTGATTTATATTTTATTTATTCCTGAGAGAGACAGAGAGAGGCAGAGACACAGGCAGAGGGAGAAGCAGGCTCCACACAGTGAGACTGACATGGGACTGGATCCAGGGTCTCCAGGATTGAAGGTTGAAGGCGGTACTAAACTGCTGAGCCACCAGGGCTGCTCAAAGATTTATTCATTTGAGAGAGTGTGCACGCATGTGTGTGTGCAAACAGGGGGAGGGGTAGAGGGAGAAAAGCAGACTCCCTGCTGAGTGGGGAGCCTGACAGGAGGCTCCTCTCATGACTGTGAGATCATGACCTGAGCCAAAATCAACCAACTGAACCACTCAGGTGCCCCATCTCACCTGCCATTCTTATTTATATTCTTTTAAACTCCAGATTTGCTAGCCTCTTTCCATTGCTCAAATTGTCCTACCTCGGAGCCTTTGTTGCATGTAGGTTTTTGTTTACTGTCTTGGATGTGGCTGCTGACTTTGTATTCTGACCTGTGGCAAATGTCATCTCAGAACCACAAAGCAGTATAATAATAAAGAATATAGAATAAGAAGGCTAGTTCTAGAGTGAGACTAGATTTCTGGCTAGAGTAGTGCCCTTGCTTTCCCTGACACTATTATATCTGTACCATTGCCTAAAATATGTTTTTGTCTTTATGACATTTCCCACTGTGTAATTATTTTCTTTTGTTTTTCATTTGTCTGCCCATTCATGTTGTCTCCTTCTAACCTGAGCTTCATAAGGTCAAGAACTTTTTGTCTTATTTGCTATTTTCCCATCCCTAAAAGATGTATGTGCTCCCTGTACATATTTGTTGACAGTGAATGGGTGGTATCAGATCATCATAGATTTTATCTTGAGTTTGTTTAGTTTTCAGTTACTCTTATTCTTGTTTTTAAATTTTTGATTACTGTTGATCAGGGTTTTTTATTATCAAATACGTGTGTGGTTATAGGTTGTTTTAGTCTTCAGTATGGAATAATGCTTATTTGCATCAAAAGTATTTTCAGTCTTTTTTCTAATAGATTTTTAAAGCATATGATATTAGTAATAGCTAATCATTACTGAACACTTTATGCCAACCGCTGTTCTAAGTACTTTATACATATGATAATTCATTTGACCCTCTGGACCATACAACGAGGTACTATCATTAGCCACATATTTTAGATGAGAAAGCTAGGGACACCTGGGTGGCTCAATGGTTGAGGGTCTGCCTTCGGCTCAGGTCTTGGTCCTGGGACCCTGGGACCCTGGGATTGAGTCCTGCATCGGACACCCCACTGGGACTCCTCTGCATCGGACACCCCACAGGCACCCCTCTGCCTGTGTCTCTGCCTCTCTGTTTCTCTCATGAATTAATAAAATGAATTTTTTAAAAAAAATGTTTAAAAATAAATTTAAAAATAGATGAGAAAACTGAAACCCAGTAGTGAAAGTATTAACAGCTTGCTCAAGGCTAGTAAAATTATGGAACCAAGCAGTCTGCACTAGAACCTGCATTCCTAATCACTGTGCTGCAATACTTTATGGTTCACAAATGAATGACCCTGGTGGAGATATTCTAAAGCCAGATTATGGTGATGGTTGCACAGCTCTGTAAATATACTAAAGATCATTGAATCACACACTGAAAATAGATAAATTTTATGATATTATACTTTGATAAAGCTGCTTAAAGAATGACTTACTATAATCTTTTCAAGACTTTATCTGCAGTGGAGCTTTAAACCCTGAGTTCCCTTGCCCCTGGAATAGAGGAATAAATGAAGCAGGTCATCTCCTGCCTTGTCTAAATTGGCTAAGGACAAAAAAATTTACAAGTCATTGTTAATATGTTCTTTGGAGACAAGGTTGTTTTTTTTTTTTTTTTTCTTTCTTAACTTTGGATTGCTGGTATAGAAAACATGTGGTAGGGATTTAATAAGTAGTTGCTGAGTTAAATTTCAGTATTTAAGTTTTATCCCAAAAGTCCTTCCTTTCATATTCTAATTTTGAGATGTAGACCTTGCACAGTATCCTGAAAAAGGTAAAACTTATGCACTGCATTGATGTAGTCTTAACATACAGAAAGAAGAAAATATAACTGATCAAAATAATGTCTGAAAAAATTCTTAGGTTTAGATGATCATATACTGACCAAAGTTGCCCAGGGAAGACAGGAAGAAAAATAGAATAGAATTAATATAAGTATTTTTCTTGTAAAGATTATAAATATTCTTAAAACACTTTAACTTGTAAGTAAAACTAGAAGAATTAAAACTTTCTCCTAAATGTGGTAGGAATAGAAACTTCTATGAATATTTGTGGATGTGTATTGATCATTAGGACAGAAAAAAATAGACATTTTTCAGCAGAAACCCTTAGTTTAAAATATGTGAATAAGAGGGGTCTCTGGGTGATTAAGTGTCTGACATGGGATCAGGTCATGAATTCAAGGTCCTGGGATCAAGCCCAGGATCAAGCCCAGCATCAGCATCGGGCTCCCTACTCAGTAAGGAGTCTGCTTGTCTCTTTGTGCCTCCCCAGGGGCTCTACAGATTCAAGAAAATGATGTAATTTTTGTCACTTTTTGGTGACTTGAATTTAGTCAAAATATTAGAGTGAAAGTAATTAAGAGATATCTGTGAAAAAGTAAGACATTTTTATCTGCATGGCATGTAATCATGATTAGAGATAGTTATTTTGTGACTCTCTTTTCAGTTTCATTAGACATGTTTCTAACACAAGGCTCTTGATTTCCTCTGAAAACTTGGTGCAAACCTTGGTGCCCTATGTAATGGTTCCCAAAGTAAGTTAGTTTGGGCTATTTTTTTTTCTGATTATAAAAGTAATCTATAGTTATTTGTAAAGATACTCCAAATAGAAAAGCATATGAAAGACATGAGTTATCTATAACTACTCTACCCAGAGATAAGAATTTCTAAATTCTTTTCCATACTCACATGTAAGGTGTGTGTGTGTGTGTTTTTTTTTTTTCAGTGAATTGGGTTTTTTAGTAGCTCTCATGATATAGCACCCCTCTTCCCTACATTAGTTCTAAACAAATTAAGAAATAAGACTAATCACTAAAATGTGATAGATAAAGGCCCAGAATCTACCATTGCTACAAATGGTAGAGGAGGATAGCAGCCAGAAGTGCCCACTAACTAATTCCTAGAATTGGACATTCAACTTGAACCCAGATAGGCTTGCCCCAGGAAGACTTTGGACTGGAAAAGATGAGGAGAATTACTCTTTTAGGTCAGCTTACACCCAAGAAGGAAGAGGAAGACCTAAGTCAAGAGCTGTCAGTTAATTTTTACCACAGTCACAGGTCACATTAATGTACTATCTTCTTTCCTAGGGAAGAATGAATGAGAAGTGAGAAAAGGTTGGGGTGGGAGGCTATCAGATCAAAGAGCCTTAGAGGCTATGTCAAGGAGTTTGAATACTCCTAGATGGATTTTAGAAAAATGACATAATCCAAGTTGTATTCTTAAAAGAATCACTCTGACCGTTTTTTAAAACTTGAAGTATAATTTACATACAGTGTTATATTAGTTTCAGGTGTACAGCATAGTGATTCAACAGTTCTATACTAAACATTCACCACAAGAAGTATAGTTACCATCTGTTACCAAACAATATTATTGACTATATTCCCTGTGTTGTACTTTTTATCTCTGTGACACTTGTTTATTTTAGAATTGGAAGTTTGTACCTCTTAATCCTCTTCATCTATTTCACCCATTCTCCAGGCACACACACACCCCACCCCCACCCCCCCCCCCCACCCCCCCCGGGCAATCACACATGACATTTTGCACGGAGAATAACTACAAATGGAGAAAGGTAGAAGTAAGGAGACTGTTTGGGGGCTGGCTGTTGCAGATGTCTAGGTAATTTTCTGGCCCAGGATGGTAGTGAAAGCAGTAATGTTTGGATTTTGAAGATTTTTTGAAGTTAGATGGACAAATGGGTAAAATGTAAAGGACGTTTTTTTCACAGTATTTTAAATTATGCCTTTTTAAAGAGTTGTGCACTATGTTAGAAAGAAAACCACAAACCTAAAATGATGTCACTTAGGTTAAGGCCTCAAGTTAGTAAACCAATACTTAATACCTAACCCAACTTTAGTTTCAACCCTTCCAGGGATGTAACCTTTAACCAGTCAGCCAGGCAGTTTTCTGGTCAGCACAAGGAAGATTACTGATAGACCCCTGCTGTTACCTTTAGGAGGGCAACTTTGCCTAAAACAGTGGATTCTTTGCTAATAATTTCCTTTTTTCTGCACCCTCTCTTATCTTTAAAATCCCTTACTTTACGATAGCCCTTTGGAGCTCCCCCTACTTACTAGAAGGGATGTTGTCCATTTTATTCATTGATTAATAAAGCCAGTTAGATCTTTCGTTTTCTTTCTTGAATTTTTGTTATTTAGCAACTGGTATAATCATAGAGAATTTAAGTTGAAAATGATTCCATAAAACATATTTGATCATTTCTTTTCTTGGTTTCTGATCTTTTAATGATAAGTAAGCTGTTTGAGGTTGAGAATTTGGATTACATGAAAATCTGTTTTGGTTTTGTGTTATTTTAGCACAATTTGTTTTACTTTTATGAATATCCTATATCAATTGGCAATATGGAATAAATGCTCCCTTTTTTTTTTTTTTTTTTTTTTTTTGAGAGAGTGAATAAGCATGTACATGAGTAGGAGTGAGGGGAGCAAGGGAAGAAGACGAGAACCTTAACCAGGCTCCGTGTCCAGTGTGGAGCCTTATGTGGGGCTCCATCTAAGGACTCTGAGATTATAACCTGAGCCAAAATCAAGAGTCAGATACTTGATCAGCTGAGCCACCCAGGTACTCCTATAATCCCTAAATTTTAGGAAAAAAAAAAAAAGAAAGAAAATTTGCATCTTCTGTGGCACGAGTAAAGCCCTTTGCAGTTATCTAGATAGGGCTGTTATGTCATTTAAAATGGTGGATCTCTGCAGGATGACTACAGTCTCTAGAAAGCCTATATAAGGGATTCCTCTCTAGGAGAGATATTTCCTGAGCTGTGTTTCTCAGCTTCAGGACAGCTATGATTTATTTTGTAAGCTGAAGACGCCAAACATTACTGTTTTAATCATTATAAACAAAATAGTAAATGTTAAATGTTCACTCAATAGAGCCACTAGTAGGGCTTTTATATACAGAAAGTAATATTTGAGCCAAAAATGTGAAAGAGTTTTCTGGGTTGTGTGCATTCTCTTTTAACCTACTCTTTGATTCATTGCAACTGGAGAGGGATGTAACCAGTAATGACTTGAACTCTAAAACTTGCTACAGTGAACCTTCTTGTTCTTTTTTTTTTTTTAATTTCCTTGTTGTACTAATTATACAAACCATAGAATTTACTGTATTTCATAAAACTCAGAAACTTATTTTTAAGTATGATACCCAAATTATGGAGCATTTTCAGATTCTGTTACATCTCAGCAATTCAGAATATTTAGAATATTTACCAGTTTTGTTCCTTATCAGAGTTTTTGTGTTTTTTAGCTCTCTCCTACAAAGTAATATAAGGATCAAATCTTAATTCAGAAGTATTTTTAAAGTTATTGCCCCAATTTATTTATACTTAATATTATATAAAAAATTATTATCACTACTGTCTGATAAAAAGTTTACTTTTGCTGTAAAAATTTTACTCTGGGTAGAAAACACTGATGGTCATGGGATAAGTGATTAATGAACCAGTTACTGTATATATCATGTAATAATTCTATTTTATTCTGAAAAATGGGTCTTTTCGCTCTCTGATCAGATAACACAGAGAGAAAAGACTTGTCTTATAAAACTATTTTTTTTTTGTCTATAGTAAATTACATTTTCATTGTGATTGACTATGCAAGTATCTTTGCACAAACTGACACACAGCCACACATACACACACATACCCGTGCGACTGAAATAGAAGTTTACCAAAACAGTTCCTGATCTTGCAAGGTACAGTGTACTCCCAATTTTTTTCATTTCATTTTATTCATTTTACTGATTATAATCTATTAAATTAATTTTATGAACCACTCATGACTTAGAATCCAGAGGACTTAGAATCCAGAGTTTACAAAAACACTTTTAAAGCATGTCCCAAATATAATTTGATCTTTATAGTGACCTTGTGGATATTGGTCCTTTCAAAACATAGTTAAAACCTGCATTTAAAAAACAGAGGCTCTGACTGATGATGAAAAACAAATGGTTTGGGGCATTGAGTGACCAGAGGGCATCAAGAACACTGGAGTCCCTTGAATGGTGAGGGAGAGGAATGAGAGCTGCAGAGATTTAGAACAGGAGGCAGATGGATGCTGTAGATTCTTTCCCTGTCTCGGGATTTTTGCCTAAACCCTTCAAGACATCTGGTATGCCACCAGAAATCACTAGTGTTGACTGTACTAGGTTGCTGGTATCCTGAAAAGCTACCAAAGTTAGTTTGTTCAAGGCTCTACCTTTGAGAATCCTATAGTCAACTCCCAGAAATTCTGACCAGGCTAATCCAGTCTAGTTTTACTATTTAAGACTGTTTCTCAAACCTCATTTGTTTGCATACTACTCTCATAACTTTTCGCATCTCGCTACACCTTGGTACTTAATTTTAAAACATTGATTTATTTTAAAATTATAAATACTTTTAATCTTGGGGTAAAATGCACATAACAGTTAACTAACCACTTTATTTTTCATTTACAAATATATAATTTAATGGTATTTAGTATATTCTCAGTGTTGTGCAACCACCAACTCTTTCTAGTTTCCAAACTTTTTCATCATGCCATGAAAACACCCAGTGCCCACGAAGTAATCATTCCTCATTCTCTCTTCCTAAAGGAAATGTTATAACACGACCACAAGCAAAAAGCCAATTTTGCTGTTAATAGAAGATAGCAATTATTAAAATTTCATTAAAAATAACACCGTCATAAATACTTGCTATACACTATTATCAATCAAGGCTCTGTGTCTGAACTTTTTCATGTATTTTTATTAAAAGATTTTATTTTTTTATTCATGAGAGACACACACACATACACACAGAGAAAGGCAGAAACACAGGCAGAGGGAGAAGCAGGCTCCATGCAGGGAGCCTGAGTGGGACTCCATCCCGGGTCTCCAGGATCAGGCCCTGGGCTGAAGGTGGCGCTAAACTGCTGAGCCACTCGGGCTGCCCTGAACTTTTTCTGTATTAAAGAGATAATTAGCAAGTCTTATGGAGGTAAAAAAAGACAAATTAATGCTAAATCACGATTTTCTGCTTGGAATTGAAGGAGAGTTTTATTTTATTTTATTTTATTTTATTTTATTTTATTTTATTTTATTTTTTATTTTTTTTGAAGGAGAATTTTAAAAACAGTTTTCTCACTATGAGATTCACTACCATTTATTGCTGTTCCATCTAGAATTTGTCTTGCTATAGCTGAGTTCATTCAGCCCGCACCCCAGTCCTCTCAATGACTTCATTTTTAAAGGGATTCTATATTATTCCTAGAATTTTCCATAACTGAAATTCAGAATGTGTTCTACCAAGTATGGTGATTGCCGTCTTCATCATTATCCTTTATCATATTAAATTAGGTATTTACCAAGTAGTGAACTAGATGCTTTGGGAGTTTTAAAGAAAAGACACAGATACTACTCTGCAATGATATAAATCTTTGTTATGAAAATCTGTACACAGTTGTTACTTAGAAAATAAAACTGATAATAGTAGATTAATTGTACTCCTAAAAGTTCACTGGTTCAAATTGTTTGGAACTTGTATACTTTTTTGTAGAAACAGTGTTAATATTAGCTGTTATTGTGAATATTCTTGATTAACCCAAATGAGCTTATCTTTCTGTGCTCTTCTTTATGTTCCCTATAAGTAGGTCTGGTAGGACAAAAAGAATACTTTGCCTCCCAAACTTCAATTTACTCATCTGAACAATCAACTTCATCTTTGTCCGGTTATATAGATCAAGTGAGATAGCCTTTGTGAAACTACACAGCACCGTAACTGGCCCTTAGGTGAAGGTCAATAAATATGCCTTCTTTTATTTAGTCACTCATAGTCATAGTCTTGTTAATATGTTATAAAACTCCATCAAGACTGTTTGTCTAGGGGCACCTGGGTGACTCAGTTGGTTAAGTGTCCTGCCTTTGGCTCAGGTCATGATCTCAGAGTCTTGAGATAGAGCCCCATGTAGGGCTCCCTGCTCAGTGAGGAGCCTGCTTCCCCCTCTCTGCTGCTCCCCCTGCTTGTGTTCTCTTACTCTCTCAAGTAAGAAATTCATTCATTCATTCATTCTTAGAAAAAACTATTTACCCAAAGAAGTCAGTTACCTTTGTTCTGATACGACCTATAGAACTTTACCGGAGAATTCACCGCCTTCTTACTGTTACCTACTGCAACATTAGTAATTGTGGTGGTGGTAGTGATAGTAATAATAGTAATAACTATTAGACTAGAAGCTAAATTTCTACCTAATGTGTAATGGGAATTTTTCCAAATGCTGTCAGTCTGTTTGCTTATTATACAGCCTATGAGGTTAATATTGGTATCTCCATTTTAAGGATGAGTTAACTGAGACTGAGTAATTTATCTAAGGTCATATAGTAAGGAGTAGGTAGATCTGGGATTTGATTCCAGGCAGTCTGGTTCCAGAGTCTATACTTTTAAGCACAATCTCTTGAGTCTCTGAGAGTGGGAACCCATTCATCTACCAACCGAAGGGGCCTCTGTTCTCTGTATGTTGTTCAAAAGTCGGGAAATACATATTATCAAGGGTAAAATTGTCTGATTGATGATCTGATTCCAGTAAGAAAAGATCCAACTGTTTGCCTAGAAAGGGCCCACAGGGCTGGGTGAGTGGGGAGTGGATCCAGGAGAGAAGGAGAGAGTAGGGGGGATCATTCAAAGGGAATTCTTGGGTCCTTCTATCACAATGAATGAGGATCATAATGGAGTAAGGCTGGAAGAGGAAAAGAGCTCAGTTTAGACTTAACTAAATAGGCAAGGAGTGATTACCAGAGGCTTCCTCATGTATTTCCAAATGCTATCACCTAAATTGACTGCATTAGAAGTTCTAAATTTTGTATCTATTTCCCTTGGTAAAAACAGTGTGTAGTGTCCACATTCATCAAAGGAAATAATTCACTCTGTAGATATTTATGCTTTCTGTATTTTATTACTGAGATAGTGAATCAAGATTTAGAAATAGCATAAAATTAAAACATTTTGCTAAGTTTAAAATGGCTATAACTTAAATGGAATTCTTTGTCATTGACTAGATCTAGTAGCCAGATGACATTTTGCTATTTTATTTTTAAACCTAGGAAGATTAGCCTATAAACCATTTAGTAGCAGAGCAGACTTTCCAAGTGCTATGAGTTAAAACATATGGAGATACTAAAGATACTTGCATGAGGCTTGAATGTTTTCCCACACATAAAATGTGTATCTCAAGGACGGAAAGATATTTTAGACATTTCACTGAAATACTTGTCAAAAGTTACAGCAAAATACACAATAATTATTTTTATATTGAAAAATTAAGAATACTTTTAATAGATATAAGCCAAAAAGTAAAATATATTCTATACTGTAAACCCTAAATCCACATTCTTAGAAAGTGACCCTCCTGTATAAACCTGAAACTGATAAAGTTGTGTGTGTGTGTGTGTTTGAGTTTGATACTGATTGCTTGTTTGTATGGTGCTTTCCCATTCACAAAGATAGACTTGGACCAAGTGCTTCTATTTTATCTTACAGGAGAGTATTTTTCAGTATCTTAAAAACCATTACATATTTTGTGTTTTGCAGTTAGCCAAGAAGACTTTGTTAAGCTTTACTTTTGAACTCTGTTACAGAAACAGTGGGGTAAATTGAATATGCTTTTTCAAATGAATCTCTATCCTTACCCTACACAGTGATTTGCTGTGCCCCTCCCTGTAACATTGGGGTAGGGTGAAGTCAAAAGGAAGGCTTATTTTTTTCCCTTTCAGTAAGTGTATGCAAGAGGGATGCAAGATCATACTGGTTTTTGAAGAATCACTTGTTGTCTATGTGGTAGATAAATTGGAGGAAATTAAATCAGGAGGCAAGGGGGTAAGTTAAGAGGTGCTGAGTGAGTTCAGGTCCAATGAGAGGTGAGAATGGAGATCAATTCAGAGAAGTGGATTAGAGAGGTATTTAGAATATAGACACATAAAGTTTGGTAAATGTTTATATGTGAAGAATGCAGAATGAGTGACTGACCAGGTTGAGTAACTGGAATGCATGCCACCATCAAGGCAGGGAGATTTGCCTGAGGAAGTAGAGGAAGAAGAGAATACTATAAGGAGTTGAGTTTGGGATGTGTTTATTCACAAAATCCTTAATTCCATATCCAGCACAGTGGAATAAATGAATTAATTAATTTATTAATTCTTGGGGCTTATATATATATGCTTATTACTCTTTTGCTCTGATTTTGACGGAAAAGTACGCTTACTTTTTGGCCTAGGGCTGGATGTCTATATTGAAAACCTCATTGAGGTGGGAGTCTTTCCTCCATGTCTCCCAGCCTAATTGCCTTGTTTCTGCTAGTTGAGTTTCCATCCCTTGACCCTATACCTTCTGTACCTATACACCACTTTGCTTAGGATTTCTGTTCCATGTTTAACTATGATCCTTACCACCTCCTTCCCTGTCTTACTCAGTTCAGTGTTGGATCAAAAATCCCCTCTGGATGCAGACACTTGAGAAAGATGGCACAACGAGCCCTGTAAGAAATATATTTCTCAGTGTCCCTGTGCACTGATTTTGATAGGGGACAGGAGAGGTCACAACCCTGTAGAGCAGAGGAAGACTACTGTACTAGATCTTGTGCCACTATTGCTTCAAAACTAGCTGTTTAAAGTAAACCACTCAACCCCTACCCCCCCCCCCCCCCCCCACACACACCTTGGTTTCCTTATCTATAAAATGAATAGGTTAGACCGAAGGACCTTTAAAACTCGATCTCCAATTGTAAAAATTCATCACAAGATTTACATTTGTAATATCTGACTCCATTGAATTGGATTTGATAGATCTGTGTATCAAATCCAGCATATTTTTTTAAGACTAGTTAAATTTTTTGTTATAGAAGTTAAATGGAAAAATAAATCTCAATGAGAATAATTTCAGTAGAATTGAAAAGGGGGGAAAAAACCTTGAAAGAAGTTTATTTGTGGTGCAAAGATAATAGATAAATGAATTAAATTAGCCTAATGACACTCATTCTAAAATATATTTTCTCAATGATATTGATTAAAGTTGGGATAATTTGATTAAAATATACTTTAAAAAAATGATGGGGACATTTCAAAAGGACTTGAAGGGCTACCAATGTCCAAATCTGGGACAAATCTATGAACTGTATCTGAGACAAGTCTGTGAACTATAACCCATGGATTCAAATATCCAGGAAAAAAAATATACATATACACATTCACACATATACCTATAACATCTCTCTTACAATAGTGTTCCATTTAATAAATATAGAAGGATTGTTAGAAAAATCACTATGAGGAAAACTCAAGTGATAATTGGTACAAGGAAGAATCATTGATAGATGCTAAAATGAGTAGGCAAAGGTTTTTACATAGTCTTAAGGATATTTATATAGTCTCAAGGTATTTCCTGGTAAGATATCACAATTACAAAGAGAAAAATAGTGACTTTATACTGGAGGAATCTGGCAGACACCACCTTAACTGAGGATAAAAGATAACATCACCTGTAATAAGACGTTGACATTGACATCAGGGATTACCCTGATAGGATACATGAGAAGGAAGGTACACTTGCTGTTGCGTTCTTGCTAAAAATGTTTAATTTAGTCTAAGAACAAGAAAACATCAGACAGATCCAGATTGAGGGATAGTCTATAAAATAACTGGTTAGTACTTTTCACTAGAATCAAAATAAACTATCCTAGATTGGAGGATGCTAAGGGGACATGACAGCTAAATGCGATATGGGGTCCTGGGTTCCATCTGGACCAGAAAAAGACATAGTGGGAAAACTGGTGAAATTGGGATAAGGTCTATGGATGAATTCTTATTCTGTCAGTGTTAATATCTTCCTTTTTTAAAATAATTGTACCCTGGTTATTTTAGATGTTAACATTAGGGGAAGTGAGTAAAGGGTATATGGAACCCTTTGTAATATTTTTGTAAGTTAGAATTATTTTAAAATAATAAGTTTAAAACTTATACTTTATTAATTAAAAAAATTTTTTTTTAATTTTAGAGTGTGCATGAGAGATGAGAGCACAAGCAGTGGGGAGTAGCAGAGGGAGAGGGAGAAGCAGATTCCCCACTGAGCAGGGTGTCAGATGGGGGGCTCCCATCTCAGGACCCTGAGATCTGACCTGAGCCAAAGGTAGACACCAAATAGCCACCTAGGCACCCCTAAACTTTCATTTTAATCTTAAAAATGATTCTGAAACAGCCTTAGTGTCAACATGGCAAGATCAAGTCAACTCACACAACTTTTTCCCCCCATATACTAAGTTTCAAAGTGCCAAGGTTAGTAGATTTTGAAAATTTTGAAAGAGGTAATTTTAGGGCCGCAGGAAGTTCTGTTTAATAAATGGAGAGGTAAATTTTTGGCCTTTGACATCCCTGAGGATTAGTAAAGCTTAAAAAAAGAGTATGTTCAAGAAGTTTATGTGCATATAAGTGATTTACCTTTTGAGGGTAGCTCTCTGGAGGACAATCATGTCTCCTGATGCCATTAAATGAGATTTAGGGGGAAGCAGAGCACAGCCCCCTCAGCAAAAGCCAAAAATGCCAAATGCTGACTTTCTCAGCCTTGTTTGTGTTTCTAGAATGTAGGTATTCAACCTAGGCTTGGCCAGTCAAATTCACCTACAATGGACTTTGATTCAGGAGCTAGTGAGAGGGGAGAAGTCATCCAGGTGTGGGAGTAGGAGTAGAGGCAATACTTTTCTGGGGTAACAGTAATGCTGATGGTGTCCTAGCCAACATTCTGAAGTGGCAGTGGGGTCTTCTAGACTTGCTCTGGGTTCTCATTCTGGCTGGCATCCTGACTGTGCCAAACTTGCCTTTTTCCTACACATTTTCTGAGCTTGGTTCTGTAGTCTCCCCAGCAATTAGAAGATGCATTTTCCGTTATTTAGTAAGTTCATTTTCTTGTATAATGAGAACTCTGATAATGCATGAATCTGCTAATGTTTAGTTATTAGCCAAAATATCAGAGGTAAGATAGAACCCTTTATGGTATGATTGTGATGGATTTAATATTTTTCCCTGTGATTAATAGAGAGCTATCTGGAACTTTAAACTGCCTTTTTCTTATCCCTATTAGGACACTAAAATGAGTTTATGTTGCAAGAGTTGTTTTGAGGCATGTATATTTCAGCACTTCAAGATTTAAAGTGCTTTTATGTGTGTTATATTGATCTATTAAGTCAAGTTTGAGAGTCATCATAGTCTAATGAGTAACAGTGTAGTTTCTGGAGATTTGCCTGGATTCAAATCCAGGCTCTGCCACCTATTATCTGAACAGTTCATCCATTTATAAAATGGGGATAATAGCACTTCCCCTCAGGTTATTAGAAGGACTAAATGAGTGTGTGTGTGTGTGTGTGTGTGTGTGTGTGTGTGTGTGTGTTAACTACTGTTGTTATTTGCACTCTCTTATCAGCTCAGAAATTTATTTTTGTGTCATTTTCTGATTAATTTTAGAATGTCAGGTCCTTAATCCCTCTTCCTGTCTGCACTATTTTTCCTCTTTGTTAACCTCTGTAGTAGGTGTCTTACAGGAGGAGATTCACATTGATGCTAAGATCTGAGATCAGATTTTGTGAATAAATAATGATACTGAATCAACTTTGTTTTTGACAGGTTTTGGAATCTAGGCAGCATCTCAATTTTTAGCTGATTTGCTTATTAAGGAAAAGTGATAACTGCCATCCCAACTTAAGAAGGAAATGAATTTATTTTGAGAGCAAGACTAAAATATTAGCTTCAATTAATTATCTTCCAGTGTTTCTAGAATAATTTGGTATACATAGCACTTAAAAGAAAAAAAATGTATCTAACTTAATTAAATGGCTTTTTATAAGCCAGATGAACAAAATTAAGCTATTCACTGGCTGCCCAAGAGATGAGTAAGTTAGAACATTTGGAAGAAATGGAGAACATAAAAACAGCCCCAGAGAGTTATTCATTTAAGTAATAAACAACAGCATCATTGTATTGAGCCTTTGAAATTCTTTTTCTCATTGCCTATTTAAGTAAGTTTTCCTTAAAGAATTATCATACCAATATGATGGAAAAAACCTGAAAAATTTTCCTTACAACTTCACACTTTCTGAGCATGTGATTGAGACTCGGTGATTTTAATCATTATGATCATGATTCTTTCCCAGTGGATGTGGAACATCATTATCCATCTCTGAAGGCTCATCAAAACCTTCCTCAAAGTTTTATTGTAGTCAGCAGCCTATTAAAGAAAAGCCAGAGTACTCATTGGGGCTGCTAGAGAGACAGGAAGAAGTTAAAAAATTACTCTCTAAATACTTTTCCTGCCTAATTTGCAAATCTAGGAATGCTAATCTGTGGACCTTATTTGTTCATGAATGTTGTTAGTTTTAATTCCTCTATTTTCTTGGCTTTTAAGCTTTTTCTGGTCTGGGTTTATTGTACAGTCCTTTGTCAGCAGCACTAGCCTTTTACATTTTAGTTGATGCCAGTGTCATCTGTTTTGGATTGTAAGCTCCTTGAGGGCAGTGACTCTTTGGCTTGGGTTGTACCATACTCTTTGATGATGATCATGATGATGAAGTGATTTGCTTCTTTGATTTCAGATATACTCCTGACTTCTGGTTAGCATATTCTGATAATTAATAATACTGCATCTATTTCTCAGTGTTCATCTTCTTTCCAATTGCTTATTATGTAATAGCTAATATAATAGCTATTGTTTGTTGATAATTTTCTGGGTACCAGAAGTGTGTTTGAGCACTTATCACTTATTATTGAATAATTCTTATCATAATTCATTGAAATTCATCTCTTTTCTCTTTTTACAGATGAGAAAACTAAGGCTTAACAAAGTTAAATAACTTGCCTGTTGTGTACAATTAGAAATATTAAAGCCAAGAGACCAGGTCTTTTTGATTTCAAAGGCACTGCTTTCAGCCACTGTACCACGGTTTTCTCTGAATCCCCAAGGATATTTGCATGTTTAATTTATTCTTTTATTTTTCTGAAATTTATAATTAATTTTCATTCCTTATGGAATGCTTACAGAGAGTTATGATTCTAATAGTATGCTCTTGAAAAAATGAGTATTTCAGTGAGTTGTCTTCACTTATTAGGGAAAAGAATTTTAAAAAATATCTTCCTATTCCATTTATCTAACACTGAAAACCCCATTATTTTAATTGTAAATGCTATTTAGAATATGGAGTGAACATTCCTGATGGTATCTGCTAGGGTTGATACATTTTGTAGTTTCCATGATAATTTTTCTATAGCTATGCCTTAGCCTTTCTGATGTGGTATTCACTAGTCTTTGATAAATAGACAGTATTGTGTGGTTTTTTTTTCCTTGAGAGAATGATGGAGTTAAAAATAATCACAATAATAATTTTAAAAGAACATGCTGACATTTAGATCTAAAGACTTTCTCCTCTAGGCTATAAAGTCTTAAAAGTAGGTCACACTTTGGGTTTAAACTCTGGACAGATACTTGCTCTCTATATTAGCTTACCTTTTGATCTTAAAGCACGACTCATTCTTGACTTCAGTAAATTTTAAATTGTCCTTCCAAATTTGAAATACCGTATGAAATGAAAAATCACCAGTCATTATTTAAAGGAGAAAATTAAAGAAACAAGTGTGTACTTTTCTGTCTGTCCCCTTGAAGAATTGAACTTTTCTACAATCACGGATTTAAGCTAGAAATATGAGACAGTTTAAAAGTACAGAAGTTCATGCTCACTTGAATAAAATAAGGTAGAGGGTAGCATCCTTAAAATTCTCTGTAGAGTTACTGTTCATTAACAGTAAGAGAGCGTTTGCAGGCTGTACCCTAAATATAGCCTGCTTCACTGAGTTAGCATAATTGACAATTCACTTGTTTCCCAGTACTCTATTCATTGCAACAAAATTGCTGTGGGTCTTTTGAACTGTTTTTTCCTCAGTTCTACAACACCACAAACCACTGAAGAACGTGACCTTTAGCCTTTCCTCTTTTATTTCTCTGATTCATACCACACTTTCTAATACTTAAAATTTCTCTTCCAGATTCCCCTGCCCTGTCCTGCCGAATTCCAGTTATGTGTAAACATCAGGCTCACTTTTTTGCTTTAGGCACTGATCACTGAAACACATGATTTTGCAAATGAATTCTTGTTGTTCTATAGTAGCATAAACTATTTTAGATGTCAGCTACTTTAGAAAAGCCTATTCTATGGATAGAGAAGGTTGTTGGTGGTGGAGGTGTAATTAAAGGTTACTTTAAATGTTCTAGATCTAGTAACTCTCAATATAATATTTGATTTAAATATACCTATTAGAGTTCTGAAAGCATGATTGCTAAAAATTTGGTACCTGTTTACTTTTAGAGTAGGTTTTCTTTTTTCATATAAGTTGCCTACAATTAGGTAGCGTTAGGAGGTATTTGCTTCAAGATCAGTTAACTGATGATGATTTATTTCACATTTTAGTTTTTTAGTTCTCTAGCCCATTGTTAGACCCTCACCCCTGATATTACCCAGCCTACTCTTCTGCTCTTCTCTATACTAAGTCTAGTTTTAACTCCCAAATGCTCAGTACGGTTCTCTTTCCTTTATTCCTCCATTTCTTTCTTGTATTGTTCCTGAGAATAATAATAGTTAACTAAATTCTTTATGTTTAGAAAACAAGAATTATATTCTTTGTCTTATTATTATTTATAGTTAACTAAATTCTTTATGTTTAGAAAATAAGAATTATATTCTTTGTCTTATTATTATTTATATTTGACACTATAATCTTGACACTATAATCTGTTGCCATGACTTAAAATAGGAGCCCCAAGACTGTGAGCATAAGATTATAATCCTATATAAGTATTTAAGGGGTCCCATTTAAGATGGTTTACAAGAGAATATTTCCAGTATGAAACTGTCCAGATAAGACACATGCTAGGTATTCATGACAACCAAGAAGTGGCGAAGTATAATTAGATTCAGAAAAGAGAACCCTGTTGGAAGCATAATGCCTAGAAATACACAGTGAATATTCATTTTATACTGACTTACAAAGTCCTGACGGGTAAAAAGGCATTTTCCGCTTATCTAAGGAATCCAAAGAGTGATATAGGGAAAAGAAGAATGTAAGGAGAGAGATCTGTAGATATTATTTTGTCTTCAGTTTCTTAAACCAGCTTCTGATTAATTTCATCAGATGTTCATAAATAGAAAAAATGACCCAGCATCCTCCGTTCAAATAAGAATTATTGCATAAATACTGTTGCTTGGTCCGTTATCTTCATAAGATTATGATCCATTTCAAAGTACAAAAACAGTTCAAAACTGACCAGAATTATACATAAACATTTTTATTTTTTAAAAGACTTTATGTATTTGTCAGAGAGAGAGAGAACAGACAAGCACAGGCAGGTTCCCCACTGAGCAGGGAGCCCAGTGCGGGACTCCATGATAAACCAAAGGTAGATGCTTAACTAACTGACTGAGCCACCCACGCATCCCTGCATGAGCATTTTTAATGTTTTGTTTGTTTGTTTTTTGGTGAGCAATAAATAAGCAATGTGTTTTGCTAAAGAGAATGAATTCTTGCTTGCTAATTAATTAGGAAACTTAGAAGTATTTTGAACTTAACAATAGTAGTTCTTATATCTACCAAATGTAGAATTAGATGAGAGGTAAAACTGTTCTTCAGGAAATGAACATTATACTTTCAATAAAATGGTCAGGCTTCAATTTTTTTATGACTTCCTTGGGCATTTTGGGAAATAATTTTTAGATTTTCTAAAATATTTTAACCTTTACCAAAGTGAAAAGGCAGCATGAGAAATAATTCCCTTTCTAGCATTACTTATAGAAAGGCTAGATCTTTGTTTCTATGGTTGTTGCTACTAAACAATTGTAGAAAACATCGTGAAATAGTGAGATCTTTACTAATGCATTTCATATAATATGTAACTATCATGATACTATACAGACTATTACCAGACACATCTAGCAAAAGGCTGCCTGCTTGAACTTTGTAAAATTTCTCACGAGATCTGAAGCCAGAGCTAATGCTTGCTCTTCTATGTAGCTAGAGTTCATAAAAGAAAACAACAGCACTGCTTTTTGGTGATCTGTGGTATTTCTAACTATATTCCATGGTAAAATGAATTTAGGAACAACTGAAATTTATTTAAAAAACATTTTTGATCAGTAGAATAAATTTAATGTCTTTAATTCTTGTTGTGTCGTGTGATACTTTTCGAGCTTATTTGAACATTTTTCCTAGTTAATACCATTCTGCATGAACTATAGCCAAATGTCTACATATTCACTCTGTGACATAAAATGCTTAAAAGCAAATAGTTCCCTCACGAAGTATTGTATTTTGGCTGAGTGCTTCAGACATAGGAGGTGCTCAATAAATATTATTGACAGGCTGAAATGTGTAGAAAAGAGAGGTTTTAAAAATATTTTAAAAAATAATTGTCTTCTTGGGGCGCCTGGGTGGCTCAGTTGGTTAAGCATCTTTGTTCTGCCCAGGTCATGAGACCAGCATCTGGGATCAAGCCCCACATTGGGCTCCCTGCTCAGCAGGAAGCCTGCTTCTTCCTCCCCCTTCTGCTAGTGCTCTCTCTTTCACTATCTCTCTCTCTCTCTCTCAAATAAATAAATAAAATCTTTAAAAAAAAATTCACTTCTTGAGACAAATTAAAGTTCCAGTTTTCTCCCCACCAAGAAATTTCCCCCATATTAAAAAAAAAGTTCATCAGTAAATATATGGAAAGATCAAATGAAAAATGTTTTTTTGAGAAGATGTACCTAATAATACTATTCTTCAGTATCTTTTCTTCCTTTACCTGCTTGATAAGATGGTGATAATTTCTGCAATATCTGAAGAGCCCTTGGATTCTATTGTCTTCTAATTTTATCTAAATTTAGGAAGCCGTTCCACCATTAAAGTATGGTGCCATAATTTAGAAACCATAGGGATTAATCCCAGTAACAACTTGAGCTAATTAATAACTTTTTAAAAAACAGTAATGTTTTCCAGAGAAAGAGAGCCATTCTTTTAGTGGTAATCTGTTGGTAGCTAAATTGTCAAAAGTAACATAAAACATCAACAAACATACTCGGTACTCTTCACCCATTATTTGTTGTATAGAGTTTATGGAAAAAATAGTGGTTTGATATATTTCTTTGGCTTTGAACAAAAACAGCACTGTAAAGTTGAGCATTTCCTACTTCTTTGTAGTTCATTATTCATAGGGTTTTGAATTATAGCTAAAATGCATGTGTCTTCTTTAGGAAAGGAAAAGTAACTGAATTTTTCAAACATGGGGATTTTATTTCATATATAAAAATAGCAATTTGGAGCAAGGATTATCCCTGCCATTTTTATTTTTATCTCTTCTAAATTGCATCAGTGCTATTGAATTTTACTTTTAAGATAATGATTTTTCATTATTAACATTGTCACTGGCCTCTAAATGATTTTTGAAGTGATCTCTAGAAATCATTGGGGAGGGGATCCCGGGTGGCTCAGCGGTTGAGCACCTGCCTTTGGCCCCGGGGTGTGATCCTGGAGACCCGGGGTGGAGCCCCACATCAGGCTCCTTGCATGGAGCCTGCTTCTCCCTCTGCCTGTGTCTCTGCCTCTCTCTCTCTCTCTCTCTCTCTCTCTCTCTCTGTCTTTCATAAATGAACAAAAAAAAAATCTTAAAAAATAAAAAAAGAAATCACTGGGGATCCCCTGGGTGGCTCAGCGGCTTAGCACCTGCCTTCCGCCCAGGGCGTGATCCTGGAGTCCCGGGTGGAGCCCCACATTAGGCTCCTTGCATGGAGCCTGCTTCTCCCTCTGCCTCTCTCTCTCTCTCTCTCTCTCTCTCTCTCTCTCATTAATAAATAAAATCTTCAACAACAACAAAAAAGAAACAAAAGAAATAATTATTTATTTTATTTTATTTTATTTTATTTTTTTTAAATTTTTATTTATTTATGATAGGCACACAGTGAGAGAGAGAGAGAGAGGCAGAGACACAGGCAGAGGGAGAAGCAGGCTCCATGCACCGGGAGCCTGATGTGGGATTCGATCCCGGGTCTCCAGGATCGCGCCCTGGGCCAAAGGCAGGCGCTAAACCGCTGCGCCACCCAGGGATCCCCATAATTATTTATTTTTAAGATTTTATTTATTTATTTATTTATTTATTTATTTATTTATTTATTTATTTATTTATTTGTTTGTTTATGTAAGACACAGAAAGAGAGGCAGAGACATAGCCACAGGAAGAAGCAGGATCCCTGCTGGGAGCCCAATGCGGGACTCAATCCCAGGACCCTGGGTGGGATCACAGCCTAAGCTGAAGGCACTCAACCACTGAGCCACCACAGTACCCTAGAAATCATTTAGAAATTATATAAAACTAAACTGAATTTTCAGTTATAAACTCTCCAAAAGTGTATTCCTGTACTCAACTTCATAAAAATTAAATCAAATTTGTAAAAAGGTATTTTAAAAAGAGTTCTTGTGTGTACATTAGAAAAGCTTCATCTAGGAGATCCTTGGGTGGCTCAGAGGTTTGGTGCCTGCCTTTGGCCCTGGGTGTGATCCTGGAGTCATGGGATCGAGTCCACATCAGGTTCCCTGCATGGAGCCTGCTTCTCCCTCTGCTTGTCTCTGTGTGTGTGTGTGTGTGTGTGTGTGTGTGTGTGTCTCATGAATAAATAAATAAAACCTTAAAAAAAAAAAAAAAAGAAAAGCTTCATGTAGCTAATAAAGGTACCTGGATTGAGATGTACAGGTTAACTACAGGGTAGGCAGAGAGGAGAGGCAGGCTCTCTAGATAAAGAATAGCATATGCAATGGTGTAAAACGGATGTTTTACCAAGTGACAGTAACAATTTGAGTTTATCTGGAGCAAAGGATTGTCATTAGGAGTAGTAGGAAAGAAGACCAGGAAGCTAGGTTGGGTCCAGGTCATGGAAGAATGTGAATGTCATCGTGCTTGGTTTTAGACATACATTTGTTCATTCACTCATTCATTCATGAATTTACTTACTTTCTTATTTACCTATTTACCTGCTTATTTTCTGTCTTATTTTGCAATGTCAATCTCTAAATGTCAGGTTTGATCTGGTTGGTAGTGAAATGAAATAGAGAGGCCAGGCAAAAGTGGGTCGAAGCAAGCTTTTAATGGAAGTGCTCTCTGGTGAGGTTCCGCGACCCGCAAGGGAGTGAGACCAGGGAAGTCACGCCCAGGGGAGTACATGTGAGCTTTTCAAGGGGAGGGGAGGGGGTTGTGTCTGAATGGGGTGGTAGGTATTAGGGCATAGTACTGGTGGATTCGGTATGGGGCGATAACTGCTTATGCCCTTATGTGGGGGTTTGGGTAAGGTGCGGTTCCCATGTCCTGCACAGGCCCTGTTTTCCCATGATGATGTGTCCTTGGGCAGTCTGCTGGTGGCGGGAAGTCCCGGGGCGAGGATAACAAGATAGAGGGCCCGCAGGCCAACATTAAAGGTCTGTGCATATGGAAGTAATGTGACCAATAAAAAGCTTTATTAGAACAATTAACTTCATGGGGGTATATAAGATGATTGAGATGAGAGAAAGATCCTTCCTTCCCTTGTATTATTATTATAATTGGGATGAAGCAGGAGATCATGATGGGAAGTGGGACTTGTGATCTCAAGCAGGGTCATTAATCTTTCTGATCCTGTGAGGTTTTTATATCTTGACAGGGGATGTAATAAAAATAAAAAATAAAAATAATTTAAAAATTGCCTCACTGGATTATTGTCACCAAAAAATGTGATAGTACACATAAAAGTGCTTTGTAAGCCGTGTAGTTAGTATCCATTTAGCACAACATTACTTATTATATCATGTCAGTATTTATTGGAACACTCAAGGGGTATTGGGCATTGTAGTGGTTACTAAGAGGAGGCATTGGATGTGAGGGATGTATTATATCAAGGGATATTCAGTAAGGGTCACATCATCACTTAGATGATGCTTAGTGACTAAAAAAGTCAGGACTGGGGAGCAGGTTTGGGGGTAAAAATGTATGAATTCAGTTCTAGGAGTATTGACTTGGAGAAAATAATAGTATGTTTAAGTGGAAATGTCCAGTATCATTATATGTTAAAGGCTTTGCTTGAGAGAAAGTTCGGGAACAAAGGTTAAATTTGAAGATCATTTGCATGGCAAGTTATTGAAGCTATTGAAATGCTTTCATGGAGAGGAAAGCAGACATTTAGAGGCAAAACCATGCACATAATTTGTTCCCTCACATACTCTCATGTTTTGCTGCTTATTTTGAGGAGGGAAAGACATTGTCCTTTGTAACTCCCTCTACTACTCAACCACCCACTCTCTTTTTATACTGCCCTGCAACAGCAACACTTGCTTCTACAGAACTTCCTTGAGGGCTTTCAGAACATCAATCAGCAGAATGTGCTTTGTTTTTATTGGGGCAAAGTGTCAGAGGAGTTAACTGGCTATTTAGTTTTGAAAGGGGAAAGAAAAAATCTTTATCTTTGGGTAAATCCTTCTCCTACCTCATTTCTTGAACTGATTTGGCAATTCTGGCATTAAAGTTGCATGATAGTAATAAAGGCTGAGGATCAAACTGCTAATGTAGTCCTGGGAGCAAGATATTTATTGTAGTCCAAATCCCATAACCTGGGCCATTGCAGGAGAGCCACCTGGTAGGATGTACAAGTTGTACCCTGTCAGGTAAGGCCTTTGATGATTCCAATAAGTCTTCTCTGTCTTACTGCCTACACTTCTGTATTTTAACCAAACTGTTTCCCGAACATGCCATGTACTTTGAAACCTCCTTCATACTTTCAACTGGGTAGTTTCCTCAGCCTTAGTATTTCCTCCGGCCACTCTTCCATCAAGACCCAGTACAGATGTGTCTGTGAAACATTATCCAGTCTGGCAGGTGAGAAATAATTGTCCCATTCTTTGCTTTCCCAAAATATTTTATATCAGGAATAGATAAGAGGTCAAGCCCTGGAGTCAGACTTTGTAGATTCAGATCCTGGCTTTAATTAAATGTATAACCTACTTCCTCATTTGTAAAATGGGGGTTTTTATGAAGATAAAATAAAATAATATAAAGAGCTTACCCTGGGAATGGCACATAGTAAGTGCTTAATAAATGTTATTTTATAGTGATCATAACTTTTTTTTTTTTTTTTTTTGTTATTCATGAGAGAGACAGAGACACAGGCAAAGGGAGAACCAGGCTCCATGCGGGGATCCCAGTGTGGGACTCGATCCCGGGACTCCAGATTGCGCTCTGGGCGGAAGGCAGACACCAAACCACTGAGCCACCCAGGGATCCCCTAAATCTTGAAACCATAAAAGTGGTTTCATCCTGTGTTACTCATAGTTGTATACCTTTTTGTCTCCTTTGCAAGATTGGGAGGTCTTGGGGGCTCTAGGACCCTATGGTAGTTACTTATCCTCAGGGGGCCTAGGACAGTGCCTTATTTACAGTAGAAACTCAGTAATTGATTATATGAATCAAGGGACAAATTGCGTGTGGATATGGAGCAACAGCAACTGTCTGGTGTCCTTTCCATTGAAACCATAATGTCTTCCAAATTTAGAAGGATAGCACTTTTTAAAGTTTTCTTTATAAATTACTGCATAGTTTTACTCTGAGTCCTCTCTTTTACATATACTGTGGCATATACACCTTAATCATGTTACACACTGACTTCTCACTGGCATCACGTAATTAATAAGTTTATATCCAAGTGACAACTTTTCAAAAAAGAATTAGAACTAAAACTCATGTGAAGAAATGACAGGAAGACTAAATTAATTAACTTTTTATTGCTTAGGTGACTCATTGTTTTTAATTAGATATAAATAAGAGTCTCTAAAATTATGAAAATTGATTAACACAGTTCTAGATTAATGCTCCCATACTATCTCTCTTTTACAATGGAAATGGAGCATACTTGGATACATATACCCATTTCTCATAAAATATTGCACGTGCTACTTAAATAAGAGCTATATATTCATAGATGATACCTTTTCAGTGGAAATTCAAATAGAACTAACTCTCTAATCCTATGTGATAGTTAAGGGACAGTTTGAATATTAGGCTACCAGACAATTGCTTGTCATCTCTAAATGTATTATGCCTTTTCCTACTCTTTGCCCTAGAAAATAATGTTCCTTCTACCTACTATATTACCTTGCCCCTCTTTCTGCCTGGTGATTTCCTGCTTATCTTTCAAAACTGCCCTTAAATATCATTATCTCTGTCAAAACATTCCTGCCCCTTGACAGAATTTGTTACTTTTTCCTCCCTGCCTGTATGAGACCCCTTGGAGCTCTCCTCCCACACTCCACTGTGAGTTCCCAAACAGTGGCCATCTCTGTAACCTCAACTTTCCAGGTGCTTCGGTGCTCTATAAATGTTTAGAGTTTGGATGAACTGGTGAATGAGTTGAGTAAAATAGAAATCCACAATAGCCCCGAATCCAAGGTTTTTTTCGTTGTTTGTTTGTTTGTTTGTTTTTTAAAGATTTTATTTACTTATTCATGATAGACCCAGAGAGAGAGGTAGAGACACAGGCAGAGGGAGAAGCAGGCTCCATGCTGGGAGCCCGACACGGGACTCGATCCCGAGACTCCAGGATCACGCCCTGGGCCAAAAGCAGGCACTAAATTGCTGAGCCACCCAGGGATCCCCCAAATCCAAGGTTTTGACAAGAGTGATAGGCTAGCAGCTTGCTCTCTCCCACCCATTTTGCCATCCATGGTTTTTGTTTTAAAACAAAATTAAACATTTGAAGTTTTAAGTTTCATTATTTTGTCTTTCCATCTTCTGCCAGAAGACCACTTATTTAAGAGACTGGGAGAAGGGAACTAGATACTTTTCATTTGGGCTAATTAATTTCTGATCTCTATACTAGGAGATTCTGTTTGGTACTAATCATATTTTCTATTAATAAGAGGAGTCAATGATCTACACACATATCATTCCATCATTTTCCCTTCAGCCAGTTCTTAGAAAATGACTTAGAAGTAGGGTATTTTAATTTCTTGAGGGGGAAAAAAGTGTGTTCTAAATCCTCAGTGGCATATATTTTAAGGTAAATACATAGATTATATAGTTTTAAGGTAAATGCTTCTATAGTTAGAAAACAAAATATTAATACTTTTTAGCTGTTTGTGACCTAATGCAATTATGTAATAACCTTGACATTTTTGTTTTGATTAATTTCTCGGTTTTGTTAACCACAGAAGTCAGAGTTGGATATAGAGTTCTATTTGAGTTTCATGTTTTTGATACTTTTTTAAATGATTTTTATTTCAATTTCTAATTATTCATTGATTTTTTTCCTCTTTGTTTTTTATTTTATTGATTACTGCTCTTTATTATTTTCTTCCTTTTTATTTGTTCATCTTTTACTAATTTCTTAAAGTGGAGACTTAGGACTTTTTTATATGAGACATCTTCTCTTTTTTATATATACATAAAACTTTAAATTTCCCCTCTAAATACTTTGTGTCTTAGCTGGCTGGGGCTGCCATAACTAAATACCATAGACTAGGTGGCTTAAACAATAGACGTTTATTTCTCACCATTCTGGATATTGGGAAGTCTAAGATCAGTTCCTTTTCAGTTCCTGGTAAGAGCCTTTTTCCTGGTTTACAGACAATAGCCCTCTCATTGCTATGTCCTCCTGCAAAGGAAGAGAGTGGGTGAGAGTTATGGCTATTTTCTAATATTTCCTTCACATTTCTTTTTTAGGCCATGGCTCATTTAGAAGTATGTGATATAATTTTCAAAAATTTTCCTACCATTCTGTTAATTGATTTCTACTCTAATTCCATTGCAGCCTGAGAATATACTTTGTATTGTTTTTAACACTTTAGAATTTATCATAATGTGTTTTCTGGTCCAGAACATAGTCTGTCTCAATAAATGGGCCATGCCATGTACAGTTTGAAAAGAATGTGTGTTTTGCTGTTTCAGGAAGAAGGAGTGTCCTATAAATGTTAACTAGGTCAAGTTGGTTGACAGTATTAATCATGTCACTGTACTGAGTTTATGTGTATTTTACTAATTACTGAGAGAGAAATACTGAAATTTGCAACTATAATTATGGATATGCCTATTTCTTCTTTTAATTCTCTTTTTTCTTTATGTATTTTAAGGCTATTTTATTGGGTGCATACACATTTAGAATTATGTTTTCTCGCTGAATCGACCCCTTTATCATTATGTAATATATGTCTATTTCTGGTGGTATTTCTTACTCTTTAGAACATTTACTTTGATAGTGACATAGCTACCCCAGGTTTCTTTTGTTTCTGCCTTATATATATTTTTTCTATTCTTTTACTTTTAAATTAAGCTAAAGTGGATTTCTTACAGATGTATATAGCTGAGTCTTGCTTTTTTTTTTTTTTTTAAGATTTTATTTATTTATTTGACAGAGAGAGCATAAACAGGGGGAGTGGCAGGCAGAGGGAGAGGGAGGAGCAGAGCAGGGACCTGATGTGGGACTCTATCCCAGCCAGGACCCTGGAATCATGACCTGAGCTGAAGGGAGACACTTAACTGACTGAGCCACCCAGGCACCCCCCTGTCTTGCCTTTTTATCATATGTAACAGCTTTTGCTTTTTAATGAGAGCATTTGGACCTTTACTATAAATACATGTGGCTATTTAAGTTTATTAAAATAAAATTAATTAAAATTAAGTTCCTTAATCATAGTAGCCACGTTTTATGATCTCAATAACTACATGAGGCAAATGGCTACCATGTTAAACAGTGTGGGTTGAGAACACAGGTAGGTTTCCTGCTTCTTGCCTTAATGACATCCAAATTCTGCTTTGTTTCTGTGAGAGTCTTGGGTGAGAGCAAGTAGTCTGTTTTTCATATTTCTCTGTGACATCTAACCTCTGCCTAGAAGAAGCAGGAGCCAGGAGGTAGGAGAGTTTCCTACCCTCTATCAATAGTAGATGTTTTTTGCTTTATATTAAAGTACTATCCAGACCACAGCCTTGGGCCAAAGTTCATCACCACACCTTTGCCTGCCACTTATGAATGATATGAGAAAATGCACTTAAAAACAGGCTTTCAGAACTTAACATATTGATAAATAGCAAAACTTTAATATTTTCCATTAAAGCTCAGGTAAAAAAAAAGTTTAAGAGAGAATTCTGACCTTGTGGAGATAACTACCCCTAATAAAGATACATACTTCTCTGTGCAAAGGAGGGAACTACTTGCCCTGGTTAAAATGGGTTCAGTGCATCCCTGTGCTTATATGTAATGATAACTTACTAATAAATGAGTTAGTTTTTTTTTTTTTAACTTCAAGTTAAAAGTTTATTTTGTCGTATTACCTTAAGGCAGTCTTTTTCTCCTCTACCAGCCAATTGTTCCGATTTGGAAATAAGGTGTGTGGAATCTTTTAGTTTAAGAGAAGCCAGAAGTCCCTAATATCTGGAATACCTATAGATTGTTATAAATTCCTATTTGTTTCTTCCATCTTCTGTCTTCTTTTTCAAATTTAAAAATTAATGAAGATACTTAAAAATTTTTTTTTCCTCTGACAGTTAATTGCTTCATTACTGTCCTTTGTTGTGGTTTTAGTTGAAAGATTTTACCAGAATTGTTAACAAATATAATGAAGGAGGAAATATACGACTCTTTTTAACAAGGAAAAAAGTTATTAAAACATTTAGAATATGAATTAGAATATAATCTTGAAGGTAGGGATTGTGTTTTTGCATCTGTTCCTACAGGCATGGCATAATGCCACAGACCTAAAAAGCAACCAATAAATATTTGCTTCAAGTTGATTTAAGGGGTGAAATTGGAACTCTTGCTTTTTTGAAATAAGTTAATGCTATGCTCAGTATAAGAAAAATATTAATACTATTATTTTTAGTTGTCGTGAAGGTATATTCTCTAACAAAGTGTACATTTAAAGAAGAGAAAACATTCTATATTTGTAATTGAGCTAAGTTTAAAGTTACATTATACAGACCTCAACTTTAACTTTTGGGGCAAAAATGCATATTTTAACCGGTTAACTATGGGGTGTAATTCTTGGAGAAAGGGCAAAAGATCATTTGACTTCTGTGGTATACATTTTACCAAGACTTAAACTGTGCTTTATATTCTAGTTTTCTATCCTTCAGTTCCAGTAGTATGGTGTCTTTGCTTCTTTGGTCTAGCTCTAAGTCCAACATGATAAACCTTGTAATTTTGCAGATTGGTATATTCCAGATTGATGATACACCTTTTCTTCTGGGCCCTCCTTGCCTTTGGTAATCCCTTCCTTTTTCCTGTGCATTTATCTCTGTCATTTCACTTCAAAGGATATTTTCAAACTCAGTTCTTCTCTGGTCCACCTTGTAATTCCCATCTCCTACTCAGTTATCTCTCCTCTAGGTGGAAGAATAAGGACAATGGTCTGGACCTCTGTCAGATTTTTCCCCCTGAGTATGTAAATATCTCTGGGTTGATACCTGCTTGTCTCCTAGCCTCCTTCCTTGCAGCTCCATAGAAGAAGTCTGTCTTCCAGCTCCTCACTGATCCTTCCACCTATGCACTTGATCTCGGGTCCTTCCTGCCTCCTCTGAGACTTCATTCAACCAGTCACTCCCTTTCCTATATTTTCATCCTTTTAATCCCTGTTGGCTCCTAGAATGTATGCTCAAGCTCCTGCTTTTTATTTACTTGATTTAACAAAAGCCTTTTTCAACTCTTCCTTCTTTTTCGGGAGGTCTGGTATCTATCCAGAATAGCCTGTATTTGCTATGTCACAGATTCACAACTATGCCAGAGTTGCCAACTACAGCTTCAGTTGTTCTCAGGCATACTCCTCCATTCCCCAGATTCAAGACCTCATCTGCTCTCACCTGGACCACCTTGGGTATTTATTAATTCATCTCCCTACCCCCAGTCTTTCTTTCCTTTTCTACTCTATGTTTCCCACTGCTACAGAGTGATATTTTAAAATGCAGTTATGATCATATTACCCCTCTCTCCTTAAAACCCACAGAGGCGCAACATTGCCCCTCGGGTACAAATTCAAACTCCATTGAAGGATATCTGAGGGCACTAATGATTTGACCTCTAGCTCTCTGGTCTCATGCGCTACTGGTTTATTCTTGAGTCCCACCTGTAGATGCAAAAGCAGTATGCTTTTTCACAGTTGAGTCTTTTATATTCTGAGTCCTCCAATGAAATAACTTTCTCTTGTATTGCTAGTGATCTCCTACTTATCCTTCAAAGACGGCTGTCAAGCATCCTCACCAGATTTTACCTGATTTCTCTCCTCTACTCCAACCATAGCACCATTTTGCTATCATGGTAGAGCTGCCCATTATTCCGTGGGCTTACTGTATAGTTTGCGGATACTGCCATTATTTACTACACATTGAATTGCAAATATTTGTTTTATGTTTGTCTCCATTTCTAGAAAAATCTCCTTCAGATTTTACTAATCTGTGACTCATCTGCAACACCTAGCATAGTACATTGCACATAGCAAGGACTCCATAGACGTTTGTAGAATGAGTGAATCAACAGTTGGATTATTTTTAGCAAATGTTAATCAGTGCTTCTTCTATAGACTCAGTGTTATACCTTTAAAGTTAGATAATCTAAGTTTTGGGTTGTATGTTTTTGATATCACAATACTTGCTGCTGGCTACTGTGTCATGTAGTTTTAAAGAGACCTAAAGAGCAGGAGGAGGAGGCATTTGTGGCTAATGACTTAATATGATAGTATGATAGTTTATCTGAATATCTAGGTCTTTTCCTTATATTGCCACGGTGCACGGTACAAGGTCATCCATTCATTCTTTTCCTAACCAAATTGTACAAGACTAGAGAAAAGATTTCATTATTTAATGATCTTTGCTTCCAGTCTCCCTCAGTATCTCCACAGAGCTGCCAGAGAACTCCATCTGAAATGTAGATCTGATGATTAATTCTTCTGTTCATGACTCTTCATTCTTCCTTTCCATTCTCCTGTATATTAGTCACTTCCATAGCCTCCCACTTTAGCAAATTTAAGATTTTGTTCTTAGTTGTTTGTTGTTTGTTCTTAGTTTGTTCTTAGTTGGACTTCTTTTGAAAGTTTGTTGTCACTAACAGAACTGTTTTATGTCCCTTTTGCACCTGCAGCTGATAACACTCTCTATTCTTTTTTCCAAGCATATTGTTCCAGAGGATAAATATAACAACACATTGGTAATGTTTATGTTAAATGAGCCAGTCTTCTTCCAGCATCTGTTGCACAGGCGCAGAAGCAGATAAGTGATTTTAGTTATTGGCTGCCAGAGGAACAGAAGGGTTGCCACAACAAACTCAGCAAACAACCCCAAAAATCCCAAAGAAGCATAAATTCCTGATGCTGGAAAATCAAAATTAGTAAAGGATTGTGCATTTTTGTTACTTGATCTTAGCTTTGTCCCCTACATCCTCATGGAGAGATTGGACTGTTTTATGCAGCAACAGGGCCATCTTTAGATCTTTGGAAGAGTACATTTGAGAGTCACTCAGCTTTTGAAGGAATTTGAAATCTCGGTGGTTGCTTTGTGGTAGAGTTGGAGTGTGGTCTCCTGGAAGCTTGGTCTTTTGACTGACACTGATGAGGTTGGTTCCAAAGAAACCCGGCATCCTCTTTGCCCTGGCGCCACTGGGCCCGCCACCCTCCTCCCCTCACCACTCCCTCTTCCTCACCCTTCCTTCTCTGCCACCTCCCTATCCCTCACTTGAACTGGCCGCCAGAGTTCACAGACAGCTGGGCAGAGAGTGGCTAAATCTGCCCAGCTGCCCGGGAAGCTTGGCGGCCAGGCTGAGGGAAGGAAGCATCGGCTCTCTTTGAAGGTTGGCTGCCAGTGAATCTCAGGCAGCTGGACTTCAAAGGGGGGACCGCTGGGCTTTCCCTCCTGTCTAGGCAGGTCATTCCACAGCACTGCGCTTCCGGTGTTGGCATAGTGGCTTTCAAGTTCCTCCTCAATTAAAAAGCTGAATGGAAAGCTGCACTTGTGTTCACATTTGCATTTCTTATGTGATATAAACAGTCTAAGATCCTCACCCCTCTTACCCCGTACTTAAGAGTAAAGATGGAGGAGAAAGGTAACATCATACAGAGGGCAGCTAAGGAGATCCACAGCGTTACAGGATTTCCTCGCTGCCACTTGTAACTTGTGTTATTTACCAAGTTTAAAATTACTTTAAGGACTCTCTGTGTGATCTTCATGAGGAAAGAACCTTTGCTTAGGGATTGAATTAACTAGTGGCCTAGAATTGGGATTAGTTGTGAAAATGGTTTCATTTGTTTCCAGTAACTGATGTAGTACTCACCCACTATGCTACACTCTCTTGTTGTACTTCCCTATGTTTCTCTTACAAATTTCTTTGGTGGTTGGGGCGAAGACTGGCCTCTTAAGGAAAGAGCATAACTGCTGCACAAAGTCCAGGCCTACCTTAGTTGCAAAATGGGGTCAGAGCAGAAGGAGGCTAAAGTCAGGAGAGCTGTGAGTATATACATGTACAGTGGTAGATAAGAGTGTAGGTACTGAAGCCAGATACCTGAGTTCAAATCTTGCCTTTCACTTAGTGGCCACATGACGGGCAATTAACCTTACCTTTCTGTACTGCCATGTCCTTTTGGAAAGTGGGGATAATAATAGTATTTATCTCATGAAGCCTTTGGAAGATTCTAGGAGTTAATAGATAGCACACACTTAGGACAGTATCTAGCCCACAGTAAATGCCCCGTACATGTTAGCTATTTTTTTTTTTATCATGTATCAGATCCCATTGACTGGGACTAGAGGTGGATAAAGAATGACTGGTTTACAATTTTTATTTGTTCTTTATGGATTAAGAGGGAATTACAGCTAGCTTCTGCCTTAGATCGAATTTGTAATAGAATTCCCTCCCCCCCACCCCGAAATCCCTAATAGTGTTTAAAAAATGTGTTATGTATTTTAAAGGAGAAAAGTTATTTCATGTTATCCACTCCCTCACACACACTGCCTTTCTTACGGATACAAGGAGATGCAAATCACTTAGGACCATTACTATAATAATCTATACAAATCCAAAAAAAAGCCTGGTAAAACTGACAGGATATATATATATATATATATATATATATATATACACACACACACACACACACACACATATGTGTATATATATATATACACACACACACAATTAGTATTTTGAAAGTAAATATAAAAATGTATGAATACATAAAAAGAGATGTTTTAGTGAAGAGTACAGTTCTGGAGTTAGAAACAGGGTTTGAATTTTTGCTCTGACAATATACTAATCATGTGTCTTTCGGTAAGTCACCTTACTAAGCCTTAGGTTTCTTCTTTGTGAAATGAGGTAATTACATACATCTCAGGAGGCTTGTTCTAAGGATGAAATTAGAAAATGTATGTTTTACTATACCAAGTAGCAGCATGTTCAATAAATGTACCCGGCATTGTTGTTATTGCCACCATCATTAGTGTTACAAGATAAGTTACTATTGAATCACAAGGAAACCTTTAGTTTATGGAACAATGATTGCCTTTTCCTAAGATTTTTGTTCCTTCTGGATCAGAAGTCAGTAAACTGTGGATCAAATCCACCTTGTCATCTCTTTTTGTTTTTTTTTTTAATAAATTTATTTATTTATTTATTTTTAATTTATGATAGTCACAGAGAGAGAGAGAGGGGCAGAGACATAGGCAGAGGGAGAAACAGGCTCCATGCACCGGGAGCCCGACGTGGGATTCGATCCCGGGTCTCCAGGATCGCGCCCTGCGCCAAAGGCAGGCGCCAAACCACTGCGCCACCCAGGGATCCCTGTCATCTCTTTTTGTAAATAAAGTTTTATTGAAACATAGCCTCATCCATTTGTTTATCTGTTGTCTCTGGCTGCTTTCATGCTACAACAGCAGAAATAAATAATTACAACAGAGACTGTGGTCTTCAAAGCCTAAAATATTTACTGTGTGGCCTTTTCCGGAAAAATTTCCTAATTCTTGCTCTAGATACAGTATTTCCCCAATTAAGGTCCAGAGAATGTTAGTTCTGTGTTAGTAAATAGTATCTGAATAAAAAAAAAGTCCTATAGTCAAATAAGCATCAGAAATGTTAAAGAGGTTGAGTTATTCTAGGACTGCTATTTAAAAGACTTTGGCTTTTAATACACTAATGTGCATTGTGAATTTTCAAGACAAGGGCATGGTTTGCAAATAAACTCTATTTTCCCAGGCTTCTTTGGCCCTTACCCCCCACCCCACCCCTGGAGAGCATGATGTTACACAAAACATCCTCTGGGAAACCCTGCTTTTAGGCTGTTTCTGGAAGAACTTTTTTTTTCCTTAAATCATTCTTCTTGGTGATTTAGGTGATACTCTCATTTGGAAACCTACAGAATATCATATGAAATTCTGTATGACCTCATTTTTTTTCCCAATAAAAATTATACTTTGGTTAAAATCAGAACAGTAAAATATATCAGATATTTAAATGTTTTAATCAGGGATCCCTGGGTGGCGCAGCAGTTTGGCGCCTGCCTTTGGCCCAGGGCGCGATCCTGGAGACCCGGGATCGAATCCCACATCAGGCTCCCGGTGCATGGAGCCTGCTTCTCCCTCTGCCTGTGTCTCTGCCTCTCTCTCTCTGTGTGTGTGACTATCATAAATAAATAAAAATTAAAAAAAAATAAATGTTTTAATCAGATAATATGCCCATCTTTAAATAATCCTATATCATGTCTCAAGATTATAAATGGAATCTCAAAGTTCAGACTTTCATTTTATTCCTTCTTCAAATTCCAAAAGCTTGGGTTTTCTGTAGGGCTTTAACCCTTTTTTTTTTGTTTTGTTTTTGTTTTTGTTTTTGTTTTGCATCCAGCTTTCTGAAGCATAAATATAGAGGGCCTAACTGGTGTACTGACTGATTCAGTCAGGGTTTATAACAAGGGAGATTAATGTGAAGGTAACTTGTGCCTTAGCTATAAGGGGTTTGTTTTATAGACTAAAGTAAACACCTTGAATTTCAAGTTGCAAGCACATGGGGAGCCAGAAGATTCCAAAGCAGTGGCATCATATGCAGCCTGTGACTCACATCTCCGTGGCTGAGCTTTCTCCTGCAGCTGCAGCTTCCAGCTGGTCATCAGATAGAACCCTAGGTAGTCACACACTGCAGTCACCTAGTGAGATGACCCAACAGACATGTAACATTGTCCAGTTATGAATGAAGGCTAGCTATCCCTTTGGCAAACACAGTTGGAAAATAAATGCTAAGTCATACTTGTTTTTTGAAATCACGGTGGTTGCAACAGTGAATCTGGACTGAGAGTGGAGAACCCTGCTGAGGATTTCAGCTTCGATGTTCACACTTGCTCATTCTCTCTCTTTCTCTCTCACTTGTAACCTTCCCCATTAAGGCAGAAACCAATTCCTAGTCATTTTGATGCCCTCCAAACCTGCTTGTAGTTGATGTAGTAAATGTTTGATGAAGGAATAAGAGGTCTTATGTGTGTGTCCCCTTTTTCCAAATTGCAGATCATTTCAAGAATATTCCATGTGATTTCTTCATTTATGTATCTCATTTTATATATAATAGATCCTCTGTAAATGTAGTTCACACTGTAAATGTGGATTCTAAAAGTTTCATCTTCACACTTTTATGGGGAATGATGAAAAGACTTTTCAGAAACCTTTATTAGATTATTATTGTCCTTTGGCTTTAAATTATTTCTTTTAAACAAAAGAAGAAAGGAATAGAGGGAGAGAGAAAAGGAAAGAATGAGGGAAGGGAAAAACATCTTGGCTAGAGCATAATTATCTTTTTTTTTTTTTTAAAGTTAGAAACTTGGAAAACTGTCAACTTAGTATGAAATATATTATTTCCTTGAAACATGCTCAAAAGTTCTGAGTATGAAATGCTGTATTTATTAAGTTTGTTCCTCTTGTAAGCACCATGATATGTGATGTGTAACATATTATACTGTTCTAGGACTCATTGGTGTTCTTGAAGTTCAGATGTGTCTGAGAGAGAAAGAATCTGAGGCTGACCTACTTGAAAGAAAGGATCAGAAATGTGGGGGAAAGAGCTCTTACCTAATACTATGAAGAAAAGCAACTTAAATACAATCCTTCCTCCCACATCCTCCAAGAATGAGCTATTTCTAAGCATTCTTTTCTCTCACTGCAATATTATCTGTTGGAATCATCTTGTTTGGTGTCCAAGAATATATACAGGAATGGCTGCAACTAGTTGGAACCAGGGTCACATCTACCTAGAGACAGTGGTGATTCCAAGCAACCATAGCAAGGATTAAGAAACATTGCTAGAGAGAATTCTCGCTCTCACAGGCAGATGCAGAAAGGCAAGAGAGGAGCATAGTGATCATGTAAAGTACAACACAAGATAAAATTGAATACATTTTAATTATTGGATTTTAGGACTGCTTTATGATGGATATTTTTTGGTAGAATGTTGAGGGAGAGGAGAGAGAATCAACCTTTTTTAAAAAGTTATGTTCCTATAGTATTATCTGACTTATAATAATGCCAAACACTCTAATGTTTGCTATTTGTCAGGCACTGTTCACATCCTTCATATGTTATATTCCTTTTTGCTAGTATAACAAACTGCTCTAAAACTTAGTAACTTGAACAATAGGCATTTCTTTTTCTCACTATTCTTTGGGTCAATTGGACAATACTTCTGTTCTGAAATGGCTAGGCTGATTTCTCATGTGTTCTCTATTGCATCTACAGTTAACTAACAGCTGGATGATCTAGGATGTCCTCATCCACATGTCTGGTTGTTGGCTAGATGTCAGCTGGTGCTATGGGGATGACTGGGCATGTCTCTGGTCATCCAGGAAGCTAGCCAGTGATTTTTCACAAGATGCCTGGATTCCAGAAACAGCAAGAGAGCAAGTCCCAATGTATGTTTCTTTATAATTCTCTGTTTGTGTCTTGTTTGTTAGTGTCCTTTGTTAGGCTTCTCCAAGAAGCAGATGCTAAGGCAGCATTAGATATGTAAGAGATCTATTGCCAAAACTCCTAGAAGGGAAAAAGTGAGTGGGGAGCCAGAAGAGGAAGCTAGAGAGTACCAGATGGTGATACAGGTCCAACTCCTATGGAAGAAAGAGGGAAGGAAGGAGGGAATTAGGGTTGGCTAGGAATAATCTCAGATAACAATATAGTTCTAAGAAAGCTTTGGCCAGGCCAGTGGGAAGTCCTTTTGCCAGAATCACCTTAAGGCTTTATTAATCTGCTCTAGCTATGATGTGTCATTCATCATAGCAGCTACAATTGGGACTACTCCTTGATTAATTCTGTAGTCAGCAACCCCTTTGCGGAAGGACTAGGAGAATATTGCTCCACTGAGTAGCACTATCCTTTTTCTTAGGAATCTGGCTACCTCTGTAGTCAGTAGGCTCCTGATCTGAAAATAGACTTAGATATGAGAATGGAAGAAGGGATCATAACTTTTTATTAAGGTGACCACCTTCCGCCGCCTCTTCCTCCATTCATCTCTCTTTTTGATGGTAGAGGTTAAGCATTACCTTTGTTGTCTGCCCATCTCTTCTGCCTCTAGGAATGTTATATTCTGTTAACCTCCATGACTCCCTCCACATAGAGCCCTCTTTCTCTGACTTTGCTAGTCATTATACTTTATATTATAGTAATTGCAGCCTTTCAGCTTCTAGTAATCAAGCACTGCAACCTGGCTATTATTACTTTGGGCCTCATCATCCTTGTAGATGTTAATTTTAATGGTCTGGCTCTGTGCCATTAGCCCTGTGCTTCAGAGGAGAGCTGCCACTGAACTTCTTGGTGATGCTGACTCTCTCACCTGTGCTTGCTGATGGCCTCAGTGAATGGTAGTTCTAGGCTCTCCCATGAAAAATAATAATCTCTGTTTCCCAGACTAACACAATGTATCCATTCCAACGTGCCCACTTCCCCAAACCTTCTTGTTCTTTTCTCTGTCCTCTGCTAGGGCAGTCAGGATGTTTTTCTTTTATTCAACATTGGCCATCACTTTTCCAGGCCTTTAATAGCATTCTAGCAGCTCATTTGCCCCATCTCCCGGGTTCCTTTTCCAAAAATCTGCCCCCCTAAATGAAGGAATCCTTCTTATCTAGTCTTACATTAAAGTCCCCTTGATTAAACATCCTCACACTTTAAACTCATGACTCCTTGCAGTTGCTGCTAGCTAATTCTTGCATTCTTTTGGAGTGTAATCTCTTTCCTCTTTGCAACCACCCCCCACCCTACCCTAGTTGAGCAATCCTGGGATTCAACCCTAGTTGTTAGCCTAGCAGCCAGGAGAGGAGGAGGTAGGGGAAGCTCCTCTTGGGGGAGGGGCAGTTGTAACATCTTCCTAACACAAAGGAAGTTCTAGCTCTTCCTGGAACAAGAGTTGGCCACCTCTCTAAGTTATGAGAGTTCCAAGGCAGGGTTTGCAGATCCAGTATTCTATGGACATCCATCCAGATATCCTATCCTTATGTTTCAGGGTCTCAGGTTTTCCCAGCGAGATCCCTAACTTTAGAATAACAGACTTGCTTTGGTTGAGCATTTAAATGTCTCTGGAACTCTATAAATCTAACTACCAGACCACTTTAGTTGCTCAGCTGTGTCTGTTCTTCTACTGCAGGAGATGTGGGCCCCTTCAAAAAGTACTAACGTTGGCCCTCTGGCTCTCCCACATAGTCTTTAACTTTTAATGGCCCTCAGTTTCTCATTATCCCTCAGGGTATTAGTTGGACTGAGCAGTAGCCAGCCAACACTACTATCTTTGTAGGCATTGTTCCTCCCATATTGTTTAAATACCTAAAACATTGTACCCACAAGGACATTCCCCAATAGCAGGAAGTTTTTCCAGGTCATCTCCAGTAAAATCTGTAGCAGTTGAACCAATACCAAGTACTAGGGCATATCTGCACCTCACAGTCCACTTAGAACAATGTCCTCTCCACCTATCAGGCAGTGAGTCAGCCAGTCCCACATTCTTATCTTACCACCCAAATTGTGGGATCCCTCATGGTACCACATGTGTTAGTTTGGGTCCTCTGAAAACAGACACCAGGGTCAGGATTAAACATGTGAAATTTACTGATGGAAAGGCCTGTAGGGGGAAATGAGAAGGGAGCCTGAGAAATCTGGAAAGAGAGCATGATACAAGTCATGCCTCTTGTGAAAGACAGGAAAGAAAGGAGTATTGAATGTCTGTCTGCTGATGAATGGATAAATAGAATGTGGTACATTTATACAATGGAATATTATTTGGCAATGAAAAGAAATGAAGTGCTGATATACATCTACACTGGATGAACCTCGGAAACATTATGCTAAGTGAAAGAAGCCAGTCCCAAAAGATAGTATATTGTGTAATTTCATTTATATGAAATGTTCAGGTAGGCAAATATACAGCGATAAACTAGATTAGTGGTTGCTTAAGGCTGAGGGGCTAGGGGGAAATGGGAAGTAATTGCTAATGTGTATGGGGTTTCTTTTTGAGGGAGATGGATATGTACTAAAATTGATTGTGGTGATGGTTGCCCAACTCTCTGAAAATACTAAAATCAGTGAGCTGCATATTTTTAAGTAGGCATATCCCGTGGTATGTGAATTATATCTCAATAAAATTGTTACAGTAAATAGAAGAAGAAAAGAGGGCTGTGCAGAAAGACTTAGACTGTAGCACAATGTCAGGAAAGTTTCCTTCAGATCACTTAGGAGTCCTTTATCCCTTGTGCTCAGTCATTGGCTGGGAACAGCCCTTAGAAAGCCTGGCTGAGTCACAGAGGCAGAAGAGTGGCAGTCAGTTAGCTTTTCACTGTTGGAGATGTGAAAGGCACATTTTCTTGGCTGCATGTCCTGTAAGCCCAAACAAGTCACATGTCCATACCCAGAACCGAGGTTTTGAGAAGTAAATGGCACATCTTGATGAAAAGAACGGCAAAGTTACATTGCCAAGGAGTGTACCACGCTTGCATCGCTTGCATCAAGTCGTTAAATTCTCCCAACAGCTGACATGGATACTATTCTTATTCTCATTTAATAGATGGCCGATGGAAGCATAGGGAGATTAGTTTGCCCAAGATCATACAGATGGTAAGTGGTGAAGCCTGGATTTGAACTTGTCAATCTGACTGGATAGCCTATGCTTTTTATCATGATGCCATATTTTCATACAATATATTAATCTAAATATCACAGAGTCTGTTAGAGAGGTGTTGTCTATTTCTCCTCAGTAAAATGAAGGCTTTGTGGGAGTAGGGAATGGCAAAGCATGTTAATATGACAGTACCTATTATTTTGTGTACATTCTCCTCATTCTCCATACTACAGATCTCCAAAATTAGAGAAGCAGGAGCAAATTAGTTCAGTCTAGACCGATATTTATTCTGTTCTTAATCTTGCCACTTAAAAAAAATCCTGGCATATTTTTAATCCTGGAAGAGTAAGTAACTCTAACATGTGACTGAAAATACAGACATGCTTGGTTATCACTAAACTTGAAAATAGATTCCCAATGAGAAAGAAATTTTATATCTTTTGAGAGAGTCCTAGGAACAGATTTGAGAGGACAAATGTTAGTACATCTCATTTTTTAGAGAGCCCAGCATTTGCTTCATCTTGCTCTTAGAGTTTGTGTTTTGGTAGCATAGTTATATGTCAGCAACTTTCTGAAAAGAGCTACCTAATACAGAGTTAATAAGTTTGTGGCATTGACATAAGGCAGGGGTTAACAGGTCAAATGTAACTCAGTGTCTTTGGGAATTGAGAAGGAGAGGAGTGAGAAGATGTGTAGGGTGTATGATTTTAAAAATTAACAAACTAAGAAACAGATTAAGCAGCTTGACCGGGGGCAAACTATAATGTATCAGATGAAAATTTAGGTGAAGTTAGCTTGGCTGAAGGATCGGTATTCTTTTTTTTTTTTTTTTTTAATAATAAATTTATTTTTTATTGGTGTTCAATTTGCCAACATACAGAATAACACTCAGTGCTCACCCTGTCAAGTGCCCCCCTCAGTGCCTGCCACCCAATCACCCCCACCCCCCGCCCTCCTCACCTTCCACCACCCCTAGTTCGTTTCCCAGAGTTAGGAGTCTTCCATGTGCTGTCTCCCTTTCTGATATTTCTTACCCATTTCTTCTCCCTTCTCCTCTATTCCCTTTCACTATTATTTATATTCCCCAAATGAATGAGACCATACAATGTTTGTCCTTCTCGGATTGACTTATTTCACTCAGGATAATACCCTCCAGTTCCATCCACGTTGAAGCAAATGGTGGGTATTCGTCGTTCCTAATGACTGAGTAATATTCCATTGTATACATAGACCACATCTTCTTTATCCATTCATCTGTCGATGGACACCGAGGCTCCTTCCACAGTTTGGCTATTGTGGACATTGCTGCTAGAAACATCGGGGTGCAGGTGTCCCGGCGTTTCATTGCATCTGTATCTTTGGGGTAAATCCCCAGCAGTGCAATTGCTGGGTCGTAGGGCAGATCTATTTTTAACTCTTTGAGAAACCTCCACACAGTTTTCCAGAGTGGCTGCACCATTTCACATTCCCACCAACAGTGCAAGAGGGTTCCCTTTCTCCGCATCCTCTCCAACATTTGTGGTTTCCTGTCTTGTTAATCTTCCCCATTCTCACTGGTGTGAGGTGGGATCTCATTGTGGTTTTGATTTGTATTTCCCTGATGGCAAGTGATGCAGAGCATTTTCTCATGTGCTTGTTGGCCATGTCTATGTCTTCCTCTGTGAGATTTCTGTTCATGTCTTTTTCCCATTTCATGATTGGATTGTTTGTTTCTTTGGTGTTGAGTTTAATAAGTTCTTTATAGATCTTGGAAACTAGCCCTTTATCTGATACGTCATTTGCAAATATCTTCTCCCATTCTGTAGGTTGTCTTTTAGTTTTGTTGACTGTATCCTTTGCTGTGCAAAAGCTTCTTATCTTGATGAAGTCCCAATAGTTCATTTTTGCTTTTGTTTCTTTTGCCTTCGTGGATGTATCTTGCAAGAAGTTTCTGTGGCCTAGTTCAAAAAGGGTGTTGCCTGTGTTCTCCTCTAGGATTTTGATGGAATCTTGTCTCACATTTAGATCTTTCATCCATTTTGAGTTTATCTTTGTTTATGGTGAAAGAGAGTGGTCTGGTTTCATTCTTCTGCATGTGGATGTCCAATTTTCCCAGCACCATTTATTGAAGAGACTGTCTTTCTTCCAGTGGATAGTCTTTCCTCCTTTGTCAAATATTAGTTGACCATAAAGTTGAGGGTCCACTTCTGGAGTCTGTTCCATTCTGTTCCATTGATCCATGTGTCTGTTTTTGTGCCAGTACCACACTGTCTTGATGACCACAGCTAATGGTTTATCTATCTTATTAATTCTTTCAAAGAACCAACTCCTGGTTTTGTTGATCTGTTCCACAGTTCTTCTGGTCTCGATTTTGTTGAGTTCTGCTCTTTATTAACTCTCTTCTTCTGCTGGGTGTAGGATCTATTTGCTGTTTTTTTCTCTAGCTCCTGGATCGGTATTCTTTTCATTAATTTTTTCTGTTTTCAGCCCTGCAGTTTATTTAAACTTTCTCATTTCAAATAGTTTATTCCATTGTCTCTGTTAATTATAAAACATGTTTTGATCATTTTGAGGTCTGTCATTCCTCTTGCATTGACTGACACACACTAGAAAAGTAAAGGTAATGGGATGTAGGCAGCCCCTGGATGTAAACTCACTGACCATTGGTAGCACCACAGAATGTTTGAATTACATTTAGGATTTCAGGAATGGTATATTTAAGACTTTGTGGAAGACATAATTTTTTTCTTTAAGAATTTGGCAGACTGCATTAGAGAAGAAAAACTAGAATTGGTATAGCCACAGAAGACAGGACCAGGAGTCATAAGTAGATACTGGAATTCTAGGAACCAGTTTAAGAAAAGTGTTCCCGATTAGAGCCACCTAGAAATGGACTGATGTTGCTTGTAGTCATGAGTTCTGTGCTGCCAGAGGCTTCTAACCATCTGCTAAGAAAGGATATAGGGACAGTTTTACCAATTCGAGTTTGTATGGTATGATCTCAGGAGAAGGCCTTTAAAACTCAAGCATTTTCCATCACTATGAATCTGTGAGATTTGATACTCTCCAAATGATAACATAAAAAGTCCTCCTAAGAATAGGAAACCAATATAAAGGAGTTAATAATCTTAGTTTCCCCGAAGAACAGTGTTCTTTGCCTACGATGGTCATAAAATCAGTTAAAGGAGAAGTCACAGTTTTAGATTTCCCACACTATGCCAGAAGTGTTTTTAGTCAGGTTGACTCTGTTTCCAAAGTATGAGGGTGTTTTGTCCTCATGACTGTCCAAGTGTTCATATTTTCAGCAAGTTTTGATCACCTCTGGCTATCTATTTTATTTCAGTAGAATAAACTTTTGTTATTGGTTAAAGTGAAGTTAATAATTGAAGAGCACTTTTGATAAAATCTGTGAGCTGTCCATCTCAAGTGAGGACATTTTGCTTTTTCATTTTATTAGATCCTTTTATTTTTTTTTTTAATTTTTATTTATTTATGATAGGCACACAATGAGAGAGAGAGAGGCAGAGACACAGGCAGAGGGAGAAGCAGGCTCCATGCACTGGGAGCCCGACGTGGGATTCGATCCCGGGTCTCCAGGATCGCGCCCTGGGCCAAAGGCAGGCGCCAAACCGCTGCGCCACCCAGGGATCTCTATTAGATCCTTTTAAAGAGGAAATGATTTAGATTATTTAGAGTACAATCTTTCTCTCATAATCTTAATTATTAATATGCAGCCATTTATTACTCTAAAGGAGCATTGCCCTGAGATGCAAATTAATATGACAATAGGAACTGTAGGAAGTCAGAAGGACAAGCTAGGGTTTGTTTTGTGGCATATATTCACCCATTCTGCATTATAAACAATGAAATATAGAAGTTTCACAACACCCAACCTCCAATATAGTGGCCTTTTAAAGTAGTACCTAAAAATGGAGACATAAAATTGTGACAGATGAATATTTGGTAAAGTCTTTTCTTACTATAAAGGCAAAATCACCTGTAGTCATAATCCCTTATTCCCATTCAGTTCCTTATATTGTAGTTATACTATCATCTGTTAGATCCAGCAGAATCTTAAGTTTTGAAACAGCACTTTTTCTTTGCTTGAGTACCAGATGGCTGTATGTCTTTAAATGCTAGAATCCCGCTCAGGGCAGTAAAAAGAAGAAGCAAGACCTATTTAGGGAACAGCAGATTTGCAGCCTCATCTCACGCCCTCTCTGAGCAGCAAGGATGAGAATTAGACTATCACAGGGAACAACCTGCTTGCAACTGGGCTCATGTTGAAGCTCATATGATAGGATTCCTTTGGATTCTACACCTTTTAAGGTTCTTTATCCTATTTACTGGGTTATGTATATATACACATCTATGTGTATGTGTGTATGTATATGTTCAAATATTGGCATTCAAAATTTGTTTTGTCCTATTTTAAGATTTTATTTATTTATTCATGAGAGACACAGAGACAGAGGCAGAGACACAGATAGAGGATAAGCAGACTCCATGCAGGAAGCTCGACACGGGACTCGATCCCGGGACTCCAGGATCACACCCTGGGCCGAAGGCAGGCGCCAAACCACTGAGCCACCCAGGGGATCCCCCTGTTTTGTCCTATTAATAATAAAAAGTACATATTGATCAGTTAGTTGAATTATAAAATATTATGTATACCAGTTTTTGTCTTTTCCTTAAGAATCGCAGAGCTGTCAGTGACCCTAGAAATCAGCTGGTGCAAGCCATTTATTTTACAGTGGATAGACTTGTGATCCGGAGAGACTAATTAGCCCCCAGTCACACTGCTGGTTTTTATTCAGCTAAGTCTAGCTTTCCTGTCTCCTGGTTCCTGGCCCAGTCTTACTATATTGCATTGCCTTACCACTCCTGAAATGATGGGTTTTCCTTCTATTTATATGTGTTTATACCTTTATGAGGATTAAAAATAAATACATTTAAAACAAACAAAAAACCGAGTTAATTTCACTGGGAGGCCAAATGTAAGTACAGACTTTTTGGTAAACTGCTACCACTACACTATCTTTCAGAAGTTTTATTTAGAGTTTAGTAGTTGATGACTTGATGAAATATGACCAAGTGGCAAATTTTCCCTGTTGAGTTCAGTAGCAGAGTTTTGTTTTTCTGAGGAACAAAATATTCCCAATCCATTCTTCATGTGTCCAGGGTGATCTTTTTAAAATAAGTAAGCCTAGTCATGTTCTCCGAGTAATCTCTATTAAGCAGCTCCCTTTTGTCTTCAGGATAAAATGTAAGCCCTTAATATGGCCTATAAGGCTTCTGGTGATCGAGGCTCTCTGCTCATACTATCCCCCCACCTCTTCTTTCCCTCAAGTCATGATTAGCTTCTTTTAGTTCTTTGCAACCAGTTCTTTTACTTTTATGCACATGTTAAGCTTTCTATTGCTTTTGTAACAAATTACCACTAATATAGTACCTTAAAAAACACCCAGTTTATTATTTCACAATTTCTGTAGATAAGATGTCTGCCATGGTGTGGTGGGATTCTCTTCTTAGGGTCGCATCAAGCTAAAATTGAACTGTTGGCTAGGGCTGTGTCTCTCATCTGGGGCTCAGGGTCCTCTTTCAGATGCACTGGTTATTGGCAGCATTCAGATCCCTATTTCCTTGACACATCTTTAGAGTTAACAGTGGCATGTCAAACACTTTATTCTTCCAGTCTCTCTGACTTACTGTCTCTCATGTTTCTGTGGCTTCCTTTTCTGTCCTCAGGAAGAAGTTCTGCTTTTAAGGTCTCATGTGACTGCTTCAGCCCCACCTGGATAATCCAGGATAATCTCTCTTTTAAGATTAACTAGTTAGTTACTTTGGTTATATCTACAGAGGCCCTTTTGCCATGTAGAATGACATATTTATGGGGGTGGACGTCATAGGGGTCAAAATTCTGCCTACTACAACAAAGTACCCTGTGACTGGAATACTCATTCTTGTCTCTGCATCCTGTTCCTTCATCTGCTAACTCATACTTTCATCAGCTGGGTCTCAGAATTTCTTTTTTGTCCTTCCCCCACCCTGACCCCTCTTTCCCAGGTTTGGATTAGGCACCTCTCTTCAGTGCTCACTGCTCTTCACGTCCCCATTGTACCACTTGTCACTTCTTATACTTAACCCAGACTGTCAACTCTCTGAGGAGAAAAGCCAGGTTTAATTTGGTACATTTGTGTTTCCTTGTTTAACCTTGTATCTGTCATACAGTTGATGCCCAATTAAAAGTTAAATCAATAACTTATTTGTATCCATGAAAGGTGGAAGTGCAGTAGCCATGTTTAATACAGAGGAAGAAAAAAAAATACAGACGAAGAGAGAGAACAAATTTAACTTAATATACACAAATTATTAAAAACAAAACCAGAAAAAAGCCCTGTCTGCTTTTGTGAGGTAATGACATGCTCCTCATTACTGAAAGCTTTTAGGTGGAAGCTCAAAGGGTGTCAGGGATGTTGGAGGGAGGCTGACATACATGAGCTCTGTTTTGTGACTCATTCTTGTTAGGGTTGATATGGGACCAAAGGAGATGGGGTCACTTGTATTCTTATACCTGTAGCTCTGGGGAAAGACCTATATGCTGTTATCACTGGCAGTGTTCCTGTCTCTTCACTTGAATTATCCAGCCTGGTGGAGCTAGGATAATTGACTCCCTAGTATTTTGCCTGTGCTGGTTACTGTATCATAACTGAATGGCAAGGTTAGTGTAGTAGAGTTACTTTTATAACTCTTTAACTGTGCAGAAGCAACATTAGAAGTAAAAAGACTATTAACATACATTACTAGAGAAGGAGTATAGTGTAGTGTTTAAGAGCAGGCTTTTGGTTCAAACACTTAATAGCTCTACCACTTGCTAGCTGTGTGACCTTAAATCAGGGACTTAAGTCTTTGTGGTTCAGTTTCCTAACCTGTAAGATGCACATCATAATAGTAGAACCTAACTTGTAAAGTGATTGAATTAAGTAGGCAAGGTAGTAAAGGATAGAGTGCATAGGGTATGGTTAGCATTGTGTCAGGGTTAGCTCTCCTCCCCCCCATGACAACATTATCCTACAGGCACATTAAAGAGTTCAAGACTTACAACCACATGCCTAGTGTTTGGCATATACTAGGAATACAATGATATAGATATATATGTGTATACTTTTTAAAGTAGGCACCATACCCAATGTGGGGCTTAAACTCACAATGCTGAGTGAGATCAACAGTAACATGCTTTACTGACTGAGCCAGCTAGGCCCCCCCACAATGATATTTTTTATTTTATAAATAATCTGTTCATTTATAATTTTATTTATATTTATTCTTTCAGATAATGGTAGGAATTGGTCCCAATAACTTTATGCTATAAGAACTAAATACTGTATTAATCTTGTGTTGCTCAGAGTTTGCTAAGGCAATCTGAAAAATAGGACTTAATTTCTCTTTTATTAAAGCAAATGGATGTGTTTAGAAACCTTTTTTTTTTTTTAAGATTTTATTTATTTATGAGACAGAGAGAGAGAGAGAGAGAGAGTGGGAGAGAGAGGCAGAGACACAGGCAGAGAGAGAAGCAGGCCTCCTGCAAAGAGCCCGATGTGGTACTCGATCCTAGATCCCAGGATCATGCCCTGAGCTGAAGGCAGACGCTCAACCACTCAGCTACCCAGGCATCCCAAGAAACCTTTTGAATGATTTTCCAGAATAAAGAATACTGTAGTCAAGTAAAATTAATATTTTATGTATATCATTTTCTGGATGATAAAGTAAAATACTCTTGCCACAAAAATGTTCTCATTTGAATTCAGATGAGATATTAACTCTTTGCTTGTCTTTGCAAACAGGTTCATCCTAAATTTCACTATAAACAGGCCCATGACCCAGGCACAGACACTTCTTGTGTGGCTTTTTCCTATGATGGCAATGTCCTTGCCTCTCGTGGAGGTAGGTTAAAAACCTTCTTTTGGATGTGTTTCTATATATAAAAATGATCATAATTAACTCTAACAAATGTTACAATAATATCCTAATAGTAAAGCTAGCTGTGCTTTTGTTAATGTACCTTTGCCAGTCTGACTTATTTTTCTCAACTAAAAGGCATTTCTAACTTGGCAATATTGTTTTCTTAAAAGGTACCAAGTAAAATTTAGTAAAATTTTACTTGAGTAAAAAAGTAAAATATGTACTTTTTTGCTTAAGTTTTAATTTTAGCTTCAAATTCCCTCAGAGTTTGAAGCCTCCAAGGATGACCTTTGCCTCTACCTCATGGAGTTTTGTAGATGTTCTGTATTCTTTCTATATTATTTTATAATTTAGAGTCTTCTGTTGGCTCATTGTTGATTTTTTTTTTCAGTTCGAACACTTTTAGCCCAATTCTGTTAAAAAAAAGTTGTGTACCTGGATGTTAGTTTTTAAATAGCTCCATAGTTCTATGTGGCCATATGATAAGTTTACTTATCCTTATTCATATGGTTGAATATAGGCTGTTTCTTTTTGCTTCTTTCTTACATGGATAAACTAAGTGTTGACAGAAGGAGAAAAGAGCATAGTATGGGCAGTTTATGAGCAGAGCATTACAAGAAGTATGGGACATGACTGAGGATCTGCCTGTAGGCCCATTTGTGAGGAGAGAAAAGAAACAGTAGAGTAAGTGGATTGGAGCCATTACAGATGGCTTTAAATATCACATAAAGGATTTAGTCTTTATTCTGTAGGCCATATTAATTTAGCAACACTGCATTTGGTCTGTCATTCATCACGCAACTGCTCTATGTTGAGCAACTACTCTGAACTAGCATTATGCTAGGTGCTGGGTCTAAACTGTGAACATCATTGACAGAGTTCCTTTCCTAAAAGAATTTGCAACCTGGTGTAGAGGGCAGTGGAAGTGAGAAGGAGACGAAGAGACTTGGCACAGCTTTCACTCAGTTCAGCCGTTCCTTGTCTGTATACCTTGGGAACTGCATTTAGATTCTCTTTCCTCTGAAGAAGGCTTCTCTATTATATCCAAACTACCCTCACTTACATAATTGTAAAAAAAATCAAAGCGTATGTATATGTAACTTCTATTTATGGTATATATAGTATATTTCTATATATGGTATATGTATTACCTATTTATGGTGTGTGTGTGTGCATGGTATATTATGGTATATATATAAAGTGGATCTGTATGAAATACGTATTTTGGTCCATCAATTCTAACCTATTTGAGTCTTGAGATGACTCTTAATTAAGACTATACACACACACACACACTCTCTCTCTCTCTCTCTCTTTACTTGGAAATAATGGTTTATACCCCCACAAGTGTGTATCTGAATCTTCTGGGAAAGTTTTTCAAATGATGAATGTTTCACTTAGAAATTCTCACATTTACTCTTGCGGCTTTAGAATGGCATACCCAAATCTCCAATGTGCAGTGGGGAGCCAAGAGTGGGGAATAAGAGGGAAGCATAGTTTGAAGATTCCTCTCAGAGGATTTCAAAATTGGCCAGCCCCAAATCAGTTGATAATTACTGGAAGTATAGGACTAACTCCATTTCAGTCAAAGCCATTTTGGTGATAATTCTTACCTTCCCCTTCCATCCTGTAATAGCTGTTGGGTAACATGTCGCCAACACAGCCTATATACTGTATTCCACCCTTTTTCTTCTTGGATGTACAAAATATGGCAGATGGAAGTCTACTCAACAGAGTCCCCGGGTGTTGTAAGAAACTCCTGCTAGCTCCAGAACCTGCCACATTAGCTAAACTGTTTAATGCAGATTAATGTTTTCTTATTGTTTGAGAATTATGAGGAATGTAATCTTTTTTTAAAGACTAAGAGCAAAAAGGTGAGTCTTACAAAGTTCTTCCAGTGTAAGCAGGTCCCCAGTCCAGCCAATCTGTGGATGACTACACTTGCCAAAAGTTGGGTTTCAGAAGAAGGGTCGCTTGGGAGAGGATGGAGATTTTATTGAAATCTCCATTCACCTCACTTGCACCTGATACTGATTCTTTATTGGACCCAAGAGGTTGAGGCAGGCTTCAGCTGTGGACCCTAGGGAGCAAGAACAGCAAAGACATTACTTATATGAGTTTTGGCTTTCATTCTGGTCAGGAATATTAGTTAGTAGCTCTATAGAAATATAAAAAAGTGACTTTTAGAAGAATATTCATTATACTTTAAAGAGCTTGGAAAAGCTGTACTGCCTAGCAAAGTGAAGAATGATAGCCGCAGGTAGAGTTACACTGGAGGGAAGGGAATCACATGGCTCATTCTCATTAATGTTAATGGATAGCTTCATCTACACACCACTGGGAGAAAGAACCTGTTGTGAACTGAACTATTTTCAGTTCTGATGGTTGTTAAATTAATATCTTCTTAAGAAGTCAGGTTATGCTCAACTATACCATAGGGGAGCTGCCAGCTGCTGTAAAATCACTCCTTAGAGTAGATTCTCCAGGGCTCCTTCTAGCCTACAGATGCTACATCAGTTTGGAAATTTATTTCTAGAAGTCCAGTTCATTATCATAAATCTTTCTACTGTTCTCACATCTACTGCTTTCAAACTCCCCAGTTAAAAAAGTAAAACACACTTATGTGCATTTTTCTTTCCCCTCCTTCCTTCCTATAGTTTATACAGTAAGTTTAGCAAACACTGAACATAGAAATTGTTCTTTCCATACAATTCACTTTTTTTTTTTCTTTTTCATTCCTCTATAAGGTGATGATACATTGAAATTATGGGACATCCGACAGTTTAATAAGCCCCTTTTTTCAGCCTCGGGTCTTCCTACCATGTTCCCAATGTAAGTAGCATGTTTTAAAGAATTGATAAACATAAGAGAATAGAAAAGAAATTTCTTCACCTTAATTTATATCATATGTATTTTAAAAAGGAACAGGAAGAGTATTTGAAATCTGTTTTTGAAAGATACATTTTATTTTTCCCTTTTATTTGCACATTCTTCGGGCAATATAATTTTTTTGAAGTTGAAATGATGCATGTTCATGAGTTTCTATGTTTGTGTACATACATATATATAGGTGTTGGGGTAGTAAAAATATTTTAAGAGATTGAATTGTTCTTTTAATATGTATAAATGACAGGGTAGATATGTATATTTGTGGTCTTAAAATTTGAACCCCATTCCATCAAAATGATTTTTCATAGTTTTATAATAACTATGACTTTGGAAAGTCCTGTGCTCCAAAGTCCTGAGACTTTGGAAAGTCTCAGTTAATAACTGAGAATTATTGTATATCATTTTCGCAATTTTTTTCTTATCATAATTCCAATCTGTAATTCAGTATCCTTCACTTGTTCAGAGTATCTTGCTCTAGGTAGCTGAACACTGTTATCTCCATTCTATTAAGTTGACAACTGAAGCATTTAAGATTTTTCTGAGGCAGCTGAGGTGAGATTTGAACTTTAAGTCCTACAGTTGGTGCCTAAGCAAAACTTTCTGTTTTTGTAGAAATAAAATTTCACATCTGTGTTAAATAATGACCAACAGGGAGAGCGTGAAGGTGATGGAAGCATCAAATGGAGGAAACTGTGTAATAGCAGAGCACTAACTCTAACATGGTCCATTGCCGATGGCATTTATCTGTTAAAGCGAACAGATGGACAAACGAACATGAATTTATAGCTGATGAGAATTTTTTGAGATATTATGCCTGCTGCAAGCTATGCAACTGCCTAACTTGTTTGGATCATGTCTTAGATTATTCACAATCAGGTGGCCAGATCTCTAATAACAAGGGCTTTTGAATCATAGCCATCTCTTAGGTTCCAGCGGCTCAACCTGCTCCTCATTTCATGGTGCTTGACTTGACAAAACTCAAATTATTTGAGGATGGTGGTTAGTGGTGGTAAAAAATAATTCCAAAACTGGACAAAATAATCACTAGTTAGACATTAGTCATACAATATCTATTTGTCTATAATACTGTCAAAGTCTCTCTTGAGTTTTTCCCACACTTCCTTTACATTAAAAAAATATAGTGTGTAGAAGTTAAAAGCATAGATTCTGGAATCAGACTGCCTGAATTCGAATCCCAGCTGCACCACTTACTTTTGTGACCTTGGGCAAGGTTTCTTTAATCTCTCTGCCTCAGTTTCCTCGTCAGTAAAATGGGGACAATAATATCTATCCCATAGGATTATTGTGAAGATTAAGTAATCTAATATAAGTGCTTGACTCCCTGTGTGCCTCCTATCAGAGTTACCTCTTATTACAATGGTCTTGTTTATATGTTATTTAACTCACTCCTGTAGGGTCATAAGCTTATGCTTAAACACTATTTTTGTCTGTAGGACTGATTGCTGTTTCAGTCCAGATGATAAACTCATAGTCACCGGGACATCTGTTCAGAGGGGATGTGGCAGCGGCAAACTTGTTTTCTTTGAGCGCAGGACTTTCCAAAGGGTGTATGAAATAGACATCACGGATGCGGTATGTAAATTCTTCTCTCCTCAGCCTTGAGAATGAAGTGAAGTTTGCCTCTTAGTTATCTTTTGTTTTGGTTTTAGTTTTTAAATAGAACATAAGTCCTGCCTCTTACAGTGCAGCGGTAGCTGCTTTTTTCCCCAACATAGGAATTATTAGTATGTTGTGGACTGGCTGATCTCCCTTTTCCCTTCCTCTGACCCAGCTGGTGCCCAGTATTTCCTATGGGCCCATGCTTCCGTTTCACCTGGGCTGGGGATGTCTGCCCCTCTGTGAACCAGTTTAAGGAGAGTAGAAGCTAATCATTAGGTAGGATACAAAAAGGAGTGTCCCACAATGTGCATGGTTTTTTTGCAAAGATTTAAGGATTGTGGACACCAGTGAAAGTTATGCCCTCAGAAAGTGATGAATTGTATCATTGTTTCCTAAACCTTGAAAGCTTTGACAGAATTCTGCTTGCCAGAGTTGTTATTAAGGTAAGACTCAGCTTCCACTGAGCTTAATTTCTATTTAGTTATTTGGAAGTTTAAAACATTTTAAATTTCACTTCTGTATCTAAAAAAACCTTTAGTTTTCTTTACATATTTATAGAAGCACTAAAACACCAGCCTGCATGCATGCATTGATTCACCAATTCATTCATTCCTGTCCTAACTAGGGAGCTGTATGTAATACAGTAATAGTGAAGTTTCCCAGAGGAAAAATCTGAATTCCTCTACAGTCTTTTAAAGTATGTATTATTATTTAGAAGGTAAGGTAAAGCATCGTTATTTTCTGAGTATGAAATAGACTGATTAATGTCTGTGTAAATTTTCTTTGGCTCACTGTCAAATCCTGTAGTAATATCCTATATCTTAAACAGCACCCTTATGTAGACTTCTCCAGTTATTTCAGTTCTTTGTAAACAGTTGGGACATATTATGTACTTAAATGATTCAGACAATTGAACAACTGTTTTTGAATCACCAGTAAAAAGCTCCTGTCTCTAATGTTCTAGTATTACTGTGGAGTCTTAATTTGTAGGCCCTAAATTTGAAACCATGGTATAGTTAGAGACAACGAAGTAACAATGGGACTAATCTAGATGAGTACTTAAGTTTTATAGATTCTAATCTCATGACATAATTTGAAATGTGCCAGCACTAATAATAATTTTTGGGGGGTATATCCAAGAGCCAACTAAAACACTAGAATCAAAGAAAAACACTCTTGACTCTATCAACTTTAATCTCAAAAAATGAAATTATTATAATTGGTTGTTTCAGAAGTAAGCTGTGTTCTGTTATGCCTCTCAATGACCATATATTTCAGTATTACTCATGGTGTTATGGTTTTAAGCTATAATTAAAATTGAAACCTAAATAAATTAAGGGATGTATGATTACACTTCTAAGACATGCTATATTTTTATAGTGTATAGAACATGCTCTTTGCTGTGTTGCTCTGAGTTGCTTTTCTAGCTAGATCTTTTTCTCCATAGTACTTACTGCCATTGCTTCTGTTATATGTCTGTCTGGTTTTTGTCTGTCTTCTTCCACCAGGCTGTAAGCCCATTAGAACAGAAACTTTGTTGTGTTCTCTGGGATATCCTCAGTGCTTAGAACAGTGCCTGACATATTTATTGAATGAGTGAATGGTATGTTTGGGTAGTGCATGTAATGCATATTCTAAAGCACAGGTGTGTCTTTGGAGAGTGAGGCAGAAGAGATATTCCATCTAGAGATGGAAAGGTAAACTGATCTTGTTTACCATAGTAAGAAAGTGACTTCATATTCTGTTTTTTGTTTGTTTTCTAAAGCAAAGGAATGGCACAGTGCAACTTAGGCTTTAGAACAAATAATTTTTATTAAAGCATGAAAGTTAAATTTATAATATTTGGTATTGTGTATGAAGGCTGAGGTTTATTACTTGAGAGACTGAGCCAATGTTCCCCAAGATTGAAAAGAAAACAGATTTTGGAAGAAATATAGTGCATTGTTGTTGATATGTTGAGCTTGAAATACCTGCGAGACCTCTGGGTGCAGATACTCAGTAGGCAGATGGGTAAGTGAGTTTGGTGCTTAAGAGAAAGAAGACACAGTTTTGGGAGAAATATTTACAGTTTATAGTTGAATTCTTGGTTGCTGATTAGTTTGATTAAGGAAAGGATGCAAAGGATGGAGAACATGAGCCCTAGGAAACCTGAACGCTTAAGAGATGAGCAAATTAAGCAAAACAAACAAAGGAGAATGGTCATTAAGTAAATGGAATATATCTTGTATTGAAGTGTTTTAGAAAAGTCAGAAAACAGATTTTGAGATCCATCTATTAATATAGATGAAGAGAAAATTTCAGATAGGGACAGAAGTACCATGGCACTTTAAAGCAGCCTTTTAGATAATTGATTTAGGATCTGTTTGATTGCATTTTTGTTGTTGTTGATATTAGACATTGCATTGTTTTTGTTTTCATAGTAGAATGGCATGTTAAAAGAACTTTAAAATGCCCCTCTGATCTATTTTCTAAACTTTTAAGTCTTGGAATATAAGAAAATAAATGTATTCTTTGGAATGGATAAAGAAGGTGGACATTTTGCCTAAGTACCAAAAAGTATCTCTCATTTTATTGTATTTTTGTCATTACAAACCAGAATAATCATTTCTTTAGAAATACTACACTCTGCTGTAGTAAGGTACTTCCTGTATTGAGTTTTAATTTACATAGAAGGCAACATCTCATTCTTAATATCAGCATTTAGTGGTATACTTGCTTGACTAGGCACAGAGAACAGTGGCTTTAGATCTATCCTAGATGAGTCCATTTACTTCAATAGAGTCTAAGTGATTGTATTCTCACAACCTCTTCTAGAATAAAATAAACCCATGGGTAGTTATATTTTACAGTGCCAGGCTCAACATGTATATGAAGCCAAACATTGTTTTCAGTCAGGGATGTTAACAACTCTACAGTTTCCTAGTAATTAAAAACTATGCTACAAGCTTCACAATAAATACCTTTTAAAAATATAATAATTGCATTTTACCTTTTCATTTTTAAAACAAAGTTAAAGGAAATTATTTTTAATTCTATTTTCTGTATTGTTGTATGCTATGAAAAGTTTTTTCTCTATTCAGCATGGAGACTCTCTTCACTAGGAGATGATAAATGTTTCTTTAACATTTACTATTTTTATTGTATGATGTTCGTATACATTTTATAGTTCTGCTGATACTATTTTTAGATGTTCCTTTTTAGTCCAATTGCATTTCCTCAAGGAAAAAATTGCGTATTTCTTATTTATCATCTAATTTTTTTATGATTTGAGTAGAGGACTTAGCTTCTTCCCTAAGGTAAATTCCAGAATATAACTTGAATCTTGAGTTTATAAATTCACTTTAGTTTTTGTGTAACATGAGACCTAAGCTTTTATGTATAGTAAAAAGGCAACCATTACTCTATTTTATGTGATGAAATTATGGGAGAGAAAGAATGGACAAAATATAATTTGGAGATGATGTATCAATATTTTAAAAAATAATTATGTTTAGAAGAAACAGACATTTTCAGACCTTTTCAAAGTTCCAGTTATTTCAGGAGAGGCCCTGAAATAACATTATAGACTATTATTAGCTTAGTAATTTTTCATCAAACTATAATTTGTTATAAAATGACTAACAGAATTTCCTTTTTAACTAATATAAATCAAAGGACATGGTTTATATAATTATACTAGTGTATTACAATTTATACTCTTTAACCCAAGCATAATGGAATTAAGTTTTTTGACCTGGTATTATTTAAGATGGTGGTCTCTTCACCTCTGTAGCTTTTGGCAATAATTTAAAAGAAATAGCAGGTGTTTCCCTTGGGTAAAGAGAAATAAAAGTAGGAGGGAAAAAGCCAGAAATCTCACACTTGATCCTGAATAATCTTTTGATTTGTTTCTTAGTTTATGTACTTTGATGAGGGACCCCTGCTTCTGTAAACAGTGGCTGAACAAAGTGAGGAATAGAAAGAAAAAATCAAATCTTAACTTACAAAACATAGCTATAGCATCTAGCACGATTGATCTGGTTGGTATATGGCTGCTGAAGGGAAGGCAAGGGAAATTTGCTTTGATATTTTCAACTAGACTGCTTTATTTTATTCTTTCATTCATTTTTCAACTAGACTTCTTTGGACATTTTGAAGTTGATTGAGAATCCTAGTACCAACATAAGAAATATAATAGTAAAGGTCTCTTATAGAAGAAAAAAATTCATTTGTGACTATCTAAAGAATATTTGCTTATCTTTAGGAACATTTTTCAACCACCAAAGAGAATAGATAGCAAAGAACAAAGATTATCTTAGATTTTTGCTTCTTTTCTACCATTACTTTTTCTGTAGAATATCCCCTTCCTGTAAGAATTGAAATCTAAATTATGCATATCTATTGATGTTCTTTAAAAAAGAAAATTCAGAATGTCAAGTAATTGGGGTCATCAGTTTGAAGTCTTATTATTAATTTCTTTCATGGAGCCAACTCCTCAGTTACAGAAATCATATATCCTGGATCTGCCTTCCTGGAACTTTATCAGTTGTTTTCATCTTCATCAAATGGAGAAAAGTGAAATAAAAACAATGACTTTTCTATTTATTGTTAATATTAACTCTGGCCTTTCCCTAAAAGATAGAGAGAACTTAAAATTTTTCTACCAGATTTAAAATATATAATCATTGTTAAAATTATGTTAAGTTATAGTTTACATATTTACCAAAAGAAGGAGAAATTTCTCATTTAAGACCTATTTGTCTTATTATAGAGATAGCCTATTAGATATACTGAAGAGAAAGTGAGGTCCATATTGCATAAAAATAAAATGATTTCTTTTGAAAAAACCATTTTCCACAAACATACCAACCATGTTTTCTTCTTTAATTAGGTGAAGGTATGAAAGGAACTTAAATTTACATTATTTTTCCTCACTTTGCAAGATCTGATTCTTCAACATATATATTTCAGTAGGGACTATATCAGTTTAGCTTTTGGTATTTTAGTTATGTTTTCTGATTATAAAAAAGTACATGTTGAATCTAAAAAACTGACAACATAAAAAAGATCATTAAGAAATTAAACATCGTATCTAATCATATCATCCATAGATTATTCTCAGATATGATATTTGAATTAATACATTCTGCTATCATAAATAAATAAAAATTAAAAAAAAAAAAAAAGGATCCCTGGGTGGCGCAGCGGTTTGGCGCCTGCCTTTGGCCCAGGGCGCGATCCTGGAGACCCGGGATCGAATCCCACGTCAGGCTCCCGGTGCATGGAGCCTGCTTCTCCCTCTGCCTGTGTCTCTGCCTCTCTCTCTCTCTCTCTCTCTCTGTGTGACTATCATAAATAAATAAAAATTAAAAAAAATACATTCTGATGTCCAAGAAAATTGCTGTATTTATTAACCCGAAGAATGACATATAACCATATAAACATAAATGAAAGTATCACCACTTTCATTTTACATAAGTTTTTATGTTTTTATTAGAAGAGTATATTGATATTCTAAATCCAGAGATTGAAGGAAAAGAAGAAATGGGTGTTAAGGGGCCATAAAATAATGAATTTTTCTTCACAAAACTAGCTGTTTGTCTTAATTTATGAGAGTAAGGGACATGCTGACCATTCAGACTACAGTCTTCCCCATTGTTTGTACATATGTAGGAGAGCAGAAAGGCCATTCAAATTAATGGATATTCCAGAAGTCCTCAGAATTGATTTTGGAGTGTCTTTTTTCTTACATATGCGTCTAGATGGAACTATTCAGAAATTCATTTCAAACAAATTAATGAAGCTGTGCTTGTGAAAGCTTGTCTCTGAGGAGTTGAAGAACTCACTTGTTCTTCTGTTTTATCCTTGGAGTAGACTAATCTGTCTCACTGATACAAGGTTCTAGCTCAGGTGGACTTGTACCTCTTTAAAAGTTTTCTGGAAAGAAAAGAGTCCAGCAGTGTCTTTGCCCAGTTGGGATCATTCAAGGAATAGGGCACAGAGGGAACTTGAGCTATTGGCAGTGCAAATGCCAACTGAAAATAAACTCGAAAGAAAGACTATATTGGCATTTATCTGCCTTCTAAAATACAGTGAGGGATCCCTGGGTGGTGCAGCGGTTTAGCGCCTGCCTTTGGCCCAGGGCGTGATCCTGGAGACCCGGGATCGAATTCCACGTCGGGCTCCCGGTGCATGGAGCCTGCTTCTCCCTCTGCCTGTGTCTCTGCCTCTCTCTCTCTCTCTCTCTGTGCGACTATCATAAATAAATTTAAAAAAATAAAAATAAAAATAAAAAAATAATAAAATACAGTGAAACCTTCTTAATGTGAAGCACAGGGGATGTAAAAAAATGGACTTTCAGTTTAACTAGCTTTCCATTATCTGATTTTTATTAACAGGCAATTAGGCAGCTGGTTGACTAGGGAATAGCAATTACTTTGAATTATGTATTATTTTGGATAAACAGCATCAGCTTAATGAACTTTTACTATAATATACTTTCTTGGAAGTATCAAACAATGCAGATTCAAGATGGATATTAATTAACATATTTGGACTCAGAAGACAGATCCAGAATATATGCTTTCTGTAACTGTGGAGTTGGCTCCATGAAAGAAATTAATAACAAGACTTCAAACTGATGACCCCAATTACTTGACATTCTGAGTACAGGGTATATGACATAACAGGTATATTTTCCCATAGCCAAGTGGATAAGACAACATATTCCACATAGGTATTTAGAGCATTTGCTCATTGGGACCAGAACGGCACACTGGTTGTTTCCTGGTCTTCTGAGGCGTATGAAGATGATGGAATTTTAGGGTGAATCTGCCTACAGTACGGCAGTTACATGGCTCTTACTCTGCCGCTACCTGTTTATTGTCAGCATGGCTGTTAGGACAATATTTTGTTGTCAAGAGGCACCGTGATCACCCAGTACTCTTTTCTGTAGGACTATTTTCTTTAATCACTGAAAAAAAGATACGTCATTCAGCTATGACAAAAAACAGTGTTGCATTTTTGCGGCTTTCATGGTTTGGATTGCTAACTCATTTTTTAGGATTTCGTGAAGTAAATAGCGTAATTACTATACTTCAGTTTAAACAGTACCAGGACCTCAGTTAGAGTCCTCTACTAAGCTGTTAGCTTCACAGTGTGTGAGGGGGCTGGTATCAGTAAGGTTTGATTACATTACTTCTCATTGCATGTAAAGCTATCACGTGTAGATGTTCCAGGACAGTAATTCTCAGGATTTGAAGAATACAGTTGAGGGCTCATCTGTAGGCACATGCAAATAGAAAGAAACCACTGATTTTGTGGTAATATCTGCTTGATCAAGTCTTTAAATGTTTGAAATAAGGAAAATGATAACTAGTTTAGTGCTGTTTCTTTATTATTTTTGAAAATTATATGGTAAAATTTATCTTTTTAAAAAGTATATAGTTCTGTGCTTTAAAAACATGTATGGATTTATGTAGCCACCATCAGTACAATCAGGATACAAAACAGTTCCATCATCCCCTAAAAACTCCTTTGTAGCCATTCTCTCCTCTCCTCCCTTGCTCCCAGGCCCTAGCATTCACTGGTCTGTTCTCCATGGTAGTACTGCCTTTTCAAGAATGTCTTTTAAATAAACTCACACAGTATATAACTTTTTAAAGATCAACTCCTTTCAGCAGAATGCTGTTGAGACTCATCCATGTCATATTATGTACGAAGAGTTTGTTACATTTTATGGCTGAGTAGTATTCCACTGTGTAGATATAGCCCAGTTCATCTTATTACAGGACATTTGATTATTTAAAGTTTTTAGAGATTATGGATGAGCTGCCATAAATATTGATACGTAAGTTTTTGTGTGAGCAAAAGTTCTCATTTCTGTAGAATAAATACCTTAGAGTAGGCTTGGTGAGTCATACAGTGGGTATGTGTTTATTTTTATAAGAAAATGCCAACTGTTCTTCAGAGTAACAGTACCATTTTGCATTTCCACCAATAGCATATTTGTTTTCCACTTATTCCATATCCTCATGATCACTTCTGTTACGGACATTTTTTATTGTATACATTCTAATAGGTATGATGGTCTCTCATCATGATTATACTTGCATTTTTCTAATGGCTAATGATGTTGAATATCTTTGTGCATTGTTATCCTGTTTGGTGAAGCATCTGTTCACATTTTTTGCTCATTTTTAAATCAGGTTGTTTGTTTTCCTACTGTTAAGTTTTGACGGTCCCTTATATATTCTAGATCCCAAGTTCTTTTTAGGATATTTACAAATATTTCCTCCTAGTCTGTTGCTTATTTTTTATCTTAATGCATCTTTTACAAAACAAAAGTTTGTCTTTTTTTTTAAAGATTCATTTATTTGAGACAGAGAGAAAGAGCATAAGCAGGGAGGAGGGTCAGAGGAAGAGGGTGAAGCAGGTTCCCCACTGAGCAGAGAGCCTGATGCAGGGCTCGATTCCAGGACTCCTGGATCATGACCTGAGCTGAAGGCAGACGCTTAACTGATTTAAGCCACCCAGGCACCCCAAAACAAAAGATTTTAGTTTTGGCAAGTCCAATTTATCAGTTTTTTCTTTTATAGAGTGTGCTTTTGGTGTCACATCTAAGAATTCCTTGACTGACCCTAGGTCACTCAGATTTTCTAAAAGTTTTGTATTTTTGTATTTAGGTCTTGTGGTCCATTTTGGGCTAAATTTTATGTAATAGAGGGAGACTTAGGTTGAAGTAGGGTCTAGGTTCAGGACTAGGGTCAGGCTCAAGCACAAAATTTAGGGAGGTACCAAAAAACTCTGCAGTCAAGAGAAATGACATTTTAATGCAGCATTATAAAAAAATGAAAATTAATGCAAAAAATCCATAATGAATAAAAAAACAATATTTTAAATAAAAATGGGATGAATAACAGGATTGTGCCAAGCTGTACTAAAGCTTAAGGCAAAAAGGAAACTGAGTTGGACTCACCTGTGCCTTTTTCAAAATTTTGATATTTTGTACATCACAGATTTTGGGGGGTGGATAGGAGGAAGTGCCCAAGTAAGGGAGATGGTAAACTCACTTCTGCTTCAGTGATGATTTGAATTCTGGACTAATTCCCTAATCTCCTTACTACTATTTACTTTTCAGAGTCCTCAAATAGGTGTTCTATGCCTTCTGTCTTATATAACTATATTTGGAAGGGGAGACTGAATGGAATGTTTCCTCTGTCTCACCCCCTCCTCTTCTTCCCCCTCGCCCTCCACCCTCCCCCTCCCTCTCTCTTTCCCTACCCCTCTCTCCCTTTCTCTCTCATTCTTTAAAAAAAAAAAAATTATGATGGTAATGGAAAATACATAATGAAATAGTACAGATTGCAGCAGATGTGCCTAGGAGGAAGCTTCTAACATCCTTGCACATTTGTAGGGAAATTCATATTGTAGGAAATAAAATAATATCATTAATCCTGGTGTGAGTCACTTCTACTCTGGTGGTGTGTTCCCTTGATGTAACCGTGCCACAGGCAAAGCTACTGGCTTTTGCTTAATTAGCTGCCATCTGGCATCAAGCATACTTTGTTTAGTTTCTCAGTATTATCTTTCAGAGTCCATCTCCTTGTCTACCTGAGAACTACGCTTTAACCCTTCTATGTGAAATTTAGACTTAATTTTAACAGAAGATTTTACAACCCTCCCAAAGAGTTCATTCCTGTTGTTGAAATCCCTTACAATCAGATCTTTTTTTTTTTTTTTCACGTGCTTTAGCCTCACATTCTTAAGCTTAGAGCCCACATCCTTTACTCGAGTCCTTATGGAGTTGGAGAACAGCTGGTCAACATCCTCTGTTTCCTCTATTATAAAGTTTCTGTTCAGTCTTCTCTTGTCTAAGAGAACCAAACTTAGTTGTTGTTTTTTTTTTTTTAACATTTCCTTGTGGATCATATTTTCTCAACATTTCTGTTCTCTTTGATACTCTCTTTTCAGCTATTCTCTTCAAATGCTTGCTGTAGGAATTCATTAAAAGCCTATAATGAGATATTGTTCCTGTAATTATCTATCTGATAATCTATTTGAAATGATCTCGTCTTAAGAGTTGCATCAACTTGAAGGGCCAGTCACATGCTGCTCTAGGATTCATAAATCATTGAAAGCAAAAAATGAGAACCAAAAGGAGGACTTGTACAGTTTAATAGTTTACTTATTTTCTAGTGGCATTTAACCCTGTATCATGCTGTATTAAAAGGCATCTGCTACTTATTGGTGTTAGCAGTTTCAAAGAAATGTTCTTCGTTTACCATTTTGCTTCCATTTTGGACCCGCAGAGTCACTATTACTCTTCGGATTAAATATAAACCTTTTTTTCCTTCTCTACACTCTTGGGTTTGGTGTTTTTTAAATTTATATTTAAATTTATTTATATTTCATTGTATAGATATGATTGCCATGAATGGCAAAGCTGGATGAAGAATTAGCCACTAGATAATACAACCCAGAAGGAAAAAACATACTTGACTCCTTTATAAAATATCAGAAAAAGAGAACTTGACTTTGTAGTTGCTTGAAGGTGTTCACAATGGCACACTATTCTTTATACAAGTGAAAACATACAATGCAGTAATGACTAGTGCTCTGTTGTCTAACCCCAGCGCCGTGTTACGTCTGTCTAACTGATAGTAGACCAGTGAAGGACTTTATGTCTTGTAGGATATTCTGTGACAGTTTTTCCTCTTCCAAGCTGAATTTGATAAACGATCTTTGGTAACAAGTTTTCCAGCTGTTCTATAGGAACTCTGGCCAGACTTTCACAATTATATATAGTGTGGAGAAGAAAGAGGTCTATAATTAACACATATCCCAGGGTATTGGTTTTTGTTTTTTTTTTTTTCCTCTCTCTTTTGGAGTGATAGATAATGCTTCGTCATGTATGAGGTGGAGGGTTGTGAGACCCCCCCCCAAAGGGCCAAGTAAAAGAGTATGATTTGTAAAACATCTTTACCTATACTGTATTAAGATAAATGGTGCTTTATAGTTAATTTTTGGAGATTCACCTTTTCCAGTCTGGTTTGATGTGGTTTTATATAGTTGATGATTTCTAAGATCTAATTATGTCTATTTCTTATCTTATCATTAGAGACTTAATAGCTTTATCCACTTATGCTTTATTTAGAAAAACAGAAGATTTATGGTTATTATCTTTATGTCCATTTCTATCATTTTAAAAAATTTAAGTCCAGTGTAGTTAACATACAATGTTATATTAGTTTCAGGTGTACAATATAGTGACTCAACAATTCTTTACGTGATTCAGTATTCATCATCATAAATTTACTCTTAATCTCCTTTATTTATTTCACCCCTCCTCCAACCCACTTCCCCACAGGTAACCATCAGTTCTCTATAGTTAAGAATCTGTTTTTTGGTTGTTTCTTTTTTTCTTTGCTTTGTTTTGTTCCTTAAATTTCACACATGAGCGAGTTCGTGATATGTGCCTTGTCTGACTGACTTACTTAGCATGTTTTCACCTAGCACCTCTAGATACATCTATATTGTTGCAAATGGCATGATTTTATTATTTTTTATGTCTGAGTAATATTCCAGTGTGTGTGTGTGTGTGTGTGTATGTGTGTGTGTGTGTGTGTGTGTGTGTAATTACTGGATGATATGGCATTTCTATTTTTAATTTTTTGAGGAACCTCCATATTATTTTCCACAGTGGCTGTAACAATTTGCATTCCCACCAACAGCGTACAAGGGTATGTTTTTCTCCACATCCTATCAACACTTTTTTCTTGTTTGATTTTAGTTCTGAAAGGTATGATGAGATGATATCTCATTGTGGTTTTAATTTTCATTTCCCTGATGATGAGTGATGTTGAACATCTTTTCATGTGTCTATTGGCTATCTCTACGTCTTCTTTTGAAAAATGTCTATTCTAGTCTTCTTGCCCATTCTTTAATCAGATTGTTTGGTTTTTGGGTGTTGAGTTATATAAGTACTTTATATATTTTGGATACTAACTCTTTATCCAGTACGTCATTGCCAAATATCTTCCTTCATTCATTCAGTAGGTTTTTTAGTTTTGTTAATAGTTTCCTTTGCTGTGCAGAAACTTTTTATTTTGATACAGTTCTTATAGTTTCTTTTTGCTTTTGTTTCCCTTGCCTCAGGACACCTATCTAGAAAAATGTTGCTTTGGCCAATGTCAGAGAAATTACTGCTTGTGTTTTCTTCTAGGATTTTTATGGTTTCAGGTCTTAAATTTAGGTCTTTAATCCATTTGGAGTTTTTTTTGTGTGTATGGTGTGAGAATTCCAGTTTTGTTTTTTGTTTTTTTTTTTGGCATGTGGCTAGTTTTCCCAACACCATTTGTTGAAGAAACTGTCTTTTTCCCATTGCATATTCTTGGCTCCTTTGTTGAAGATTATTTGACCATGTAATTGTGGGTTTACTCCTGCTCTCTCTATCTTGTTCTATTAATCTATGTCTACTTTTAGGCCAGTATCATACTGTTTTGATTAGTGCAGGTTGGTGGTATATCTTGATATCTGGGATTATGATGCCCACATTTGTGTTCTTTTTCAGGATTGCTTTGACTATTTGGGGTCTTTTGTGGTTCCATACAAGTTTTTTTTTTCCATGCAAATTTTAAGATTACTTGTTCTAGTTCTGTGAAGAATACTGTTGGTATTTTGATAGGGATTGCATTAAATCTATAGATTGCATTGGGTAATGTGGACTTTTAACAATGTTTGTTCTTCCAATCCATGAGTATGAAATATCTTTCCATTTGTTTATGTCATCAATTTCTTTCATCAATATTTTATAGTTTTCAAAGTAAAGATCTTTCACTTTTTTGGTTAAGTTTATTTCTAGGTATCTTAATATTTTTGGTACACTTAGAAATGGGGTTGTTTTCTTAATTTCTCTTTCTGCCGCTTTATTATTAGTGTATAGAAATGCAGTGGGTTTCTGTGTATTGATTTTCTTTCCTGTGACCTTACTGAATTTATTTATTAGTTCTACTAGTTTTTTGGTTGAGTCTTTAAGATTTTCTTCTATATACAGTATAATGTGATCTGCAAATAGTGAAAGTTTTACTCCTTCCTTACCAGTGTGGATGCCTTTTATTTCTTTTTCTTGTTTGATTGCTGTAGCCAGGACTTCCAGTACTATGTTGAATAAAAGTGGTGAGAGTGGACATCTTTGTCTTGTTCTTAATCTCGAGGGAAAAGCTCTTAACCTTTTCACCATTGAATATGATGTTAGCTGTGGGTTTTTTCATATACGGCCTTGGCCATCTTTAATTTGATGAATGAAGAATGGTAAAGAGGACTAGGTCTGTCTGTGTAGATTAGATTGAGAGACATGGCCTTAGGTAGTGTCTCTCAAGCTTTTTCTCAACCTGGTGCCCATAATGATAATGTGTGATATAAACAGATAAAAGTATTCTTTGCCATAACTGATTTGCCTAAGGCTCCAGTGCCCTAAACCCATTGAAAGCTTGAGGGGATCTCAGGCCTGAGGAAAAACCTGTCTTGGCACATCGGCAACCTATCCTGTGCCTACCAGTGGGAAGCTCTGCTAGAATTTTGGGAGTATGCCTGCAGTAAATGCTGCTTCTATGTGGACCACTGTGATATGGAGCCTCTGGGATATTTGCCTTGTAGGATCCACCACTGGTGTCACTCATCCTGTGGACTCCAGCTTCCAGCCGCCTGTTTTGTTTCTTGCTCCCAGACTGTTGTTACTAAGAATAATTACCAGATTTTCTTCAGTCATTATTTGTGCTTTCTTTGCCTTTGTAAATTCTTCTCAAATAAGTGGATTGGAGTGAACTAACATTTAGTGTTTTGAATTAGATGAAGAAAATTGTATTTAATTTTCTTACCCAAGAGACCTTCCATTTTCTCTGAGAACTTTTTCTTGTGATGAAATTCTTTAGGCATTTTTATTATCAGATACAGATGTGATTCATTTAGTGCCAAGGACAACTACAGGTTTCAGATTTTTGCAGCTTTAGCAATTACCTTAATTATAGAGCATAGGCTGTAAATGAGAAGATTTTAATAAATGAATTTTCCATGGCTTTGATGGGAATTAATTTGATAATAAGGTGCTAGTTTTTAAAAGTCATGATCTGTACATCTGTATCAAATATTTATGGCAGGGATAGAGCAGCACTATTTCCTTGTTTGGTTTTCTGCAGCAAACCCTACATTTATAAAAATGGTATGATGTTTTTTTCTTTTTACCGTTGAGGTGCTATTTGGTTTATCAGAAAATTATTTGGGGCAGGAAAGGGGGAAGATTGAGAAGATTTCCAGCAAAGAGTGCTAGTTGCTACATGTCCAGCCTATGGTAGGACTTCTGTAGAGTTGGAGGAGGTGTGGAGGAGGAAGAAAAGATAGGTGTGTAATTAGAAAGAAGAGCAGAGAAAATGTCTGTCTTTAATCTTTTCCATTTGAGGGATGTCTCCATGGAGATCAGGTGGGTGTTGAGGAGTTTTATTTATTGGAGGCTGAGGCTTATTCCTCAGGTTTGCTTCTTGAACTTTAGAGGGATGAAGCCAAGCCCCATGGCCCATGAATGCTGAAGAATAACCCAAATTTGGAAAAATCAGGGCTTTGGCAGAACAGGACAAAAGCCTAGAAAGGTAAAAAAGAATTCTCATCTTAGTCTTCTACCTCTCTGGTTCAGTATTTTAATGTACAAAGCAGTTTTTCTTTCTGTGAAATAAAACTTGGGCTTGTGAAACTTTGAAGAAAGTTCTTTCTCCAATATTTTTCCATTTTCATTTGCCTTCCTTTTATTTATTTTGGACTCATATCTTGATCTATGATCTTAGCCTTGAGAATTAGCACACATAAAACCATTCAGATGCATTGGATATTCCTGAGGATGTCTATGACTATGAGGCTGCTGCTCTACAGGTCTGCAAAACTGTGACGGTCTCCTTCACAGACAGGTGTAGGGCTCCTTATTTGAAAATTCCGAAAAGTACTTGTTCTCCCAAGGAACCACTAGGTAGCTTATCCATTCTGGTACTCTGTGACAAAAACCAAACATGAAAAAACCAGATGGAGTTTGGTTTACAGTGTGGGTCAGCAGCTGGGAAGGATCAGGAAATGGTGTTTCATCATAATCATGTTTAAGATATAAAATTATGAAGGATGTTAGGCTTCTTTTAGCATGTAAAGTAGAGTAAGGGTGGTGTTTGGATATGTACATTACAGATGCCTAAGATATTATGCAGGGATTGATTTCTTTTATAGTAACATTTATGACCTGGATAGTAGTGGGCCTTTTCCTTTATGATTTTAGTTATACCATCTGCCTTTTAATATAAACTTGCTAAGATTTCTACTTCTGGCTTAGGTGGGTTTGGAAATGATTTCAGATCTCCCACATCCCTTCCTCCCCATCTTCTAAAATAGGACTTTGCATAATTAAGTAGTATCAGAGGATAAGATTGGAGGTGGGAAAACCTCCCCACTGATCCCAGCTCCTCTGTACAAATTGTGTGGCCTTGGGAAGGTTACCCACCCTCCTACAAACCCCAGTTTCTTGTTCTTGTGAAATGAGAATAACATTACTAATTTTGTAGTATTGTTGCAAGAATTCAATTACTTTAAATAATATAAAATTCCAGATATCTAGTAGTACCCTTCCCGCCATGTCCTAGAATATAAATTCATTTCTCTCATTGGTTTCCTTCTCCTCCCTCTATTTGCTTCCATGATTTCACTTAAAGTAAACCAGAAAAACCACAGAAATAAATTATTTGGATTTTTTTGTGGCCTTTTTACTTTTGCTAAGGAGTAATTCCAAAATTCCTGTTTTAGAATATTGACACTGCTGTTTGTACACAGTGCTCTCTTCTTCCCCAGCCCATACCCCTGTTTTTTCCTTTGGTCTCTGCAGAGAATAAAGATCTCTGTTTACATTAAAGTCTTGTAATTCTTTCTTGTCACCTTGCTTATGATCTATAGCCCCATTACCATCTCTATATGGTTGCTGCTAGAACTAAGTACCTTTGGGGCAGATTGCGGTTACTCTGCACTACCAAATTATAATGCTAAAATGAAGGTAGGCTTTGGTTTACAAGGCTACACCTAATTTTATGGTAAAATGGAGTTCAGGGATGCCTGGGTGGCTCAGCGATTGAGCATGTCTGCCTTTGGCTCAGGACATGATCCCGCGGTTCCATCCAAGGATCGAGTCCCACATCCGGCTCCCCACGGGGAGCCTGCTTCTCCCTCTGCCTATGTCTCTGCCTCTTTCTGTGTCTCTCATGAATAAATAAATAAAATCTTAAAAATAAAATAAAATAGAGTTCAGCTTAGGTAGAACTAGGGGAAGCCATTAGTGGACCCACATTGTTTTGGTAAGATGAAGTAGATGAGTGTAAGAATAAAAAGCTTTCTCAATTTAATGGAACAAATCAGTATATTAAAATAGGCAAACTATTTTCAGAATCTAGTCCTTCACATTGTAGTGGTCTTCTGCCATTTGAATCTCATGATACAGTGTGAAGGCTTTCTCTTAGATCTTTATAGCTCTTGTGTCATTTTCTTCTCTGGTCTTTCCATTCAGACATGCTTGGGACCCTCCATTTGCTGCATTGCCCAGGAAATCTGTAGGTCCAACTATGTCAACCCTCAGCCACAGAAGCACCTCCTCAAGAAGAGAGTATGAAGGAAGGGTTGAGTGAATGGTTGATTGAGTAAATGCACTCTTTCTAAGTAGTTACAGCTCATATGTCTTCTGATAGTTCCCTGGGTTTCTAGCAGGCACGTGTCCCATTGTTGTTAAGTAAAGCCCGGTATGTATGTTTGACAAGTTAGCAGCATGGCAGCTCTGCTTGCTCCCCAGCCCTGCCGCTGTCTCAGGGATTGTTTGGTTTGGCAGTTGGCCAGCTCTCTGCTATAAGATGCATTTCCTTGACAGGACAAAGTGCGGAGCCGCATTAGCTGCAAAGTTTACAAAGGTTAGCTAAACACACACAATAAATATTAATAAACAAAAAAGGCCCACCCACCTTTGACTTTGAATTCTGTTTCTTCATTCCGTGTCTTGGAATCCCTGTAGTATTTGATTAATAACCAGTCTTAGGGTAATTGAGCCTTAAGTATCCTTTGCCTAAGTTAGACTGCTCACAGAGCCCTCATTGGCTGCTTTGGTGACTCATTGCCACAGTGGATGGAGCTCTGGGATGACTGTTTAGTTCAAGGGGTCTTATTTGCATTCTCCTTGCTTCCATGTGGAAAGGCGGGTAGATGTGCTTCTCCATGGGCATTTATGCTGACCAGCCATGTGTGTGTCTAACAGCTCTGGAGGGCAAAGGATGTGAACAGGAATAGAGAGAGGTACAGTGCCCGGAGCTTGGACTCCCTAGAAAGTAATCAGACCTTGGTCTGTTGGCCTGGGCAGTTGCCTCTCTAACATTTACACCCTTAGCGTAGAGGGAGAGAGTAACAGTAACCTGCTGCCCCTGGAAACTGCCTATTTGGCTGGGTGTCTTGGAATTTACCAGGCCTACATTGTGGATCCTTTCCAATTCTGCACCCTGCTTGCTTGAAAACATATTTGAGAACCAGTAATCTTAGACTGCTTAGCCAGACCTCTAGAGAACCAAGGAAGAGAAATAACTTTAATAGTATGTCCTTGAGATTGTCCTGGAGCCATTTGTGGATGGCTGGGATTTCTGAAGGCCCTTGAAAGCCCATCTTACTATTGTCTTTCGCTCTCTGGTTTATGCACATCCATCTTTCTCAGACCACATTAGGAAGGAATGAACCCTACTTTGTTTGTAGAATACTTGAGTTTGATAATGATCTAGAGAAATAAAATTATTCCCCATAGATAGTAATGATTTTAACTTGAAAATTATCTCTGACTCCACTTAGCCAAGCAATCCATTTAGGCTAGGGTGAACTCTAACTTTTAGCTCATTCCATTCACAAACATTGATTGAATACCATACACTAATCTAGGCATTTGGGATATAGTACCATCCCAAAGACACCAAGATCTCTGCCTACGTGGAAAATATGTTCATGTTGGGGAAGCAGATAATAAGCATAATTAACAATAAATTATATATTATGTTAAAAGGTGATACATGCTTTGGAAAAATGAAAAAAGCGGAGTAAGGTAACTTGTGGGGTACAGTTTTAAATGGGACACTCTTGGCGTGATGACGTATAACCATTGACTTGAAGGAACTGAGTATTGTCTTGGATGAACTTATTCTAGGTAGGGTTTATGAAGTTACATTTGTGACTCTTCTCATGTTTCCATATACCTGGCTGTGACCATTTGGAGATTTCCAGTGGTCAAGGCATGGTTCTCAAATGAATCTCAGTAACAAAGCGCCTATAAGTCAGGCTGTGCTTTGTAGATCATCAACTGTTGATAAACTTAATTCCATCTTACCAACCAAGCACAGTTTTATAAAATAAAATGTGTCTTTTATATTCATGTATTATGAAGTAGATTTCGCAAGCATATATACAAAATGGCAACCCTCCCCCAAAAGCCAAACTGTATACGATATACTATTTTCAAGGACTTTTGTTCATATTCACTCACTATTGTATGTTTTATCATCTTTTAGCTAGTGGACACTAGATAGCAGGCATCATAGATTTAGGAAAAATTGTGGAAAGAAAACCTAAAATTGTAAAAATCCTACCCTTTTAACTTAATTTTACACCCTAACCCCAGCGACCGGGAAAACATAGCTACTCTGATTTTATTTTCTCAGTAGAACATCTCAGCTGTCTTCAGTGGTGCAGAACTTAAGAATGACTCTTGTAGAGTATTGTCAGACAAGAATTAGAAGTCCTGCAGACTCTTACATTTCCTCTTGAGCTCCTCATGAATGTCAGAGAAGAATTTGCAGCCATATAACTATATACATACTTTTTGCCAGTCAGGTGGGAGCCAGAATTTCTATCAAAGGGGATTGAGGAGACCTACAGATATTTTGTCTTAACAAAAGAATGGGCTGGTTAGGGAGAAGAAACCAGAGAAATTTAGCCTGAGATAAATTTGGGAGGCAGAAGTTTCATGATTTTCATTTTACTATTAGAACTTAAAATAATGGGGGATCCCTGGGTGGCGCAGCGGTTTGGCGCCTGCCTTTGGCCCAGGGCGCGATCCTGGAGACCCGGGATCGAATCCCACATCGGGCTCCCGGTGCATGGAGCCTGCTTCTCCCTCCGCCTGTGTCTCTGCCTCTCTCTCTCTCTCTCTGTGACTATCATAAATAAATAAAAATTAAAAAAAAAAAAATTAAAAAAAAAAAAAAAAGAACTTAAAATAATGGGATGCCTTGGTGGCTCAGTGGTTGAGCGTGTTTGCCTTTGGCTTAGGGCATGATCCCGGAGTTCTGGGATTGAGTACCGCATCAGGCTCCCTGCAAGGAGCCTGCTTCTCCCTCTGCCTATGTCTCTGCCTTCTCTCTGTGTCTCTCATGAATAAATAAATAAAATTTTTAAAAAAACTGAAAATAGTGGTAGTTAATTGTACCGTTTTATCCTTAGTCCCTGTATGTTGCTTGGCATATGATGGTTCTTAATAAATCTTGAATTGATGTTTCCGCTCATTACTTGTTCTATCAGAGTGAGATCTGCAGCACCTAGCACATGGTGTCTCTGTGTACCAATTTTAGCTTCCATCTCTCTCCCCCTTCATTCCATCCCTGCTGAACCTCCCACCTCAGCCCTCTTACTGCAGACAAAAATTAAAAACAGGTTGTAGTTCTCACTGAGAATTCATTCTTTTTGACCCCAGAGCACCACTTATTTTCCTTACCAGTAATGAATTCAAAGGATCATAACTTCCAGTGAGCCTTCTCCTAAATAGTTTTTCATTCAGGTTAATGTCAAGCCTTTGTATGCTGTATCTCTGTTTTACTTCTGCTATTGTCCTGCTGGTTTATCTCATAGATAGGGAGATATTATTCAATGCCTGCAAATATGTGTTGTTCCTGAAAAAGCTTTATGAGATTTGGATCTTTGTGAACTAAAAACAATAACCACCTGGCTTCAATCTGCTGTCCAGAGGGACATATTGTGTGTATAAAAGCATGAAACACTGAGATCTAAATCTGCTTCAGTGGTAAGCAGAACTGAGTTATGCGGGTTTAGCATTCCAAGATGCCAGCCTCACATGGCAATGGAGCTGGGGAAGCCTAACTTTGTGGTTGCTAGGTTGTCAGGAAAAGGGAGGAGCAGTGTCAGGAAGGAACATCTTTTTCAATTTTAAAGAGTATCACACATATAATAAGTGATGGAATAGAACTTAACCTCAGGGACACAACCTTGTGGTTTAGAGGAAAATGTTCTACAAATTACAGGTACCTGTCAAGATGATACTTAGTGTAGTAAATAGTCATCAAAGTACCAGCAGGATTTTTCCAATTTTTATCTGGCTTCTTAAATTGATTACCATGCCTTTCTTTTTCAGAGTGTAGTCCGCTGCCTGTGGCATCCAAAGCTGAACCAAATCATGGTAGGAACTGGAAATGGATTGGCTAAAGTCTATTATGACCCCAACAAGAGCCAGAGGTATTTCATAAGTATTGCCTGTTTTAGATGGATGACAACAACTGGGGGAAGGGCTTCTCTTCCCACCCTGCTTTTATTTATTTCCCCCTTTGATGGAGATCCACTCTTTTAGAAAACGCAGCTGGCACAGAGTAAAGCCTCAAACTCCTGGTATTGTACTTTTAAGAGGATTTGGACATTGCCCTTGATCCATACAGAATTCAAAGTGAAAGTTTCCTGGGGATTTGCAGTTCTTTAGCTGAGATGTTGAGTGCAAAGGGGAAAAAAGTCTTGCCCACTTTGCATACCACCCTGGACATGGCATTAGCAGTGATACATGTAAGGGATTAACAAAGTAGAAGACTAACAACAGGAAATGGAAATAGCTGGTCTGTTTTGTTCCCTTTCTGTTTGGGCTTTTATCAGGTAGAGGCTTGGATTTTTGGAGTGCTTCTCTGCCAGCAGAAGGGGATAGCACAACTTATTTCCTTTCCGACCCCATGCCCACCCCAAATGCTAGACTTTAACATACCAATTTGTTTCAAAAATCTGAAAATTTCACTGGAGGCTCAATCAGTTACTCAATTATTTTCATTTTCTCTGGGCACAAAGGTGAACATTTGTCACCACCCCAAAAAAGGATAGTTTTGTTTCTCTTTTTAGATACAGTACTTGACTAGCTCTTCCTTTAGAGTAAACCTTGGTTAGCTAATATTAAAATTCACATGCTAAATTCATTAGGACCCCCCCCCCCCCCCCATAAACCTATTTTGAGGTCCCACATCCTTTTTGAGGAAAGGAAACTCATCCTCTCAATGAATATTCATTGCTATAATTTGGATCTGAATAGAAGCAGACAGTGCTGTTTTCCCTTGAAACTTTGTGGACTAATGTTTTAATCCTTGCCCTATAAAATAAAATTTTTACTGTTTAAGAACAAATAGGATTTTGTTTGTTTTTTAATAAAGAAATTGAAAATGCAATTAGAATGAGAGAGTGTTTCATTTGAGAAAACGATGAGTCGCATTTGATAGCACCCATTTGGAAGCTACTATGTTTGGAATCTTTAAGAAATTTTTGTATTTGTATTTGCTCCTCCTGAGAGGGATAGCTAATTATTGCTAAGGAGAAGTGAAATGTTATAATCAAACTTTTGGTTAATCCCACACATTCTTGGGCAGTTGCCCCGTGGCAGCACTGCCAAGCCGACTCAGTTCCAGACACTTGTACTCTTATATTTGAGATGTGGACAAATGCCAGTTGGGGTGTAGACCACCCAGGTTGCTTTCATCTGAGACATAAACTAAAATTTGAACCCTGTGACCTTCAGGGTAAAAAGGTTGGTTAATTTTGTTTGTATCTCTCTGAGATCTTAAATTTTAAGCTATTTCTATAAATTTCTCAAACTAATGTTCTGTTGCCCGTTACCTCTCCAATCCTTTTACTCAGTAGTAACCACTGACTGACAGACTTACTTTCCATAAATTTAATCCCTTATCACCAAGGCCCCATCTGTTGCTATCCCTTAGAAAGTCAAGGACTTGGCAAGATGGTGTGCACAGAGTGTGTTCCTGAAAGTATCTAATGTTTTTGACATGACTTTCTGTTTATAAGACCAAGTAAAGAAAATACTGTGCTTTTATGTGCCCCAGGGGAGCAAAATTATGTGTGGTTAAAACCCAGCGGAAGGCGAAACAAGCTGAGACTCTAACCCAGGACTACATCATCACCCGTAAGTTGTTAGCATGATCTCTCCATCATCTCTCTCCCTTCTACTATAGTGTGGTGTTGATCTCATGGCTTTAGAGACAGAAAAAGTCTTCAGAGTACAGGCGTATATTACACAATACCATGTAGACAGGACTGTGAGTCATGTAACAGCCAATCGCTTTAGCTTCTGTAACTCATCACAGAGACAGGGTAATTTCATGTAACTTTCAACCCAAAAGGGAAAAGCCTATTTGAGCTTAATGCATTACTCCATAGCAGCCTTTTAAAGAATAACAATCTGTTCTAAGAATAAACAAGAAAGAGTGCTGGTCTTGGAATCAGGAGACCTGGATTTGTCCAGTTCTACCAATGACTTGCAGCGTGATGTTGAACAACTGAACTTTATCAAGAGAGTGAGGAGACTAGGTGAAGGGTTTCCTTCAGTTCCCTCCAAGACTCTGTGACAGTAGTTCCAAAGACATTTGGACATAAAATGAACTACCTGGGGTACCAGAAATCTTACCAGAATAAGCAGCTTCTCTCAGGTTTGTCATACAACCTTGTTTTAACCTGGCAGATTTGTGTTTCCCAGAGCCAGAGCCTCAGACCTGTCACAGGTAGAAGCTAAAAAGGACATCTTGGATGCAGTAGCAGTTGTGATGAGCAGATACCCTGTGGACTTTACCAAGGTCTCAGTCTAAAGCCCAGGGGGCGCTATACTGCTGGGATTTTGTCCCTGGTGGTGGGTCTCCTGTAAGACCTAGTCCCTTGGAGCTTATGATCAGTAAGGAGATCCCATGACACTTTTTGCAAGAGCAGAAGTGTTAAAAGTCAGTGTCACAACCAGTCTAGCTCATGTAATTACATGCGGCCTACTTAAATTCCTCCAGTCGTTTGAAGTGAAAAGCTATTTTTCCCCCTCCTAAAAATACTGTTGTGTCGTGTTGCCCAACAGAATGACGGGTGGCTGTGTTTCACAGCTCCCCTGACTCAAGGCAGGCAGGTTTTACTGGTGAGTGAGATGGTCCTAGCCCAGCTGGTGCTCGGGGATGGAGGATACTGGAAGAGTTTCTGAGGTATTTTAGATGTTTCTGTCATTCATATTATAAATTCCTTTTGAACCCCTATTAATCCATTACCTTCTTTACCCCACTCCCCTGGAAAAAAAGTTTTATCTTTTAAAGGAGATTTTACTCAGCGTGTAAGGATCCAAAGAAATTATTCTGATACATTTTTTTGGTAAAGAAAAGATCATTATTTAATTTTTTTCCTCAAAAACCCTCTCGCTTTCCTGTGGAACATCACTATTTCCCTTTTACATTCATATATTCTTTTAAATTATAAAATTTATTTCTGACATTGAGTGAACAACTAATAGCAATTGGACAAGTACTACTTTGATTCTTATTCTTTTGTCCCCCGTATAGAAGTAGGGAAAAGTCTCCATCAAGTCACTGTGCCAGGAGATTCAGGCACCCCTGTGCACTCAGGGCAACCTTTATCCCAGTTTCAGTGGGATAAGTGTTCCTCCCTTCCGGTTACTCAGTGTTGTCAACTCCTCCTGAGAGGTGGTCACATTTCAGAAACGTGTGAAGTGATTCCAGTGTTTGTGAGGCGTCCGAGGAGACTTCAGGGCTGACAGGCAAACTGTTGGCATCATTCACATTTCGGTCCTGTAAGAAAAAATAAGGAGCAGTCCCATTAAATGTTTCATTTCAAAACCACAGAAATTAAGTTTAACTGCTACCCATGGTTTGGGAGATGGGGAACCTCACCAATGTTTCCGTGACACTATTTGACAGTATTTCCTGAGTGCCATTAGTTGCCAGGAGAGGTGAACAATGAAGTCTGGTCTCAAACAAAATTGGCTAATTGGTTACAGTAAGACTGTCTTTTATTATTAGATGAAGGCTGTCATTATGACTTCCATTTCATCTTCAAGTTAGTCATGCTTCAGCTATGTTTTTGGATGGAAGGGTTATTATTATAATAAAATTTTTCAAATGTGATTTCTCGTAGCTCATGCCTTGCCTATGTTCCGTGAGCCCCGCCAGCGGAGTACAAGGAAACAGCTGGAGAAGGACAGACTGGATCCCCTGAAGTCTCATAAACCCGAACCTCCTGTAGCAGGCCCAGGTGACTGTGATCTAGCTTGTGACCTGCAAAGGGGGTGGAGGGGCAGGGTGGGGTCACTGATAGAGAATTGGGAAGATCTTTTGCTCCTGGATGCTGCTTTGTCTTTGAGAGATTTTGCCACATAGTGGTTTTCAAACATTTGCTTTTTAGCATTGGAACTTTTTGCTTAAGGATGCAGAATCCTGGTGCATAAAACTGATAAAAATGGAGCTGCTGTGCATAGAGAGAAAGCCTGGAGTCCTTTCTGCTCGGTCTCTAACTTGAGCCCTTTTAGGTGACCTTGATGGAACTCTAGGGCTCCTGGAACTCATATTAAAACCACTGCTCTCGGGATCCCTGGGTGGCGCAGCAGTTTGGCGCTTGCCTTTGGCTCAGGGCGCGATCCTGGAGACCCGGGATCGAATCCCACGTCGGGCTCCCGGTGCATGGAGCCTGCTTCTCCCTCTGCCTGTGTCTCTGCCTCTCTCTCTCTCTGTGACTCTCGTAAATAAATAAAAATTAGAAAAAAAAATAAATAAAACCACTGCTCTCAATATTAGCTTCATATACAATATTTGGGTACTTTAACCAGAATCCAAGCTGGATTAGGTTTCACATAAGGGAAAAGTGGCCATCATTTAATTCTGTGTTGATAAAATGGAGCTGCCCATTCCCCTAGAGGATGAGTAATAGTCCTTAGAGTTTTTAAGAAAGTAGGTACCACCTCCTCCCAAAAGAAGACAGGAAGGAAGGAAGGAACAAACGAAGAAATGAAGGAAGGAAGAAACGAAGGAAGGAAGGACCAGAAGAAAGCGAGGCAGTGTTGGCTATTATATAACACATAGGTTTACTAGATCCCATTTTACTAGTTATTACTTGTGTGGTTTCCGTTTTCCTAGGCTCCTAAGCCTGTAGCTTTTGACTTGTTTATTCATCCTGAACCTGAGCCTACATCTATTTGGCCTGCTGCTTCAGCCTTGAAAACATTTCACATATCTATCTTAACTTTTTTTTTTTATTTTCTCTGCCATCATTCTAATCAAAGTTCCTAAATAATATTCTTACCTAGATTATTGAAAAGCCCTTCTAACTAGGCACCTTATCTCAAGTTGCTCTCTTTCCTTCCCAGCCTGCTTCCATCCATCTTCTATACAGCTTTTATCTCCAGCTCCTCTGGCTTATAAGCTCCCCACTGTCCATTTGAATTTCCAGAGAATCGTTCTCTGCAGTCTGACTCTAACCCACTTTTGAGCATTCCATCTCACTTCTCTCCTACTCTGATCTTCTGATGTGACTGTCAGTTCACTCCTGCCCATAAATCTCCATTGAATTGTCCTCTTTCTGTATTTTTGTTCTGAAACCATTCTGCTCATTCTGAAAATGACCTCTGCCTGCAAAGCTTTCCCAAATTGGATCCATCTCTCCTTAAAGACCTCCCCAACCACCTCAGCCTGAAAAGCTCTCTCCTTCCTCTAAGAACTATAATAGTTAGTGGCCACACAAATTGTTTCACAATTAATTATTTCCTACCTTATTTAGTTTCCTCTTATCTTGATTTATAGAATTAATCTTACAGCACAGTTTGGCTCTTCACATGTGTGTGTTTTAAATCTTCCTAAAAAGTCATTCATTTTTGAGTACTAGGCACCAGGCTAGCTGCGGGGATCCATCACGGAGCGAACCCCTGCCCTTACAGAGCTTTCTGTCTACTAGAGCGGTTCCAGTACTGTAAAATAATGTGAATCAGGGTATTCAACTCATTTGTTTTTTTCTTCTACAAGGTACTTGGAAGATGGCAATCCCTAAGATATGTTTAAAGCTAAGATAGACATTTAACAAATACAGGTTAATTTTTTTTTTTTAAGATTTATTTGAGAGAGAGAGAGAGAGAGAGAGAGAGCAAGCACTTCATCCCAGGACCCTGAGGTCATGACCTGAACCAAAATCAAGACTCAGCTGTTTAACCAACTAAGCCACCAGGTGCCCTAATATTGGTTATTTTTATTAACTGAATTTCAAATTATAATGCCTAAGGAATCTTTTCAAGGCTTATACGTGGCAAAGTATTTGTAATTCCTCCTTGCATTGGTACCACTATGTAGATTAAACAGCTAAGACATAAAAAACCCATCTCTTTCTATTTAAAAAATGTTATAGGGAGGTTAAGGTTTGATGATTTCCTACTTCAGTTGTGATGATTGTAAAGGAAACCTGAAGAGATGATACTGAAGTTACTCCTGAGATTTGTGTGCTTCAAGCCAAGGTCTGAATAAGCTCCAGAGTGCTCAAACCCTTGATTCCATAGGGAATGATAAAAATCCAGTAAACTCGAAGCTCTGGCCTCACTCTGTTACTCATTTAACCTGCCACCTTGGAAGCCAGCACTGAGGGATTCTCAACCTTTTCATATAAGTATAGTACATAAAAGGAATACTTATATATTATTGTGCTCATTCTAGTTCTGATTTTTTTTTCCCCTTTGAAACAGGTCGTGGGGGCCGGGTTGGAACCCATGGAGGCACTCTGTCATCATACATTGTGAAGAACATTGCTTTGGACAAAACTGATGACAGTAATCCCCGAGAAGCCATTCTGCGGCATGCTAAAGCAGCTGAAGACAACCCATATTGGGTTTCTCCAGCATATTCTAAGTAAGAAAACAGCCTTTTAAAAATAGAAAAAAATTATTATGTTTAGTGAATTAGAAATAATGTAACAATGGCTGCTTTGAGATTCTAACTCCCCATTTCTTGTTTTATTCTTGAGACAAGTACTCATAGTCATAGGACTCTACAATGGTAAATTTTTAAAGTAGGTCAATTCCATCAGTTATGGCCTATTGTAAGCCCATTATGTAAAGCCCATTCTTCTCTGATTAAAAAAGGAAAAACACAACCCTGTGTTATCTTAGTTGAGGAGGGTTAAAAGCAGATAAAAGGGAGCAGTTTGTAGGTCTGTCATTAAGGCATGCTTTTTATTTGCAGAGCTGTGTTTGGAAGTAACATGTACATAGGCAAAGTAGAGCCTGCCTGCTCAGATTCCCTCAAATAGCTCAGTGTGGATGAACATATAATGGTTCCTAAAGCCTCTAAACCAAGAACATTTACACTAGAGAAAGGTAGTGTAAAATTGTTGGATTCTTAAGTTTTCATTTTAAACCAATTTTAGACTTACAGAAAAATTGCAAAACAGTACAGAGTTCATGTACACTCTTCATCTAACTTCCCCTAAGGTTAACACCATACATAACCACAGTACAATTACTTAGCAAGCCCAGGAATTTAACACTGCTACAATATTGTTGATGAAGCTACAGACCTTACTTGAATTTCCCCAGTTTATCCTTTCTCTGTTCCAGGTTCCTGTCCAGGATCACACTTTACATTTAGTCGTTGCTTCTCCTTAGTCTCATCCAGTCCTAACAGTTTCTCATACTTTCTTGTCTTTCATGACCTGACACTGTTCACTGAAGAACACTTTTCTGTTATTTTGTACACTTCTCTCAGTTTGGGCTTGTTTGATATTTCTCATGACTGGAACAAAACTATGCATTTTTGACAAGAAATACACAGAACTAATGCTGTCTCCTTTCTGGTGCATCACATCAAGGATGTCATGTCAATATGTCTTACTACTGGTGATGCTGACCTTGATCCTTGGTTAAGGTCATGTCTGCCAAGTTTCTCCACTGTAGAGTCACTGTCATTCCTTTTGAGTTAATAAATTATTTTGGGGTGGTATCTTTTATGACTATAAATTCTGTCCCTCCTCAAACTTCTAATCTTATTATCCATGGGTAGTTTGCCTGCTGCAGTTATTACTGTGATGTTTGCCTAATGGTGATTTTCTGTTTCCTTCTTCCACATTTATTAATTGGAATTCTACTGAAAGAATCGTTCCTTCTCCTAACTTTCCTTTTTTTTAAGTATTTTTTATATCAATATGTACTTTCAAATACTTTATTTATGGGTTAAAAATCCAGTATTATCATTATTTAGTTTTTTGCTCAAATTGTTCCAGCTTTGGCCAAGAAAATCTCCTTTGGAGTAACTCCTGTCCTCTTTCGACGAGTCCCTCTATTTTTTTGAGCACTTCCTTGCATTCTGATACTACAAGATATGCTAGAGTCATCTTTGTTTTTCTTCCCCCGGTCCTGGAATCAACTACTTCTTTTTTTAGGTTCCTTTTGTTTGAGAACAATGTTTAAAAACCAAGATGCTGGTACTAGATGTGCTTATTGCTACTGAAGTGTCATTGCTTCTAGATCCTCCTAGGTCTTTTTAGCTGACAAAACTTGGAAAAATATATATATTCTTTTTCTGAAAGAGAAAGTAAACTTAGAAGTGTTCTTGAATCCAGAACTCTTGACCATGAAGTGAATACAAACAGGAAAGAATGGACTACACATAGACAGAACTACTATAGGAAAAGAAGTGAATCAGAACATTTCAAGTGGTGGAAATCTTCCCCTCCCTCACCCAAAAAACATAACTCAGAAAAAAATGAACACAACAACACTCAAAATGAAATAAAACATCCTCAAACCAATATTTGGAGATATGAAAAAAAAAAAACAACTTTGAATCAGAAATATAAAACTAAGAACAGAAATGAACAAAAAAACAGAAACAAAATCAGAACATATATATATATATATATGCTAACCTATGAAACACACACACACGTACATGTATACACACGTACATGTATACACACACACACCTCTGCATTTATATTTTAAAAACTGAGTTTATACCGATGCCTTTGATTTCAATCCTATGCCTGTTTCATTTTACCTTTCTTCTTCCTGTGTTTTTAACTTCTTTCTCCAATAATGAAAAACCTAGTTCTCATTACTAACAGAATATTTACTTATTTGTTCAATTCTAGTATACGTATCGTTTCAGAATTGCTGATCCATACACCTGTGAGAAACATTTTCTCTAACCAGGATTTCCCTAACTGCATTCATGTAGTTTTCCCCCATCCTTTTAGCCTTACAGTATCCAGTCAAGAGGTTGTTTTTCATAGTTACTTGGAAAAGAGATTTTCTTTTCCACTCTTGTCAGAGTGGTTATGTAATTCATTTGAAATGTAGTTAGGACCATTTATTAGTATGCATTCCTTTTTTGGTTTTCCCCTATGTTCTGTTTATTTGGGAGGTGTGTGTAGGGTGTGCAAAGTATTAATCTAGTGTTAGGAGCCAGAGCCTTAAAAAAGACTTGCTTTTCCTCTCTGTTCCCTCATTCGCATACCCTGCTTCTCTCATCCCCTTCCATGTTCTCCCTCATAGGCAGCCTATCTCTTTAGTTTCTGGTTCACTTTCCTGTAGGTTCTTGCACAAGAGAACAGATTTGTATTTTCTTCTACCCTCTCTTTTCTTACATGAAGGATAGTATAATATAAATGCCCTTCTGGGCCTTGCTTTTTTTTTTTTTTTTCCCCCACTTAGGATTATGTCCTGGAAATCATCTACATCGGTTCATAGAGCTCCCTCTCATTCTTTTTCACTGCTGCATAGTACTTCATTTATGGAAGTATCATCATTTATTCAGCCACTCTCTTGTGAGTGGATATTTAGGTTGTTCTGGTATTTTGCAGTTGCTGACAGTGCTATAGTACATAAACTTATGCATATGTGTTTCTGTAAGAGGTGTATTCAAGTTTTTTCTTGATGTCTTCATATATTATTAAACTTTTCTCTTAAATTATGAAAGAGCTGGACCTTGATCACTTTTCAGAACATTAATATGCTGGAAAAAAAATCAATTACGAACCAACTCAACATACATCTTATACCAGTATCAGTTCCTTGCCTGCTAATCATTATGAGCTCCTTTGCATAAAAGAAAAACACATTGTTTTAGCTTGGGTTTCTTAGAAGTAGATCCTGAGAAAAAGATTCATATAAAGGTGTTTATTAGAAAGCATCCATAGAGAAACCAATAGGAGAGTGGAGAAGTATTGAAGCCAAGTAAGGGCATGTCAAGCGAAGTTTCAGAGATGGCCACTTTGGCTCATTCTGCAAGGTAACCCTGGAGACCCTGGTCACAGGCATGGTAACTGGAGTACTTATACTCCAGTTATCTATTGATCCTTGCTAATGGCTGGAGATAGGGTGGGGGGAGACATTCCCAGGTACTTCCAGTTTCCCAGGACTTTAGGAAACTGCCCTCTGACAAAGGGATAGGTCCTGCTGTTGTGAGTGAAAGCACCCCACACAAAAATACTAAAGAGAAAAAAAAATGCTAAAGAGATTTGTGGGCTTCTTGGGAGGAGCATTGCATCCTCTGCTGTACATGCTGTAGCAGAACAGACTTGACTATGTAATATCAGTGGTGGTTGTTCACAATGTATACTAATAACCAGATAGTACAGATGGAACATCTCTGAACAATTAGTTGGATAATACTACAACAGCTAAGAGGGTCATATCAAGGCTGGCCAGCTAAATAGTGTGCATTTAGCCTTTTTTTTGTATAGAATTTGTGTGTGTATAAGCTAATGGATGTCAACACATCATTGGCAGTCAGATAAGCTTATAGATTATGCCTCTGTTGACACTTCTGTTTTTGACAGAGTCATTATTTTCTAGTACTATTAGGGTTTTTTTTTTTTTTTATGCTCAAAGAAACTTATTTAGAAACATACAAAAAAAATAGCTGGGGAGAGAAGAATCAACAGAGCCATGTTTTAAAATTTGCTGAACATAGTGAACATCATTTGGAGAAAACTTTGGCACTATCTACTCAAATTTAAAATGCAAATACCCTTTGACTTGGCAATTCTGTGTCCAGAAGTTTTGCACATGTGGCAAATATGTATGTCCAAAGATACTAAGTTCAGCATTATTTATGAAAGCAAAAGACTGAGAACAAATGTAAATATCCTTCAATGGGATATTGTTTTAGAAAAGTATATCATATCTATACAATTGAAGATAACAAGCATAAAGAATCAGCTAGATACATATGGATGGATATGTCCTAATCTCCAGTAAAACAACCAACCAACAAGCAAAAACAGAAACCAGCTTATAAAAACATGCTGTCTGCATACTTATGTTTTTAAACAGTGGATGTAACTACACACATATCTGATCATTTATACATGACTCCCTCTGGGAGGAAATACAAGAAATGTGGGCGGTAGGTATCTTTTAAGTAGGAGAACAAAGGAGCAGGAATGAGATGATGGGCAGGGTGCTGGGGTTGGGTGGAGGGGGTGAAATGAAAGGGGCTTTCCAAGTTCCATAGTCTGCCTGATAGCACTGCTGGATTTTTTTCACTATGTGCATGTATTTCTTAAAATCTCAGACATGAAAATTACGTATGATATTAAAGCTAGATCTTTCATCAAAAGATGAAAGAAGTTTTAGTTGTTAGAAGTTAAAACAATAGCCTGGAAATTCTAAGGCCAGCTTCCTGGCCTGGGTTCTAGCAAGGACCTACTATCCAGTAAGTTCTAAAAGTTATATTCTCATTGTCTCACTTTCTTCAATGGTAAATAAGGTCTTTGACACTTTCCCATAAATTATACATTGTTAATATCACCCAATAATCAGCAGTATCATTTCAGTATTTATGGAGATACCTCAGTAATTTACTTTGCATGTAAACGCACACAAATTTATTTGGAGCAGTTTGCTATCAAATGTATTTTAACATAAGCAGATTTAGGAATTTTTTTCTTCTTGGGTTTTGTTTTAGTTAAGAAAGCCTTCACATTCAAGATAATTCTTCAAATTCTCCCATCTTTCCATTAATACTTTTTTTTTTTTTGAGTTAAATCTTTTATTCACCTGAAATTATTTTAGTGAAGGGAGTGAGAAGGGTATATTCATTTCCTGTGGCCACTGTAACCAATTACCTCAGACGTGGTGGCCTGTAAAACAGAAACGAATTCTCATAGTTCTGGAGGCCAGAAGTCTGTCATTGGAGGCACACTCTATACAGAGGCTCTAGGGGAAGCTCTGTTCCAGGCCTCTTCTAGCTTCTGGAGGTTGCCTGCTAGCTTGGCTCAGAGTCACATTATCCCAGTCTCTTCTCAGTGCTCACTTTGCCCTGTGCTTTGTGTTGGTCTCCTCTTCTCTCTTACAAGCATACTCATGATGTCATTTGGGGCCCACCCAGGATAATCAGGATTATCGCCTCATCTTAAAATCCTTAATCACATCTACAAAGACTTTTTTCCAAAAAGGTAATATTTACAGCTTCCAGGGATTTAAGGTGGATATTTCAGCCTACCACAGTAGAGCTCCAATTTAATTTTTTCCTGTTGGTTATCTAGTTCCTGTAACACTTTTTAATTGGATAATCTAGTTTTCCTTATTGAATCGAAATCACATCATTACACACTACACTTCCATATGAATTTTGGCCCATTTCTGGGCTTTCTCTTCTGCTCTATTATTTGGTCTATTCAAGTGGAAGTATCAGACTGTTTTCATTGTTGAAAGACTGCCTGTTCTCATTCTTCTTATTAAAATTTTTATATTTTTGTAGGTTTCCATGACTTTAAGCTATCAGAGTAACCACCTGCCCCCTCCCCAATTCTTGGTGATATTTGTAATTGGAAGTGAGTTGATGTGCATATTAATTTAGACAGAGTTTTACAGTATTGGTTCTTTTAAACCAAGGGCAGGGTATGTCTTTCTATTCAATCACGTCTATCTCTCAGTAGTATTTTTAAGTTTTCTTTATATAGATCTTTCACATTCTCTTTTAATTTTGTCTCTTTTATTTTATCTTTTTGTGTCATTGTAAATTGAATTTTCTGCTGAGTTTATAACTCTTGTGTATATGGAAATGCTCTGTGGCCACATATATATGTACTGCAATGTATATATCGGTATTTGTTTTATATACATCTATTTATCTTGTTTTCCTATTGTTTTCAATACTTTTTCACTCAGTTTGCTTGTTGTTTCCAGGCATAAAATTATATCATATGCAAATAATGGTAATGGTAAGATTACCTCATTCTTAACAATTTTTTAAATTTATTTTTTTAATTAAATTTTTTTTATTTGAGTTTAGAGGACACAGAATGTTATATTACTTTCAGCTGTGCAACTTAGTGATTTGACAAGTTTATACATTATGCTCTGTTCACCACAAGTGTAGTTCCCATCTGTCCTGTTACAGTATCATTGACTATATCCCTTATGCTGTGCCTTTTATTCTGGCGATGTATTCAGTCCATAACTGGAAGCCTGTATCTCCCACTCCCTGTATCACCCATTTTTGCCAACTCCTCACCTCCTTCCCTGAGGCAACCATAGTTTGTTTTCTGTATTTACAGGTCTGATTCTGTTTTTTGTTTGTTCATTGTAGGATTTTTTTGTTTCGGGGATTTTTTAAGATACCATTGGTGAGTGAAATCATACAGTATTTCTTTCTCTTACTAACTTAGGTCACTTAGCATAATACCATCCAGGGCCATCCATGTTGTCTCAAATGCTATGAGCTTATCCTTTTTTTGTTTTGTTTTGTTTTGTTTTGGCTTTGTAATACTTCACTGTGTGTGTATATATCTGACAACTTTCTTACTCATTTGTCTATTGATAGGCACTTAGGTTGCTTCACATCTTGACTATTGTAATTAATGCTGCAATAAATATAGGAGTGCATTTATAATTTCAAATTAGTGTTTTTGTTACTTTGGGTAAATTACCCAATAGTGGAATTATTGGATCGTACATTTCTATTTTTATTTTTTTGAGGAATCTCCATACTATTTTTCACAAGGCTGTACCAATTTACATTCCCACCAACAGTGTAGGAAGGCTTCTTCTTCTCTACATCCATGCCAAATTGTTTCTTCTGTGTTTGATTTAGGTCATTCTGAAAGGTATGAGGTGATAACTCATTGTGGTTTTGAGTTGCATTTCCCTAATGATTATGTCTGTATACTGTATGTCTTCTACATAAAATGTCTATTCAGGTCCACTGCCCATTCTTTAATCAGACAGTTGGGGCAGAGTTGGTTGGTGTTGAATAGTGTAAGTTCTCTACGTTTTTTTGAATATTAACCCCTAATTGGATATGTCATTTGCAGATACCTTCTATTCAGTAGGTTGCCATTTAGTTTTGTTGATGGTTTCCTTTGCTGTGCACAAGCTTTTTATTTTCATGTAGTCCCACTCATTTATTTTTGTTTTCATTTCCCTTGCCTCAGGAGACACATCTCAAAAAGTGCTGTAATGCCAATGTCAGAGAAATTACTGCCTATATTCTCTATTCTCTATTACTGCCTATATTTGTGCTTTCAGGTCTCACATTTAGGTCTTTAATGCATTTTGAGGGGTTTTTTGTGTGTGTGTGTATGGTGTGAGAAAGGGGTCCAGTTTCCCTTTTTTTTGCGTGTAGCTGTCCAGTTTTCTCAGCACAATTTATTGAAGACACTGTCTTTTCCCCAATGTATATTCTTGCCTCCTTTGTCATTGATTGAGCATTAAAGTGTAGGTTTATTTCAAGGCTCTCTATTCTATTCTGTTCGCTTGACCTATGTTTATTTTTGTGCCAGTAATATACTGTTTTGGTTACTACAGCTTTGTAGTATATCTTAAAATCTGGTATTGTGATACCTCCAGCTTTGTTCTTTTTTCTCAGAGTTGATTTGGGAATTCAGGATCTTTTGTGGTTCCATACAAATTTTAAAATTATTTGTTCTAGATTTGTGAAAAATGTTGTTGGTATTTTGATAGGGATTGCATTGGACCTGTAGATTGCTTTCAGTAATATGAACATTTTTTTAAAGATTTTATTTATTCATTCATTAGAGAGAGGAAGAGAGACTGGTAGAAACACAGGCAGAGGGAGAAGCAGGTTCTATGCAGGGAGCCCGATGTGGGACTCAATCCCGGGACTCCAGGATCACGCCCTGAGCCAATGGCAGGTGCTAAACCACTGAGCCACCCAGGGATCCCCAATATGGACATTTTTAATAATGCTTGTTCTTCCAATCCATGAGCATGGAGTATCTTTCCCTTTGTTTGTGGCTTCAGTTTCTTTCATCAGTGTTTCAGAGTATAGTCTTTCACCTCTTTGGTTAAATTTATTTCTAGGTATTTTATTCTTTTTGGTACAATTGTAAGTAGTATTGTTTCCTTAATTTCTCTTTCTGCACTTTTTTATTAGTGTATAGAAACACTACTGATTTCTAGATATTAATTTTGTATACTGCAACTCTACTGAATTCATTTATTCTAGTACTTTTTTGGTGGAGTTTTTAGGTTTTTTTTTTTTTTTTTTATGTAAGTATCATGTCATCTGCCAATCATGATGGTTTAACTTCTTTTTTTTTTTTTTTTTTTTTTTTTTTGATGGTTTAACTTCTATACCAGTATGAATGGCTCATTTCTTTTTGTGGCTAGGACTTCTAGTACTATGTTGAGTAAAAGTGGCAAGAGTGGATATCTTTGTCTTATTCCTGATTTTAGAGAGAAAACTCAGTTTTCGCCACTGAATGTGATGTTAGCTGTGGGTTTTTCACAGATGGCCTTTATAATGTTGAGGTGTGTTCCCTCTAATCCCACTTTGTTGAAAGTTTTTATCATGAACAGATGTTACCCAATTTTTGTACTAGTTATCTAATTGTGTTAATACTACCAGAACAATATTAAATAATATGATCCCACATAACTTTTTCTTAATTTGAACCTTAAAGGAGTGACTCTGGGCAGCCCCGGCGGCCCAGCAGTTTAGTGCCACCTTTAGCCCGGGGTGTGATCCTGGAGACCAGGATCGAGTCCCACGTCAGGCTCCCTGCATGGATCCTGCTTCTCCCTCTGCCTATGTCTCTGCCTCTCTCTCTCTCTGTGTCTGTCATGAATAAATAGGTGAAATCTTTAAAAATAAATAAACAAATAAAATAAAGGAGTGACTCTGTTAGGTTAAATTATGTAATTTCCCTTTTGTAGGTGAAAAAGGGCAAATATTGGCAATTTCATATTCAATTTAATATTTATCCATAAAGCATAATTTTTGAAAACTCATACATACAAGATGTTAAGGATGAATCCATATCTTTCTCTTCTATTTGTCTATTCAATAAAGATTTATTAAACACCTTCCATATGTCAGGTATTGTTCTAGATTATGAGGATACAGTAGTTTTTATGGAGCTTATATTCAAGTAGGCAGAGACAGACAATAAATAAACCCATAGGGGATCCCTGGGTGGCTCAGTGGTTTGGCGCCTGCCTTTGGCCCAGGGTGCAATCCTGGAGTCCCAAGATCGAGTCCCGCATCGGGTTACCAGCATGGAGCCTGCTTCTCTCTCTCTCTCTGTCTATCATGAATAAATAAATAAATAAAATCTTTAAAAAAAATAAAGAAACCCATAAATTTTAGATGGTAGCTAGTGCAAAGAATAAAACTAAAATAGAGGTAAGAGGATTTTTAAAATATGGTGATGGGGTAAAACCTCTGCTAAGTGATTTTTGACTTGGATGAAATGAGAGAGTGAGCCGTGTAGATATCCAAGGGAAGAGCATCCTATGCAAAGAAAACACCATACAAAGATCAAGAGGCATGTTCTTCTGAAATAGATGAAATAGATTCTGAAATTTTACTCGATTTGTTTATTGTATTTCTGTGAAAGTGATCATATGACTTTTCTTCTTTGATAAATGAATATCATGAAGTATATTACTGAATTTCCTTATATCAATAATTATATATTATTGAATTATCCTTGTATCTTTAATATGACGCTCACATAGTTATGGTTTATTCTTTGTCCTCTGTCAGACTGGCTTTGTAAAAATTTTGCATGCTTTTCCGTATACATTCTCTCAGGCTATTTTGAATATTGTTAAATTTATCTACTTTGAAAAGATTTGATAGAATTCACTTGTGAAACTATCAAAACCTGTTGCTTTTCTGGAGGGGAGGGTAAATAGTAATTTCTTAGTTTCTCTCTTTCTTTTCCATCCCCCCCCACAGTAAATACTCTATTTGGATTTTCCAATTCTTGTGAATCTGTTCAGTAGCTAATATTTTCTTGGGAAATCATTCATCCAGATTTTCAGCTTTCTGTAAATAGAATTAATTAAAGTGGAATTTCTTTTTGTTTTATTGGTGAGCATTAACAAATGATATTTTCCTGCATTGTAGGTAATTTAGTTATTTACAGTTGAATAATGTGCTAGCTTAAATGTTAGCTCTGCAGATAGAACAGATACTATCATGTCTTTTTCCCTACATGTGAGGAGACCAAAGCTTGCAATTGACAGTGATTGCAACTAGAAATGTACTTCAGCTCTCTTGATCCCTACTCTAATGAGCTTTTCCGAGGTCTGTGCTCTCTGTTAATACATACCCTTCTGCTGCTGCATTTTCCTCTCATCTCCTTCCTTCCACCCAATTTTGTCACCTTCCATTTATTGCATACTAACTAAGTTCATGGCACTGTCTGTGGCATGTGATTTGTTAGCCAGAATGGCAGTGCTATTTCTCCTGTGTTCACCTGCTAGAGTATACTATTTACTGCCAAGTGGCAAAGTGTTCGAAAGGGAAGCTAATATTTAAAAGGATCTTTCCGTAAAGGTCACCGTAATCGAGAATGTGTGTCTGGTTGTTTTTCTTCACTGCAATTGACTTCTGTCAGTAATGAAATGAAGATTTACTGTATCTCACTTTATCACAGAAAAGCACAATTAGACATTACATAAATCTCCCTGCTTCCACATGACATATGCTCACCTTTGTTCTCCAATGATGATAACAAAGAGTTTTTGAACACTTTACCTTTATCGATTGAGTCTTCGAGTTTCATTCCTGGCACTAGCAATGTAATAGCCATGGAAGTTTTAAAACACTGCAAGATCACAGAAGCCTCTTGTTCAGCCACACATGGTCAGATTCAATTACAGTTTCTTGTTAAAAGAAGTGGCTCGAGGGAGGGGCGAGGAGCTGGCTGGAGAGTGGGCAGGATATAGATCCAGAATGCTATTAGCTTACACATCAGACAGAGATGGACGTGTGTGGGAGCCTGGACCCTGGCCAGCAGCTTGACAGCCTGACAGCTCTGTCAGCCATGGTCACTTTTCTTGCCAGATAAGCTGCCATTATTGCTGGTTCAGTCAATTTAATTTTCGGTGTGCATGTCTTGTCAGATACGGGATACATGGATATATGAACTTATATTAAAATATCATTCCCATCTATAAAGGATCCAGTTAAAGTCATGTTGAATTAATAGGCAGTATTTAAAGAGATCATTCTTTGAGTGAGTAAAGGTTTATATGTTATTTGTGTCAAGAAGAGACATAAAACCCCCAGAGGAAAATGTAACTTTTTTCCTGAGTTATATTTAAGTGACTGATTGTCCCTGTCCACCATATTCCTGTGTAGAGGCCAGCATTTCTCAAAGTGGTTTTGTGAACTGCCTCTCATCAGAGTCAGAGGTGGGAGTAGTGAGTTAAAAATGCAGGTTTCTAAATGGCACCTCAGACCAATTCAGATTCTGTGAGCTTGGGGCTGGAAATCTGCATCTTAAGTTTCTTAGGTGATTATTTTGTGCACTAAACTTTGATAATAATGCAAAAGTGATTATTTAAAATAAATCACAAATGATTTACCCCTAGAAAATTAAAATGCACAGAATATATTATTCCAATTATACAGGGTGCCTGAGTGGCTCAGTGGTTGGGCATCTGCCTTTGGCTCATGGCGTGATCCTGGAGTCCCAGGATCAAGTCCCGCGTCAGGCTCCCTGCATGGAACCTGCTTCTCTCTCTGCCTGTGTCTCTGCCTCTCTCTGTGTCTCTCATGAATAAATAAATAAAATCTTAAAAAAAAGAACTTTATATATATTGTTTATTTATCTTCACAACAGCTTATGAAGGAAATGGTATTATTGTCCCATTTTACAGATGAGGAAGTTGAGGCTTATAACTTGACCAAAGCCACACAGGTAGCAGGTAGCAGAATTGGAATTTGAATGCAGGCAGTCTGGCTTCAGAGTCAAGCTTCTGCTCTTGATGACTACAGAATATTGCTTCTCATCACAAAGCAACTGATTGCAGTTACTAAAAACTTGATTACTAGTGAAGCTGAAAAGACGACCGTGTGAGCCAGCGTGGCATAGCTGAACACTAGACTAAGAATCAGACGTTCCAGGGATCGTTCTCGCTGTGCATTTCACTGACGTTGCCTGCGGTTGTTTCCCCGACTGTGAAATAAGAGAGCAGGGCGGTAACACCCGGCTACACACCCGGCTACACATGTGAGCTGAGGGGGGGTGCAGATGACACCTGGGTGGCCTCAGGCCTGTGTGCTCTTCAAACATTTTATCCTTCTAACTTTAACCATTTGATGATAAGGCAGGTAATAGTGATTTTGGAGGGTTCTTTTTGTTTTCCTTTTCCTCTCTTTTCTCTTTCTCTTTTTGTTTCCAATTTCCACAGGTTTCGCATTTGTCCCTTTTTTCCACCCTCACCCAGGCTTTGAACTCACACACCCAACATTATGAGTTAGTGTGCCCTCTTTAATGAGTCTGAGACATGTTTATCTGTTTTCCAAAATATTATGTATTCATTTTTTGAAGAAAATAGAACATTCTTTATCTAGAAACATCATGTTGCTTCTCATCTTCTTATTTATCCCTAATATTTAAAAAAAAAAAAATTATCTTTGATTAGCTCTTTGCCAGAAAGAAGGGCCCATTGCAAGTGGAATCTTTTGGTCAAGCCCTTCATTTAATCTTAATAATTCTGCAATTGTGATGACTGGGTCACAGTTCATCTGGACTGTATTCATTCTAACAGGGTTAACAAGTGTGTCAGATTGTCAAGTCATGGCTATAATTGACTTTGGCTTTGAGGTTTTCCTTCATAATAAACAATGGGCCCTGAGCCAAAAAAGCTTGTGGTTTATACTCCCATTCTGATGACTAAATATTGCAAGTGATTTCTCCTCATACTCATTCTGTGACCCTGGAACTCGCTTTATGCTTTTTGAATGAATCATATCAGAAGAATATCCATAATTAAAAAGAATGTGACCTGTGCACTTTTCATTGCAGCTGAAGACATTCTGAGATTCTTCTGTGGCCTGAGCACTAGAAAGGGAGTACAGAAGGCCTAGGTTAGAGCTTAGTCAGAAGAGAGAAGACAGCCTGGCTTGATGGTTTGAATCTCTCACACAAACAATGCACCTCAGAAACACCCTCATAGATTATTGCAGGGAGGAATATTCATTATTCGTTACTGACTATTCTACACAAAATTCTTATGGATGGAAACATTGAGGGTGGGACTCAGTTTTGTTGGGCTTCTGACATTTTTCTCTTAGAACACAGTTGCTGGGAAGGACTCACTTTATACAAATATGATTGAGAATTCAGTTTTAAAAATGTCCCAGGGCAGCCTGGGTGGCTCAGCGATTTAGTGCTGCCTTCAGCCCAGGGTGTGATCTTGGAGACTCGGGATTGAGTCCCATGTCGGGCTCCCTGCATGGAGCCTGCTTCTCTCTCTCTCTGTTATCTCTCATGAATAACTAAATAAAATCTTTAAAAAAAATGTCCCAAAGGGAAAATTATTCAGCACAAAGTATCATCTAATCAGAATTGATAGATTTGAGAAAGACATTTGCTTAAGCTTTTACATTTGCTTCATGAACTATATTAGCAAATGCAGAGTTTACTGAAGCTAAAACAAAATAAAGCGAAAAAACCTTTCAGCCCTTCTCTGATTAGTTTATTTAATGGCTCATAACAATAACTGTGTTGATATGTAGTCTGTCCTCCTTTTCTTGGTAACTCTAGTAAACAAGTTGACATACATAGTCAGGTGAAAAATGTTTACTGTTCCCCAAGTGAATTAGTTAAACTGGAAAAGAAGTTTCACATCACCCTTCTGTAAGTTTAAGTTTTCAGTTAACACCTGGAAAAATGCCTAAGTGTGCGCCATAAACTAGTAAATTAGATAGTCTGGATAAAGCTGATTTCAATAAGGTGGGTTACTCTGCTGGTACTCAGGCTTACCCTGTCCCCACTGACCTATTGAGCCAGGTGATTATACCTCTGGCTGAATGGAATGTTCCCCTTACCAACTTTTCCTTCATGTCAGTCTCTTTATAGGCTTTTGTTTTGGGCAACTGACATAAATCTTCCATGAGCCTGGAAGTTTGAATGGACAACTTCCTGTCTCTTGAGAAAACAGGTACAGAACTAATTAAATACAAGACAGGGGAATAGGCTGGAAATGGAAATGCTTTGTCAAGGTGTAATGTATTTCTTGCTCATTTTTTATTCATGCATGTATTTCCTGAGTTCCTGACATGTGTTCAGTGCCCATTTGGTTTGGTTTGTTTTACTCTTCCTTATGAAAGCACCCAACAAAGTCTGTGTTAAAATCAGTGTACAAATTTCAAGCAGCCCAGAAAGGAATCCACTTTTTTGTGGCCAGTGACAATGTTAATAGAGACTTGGAGTATTTTTTGTTGTTGTTTACTTGCTGGTTTCCTATTGGTTTTAAAATCAGGGACTTCTGGACCAACTTTTAATTGTTTTCAAATCCATTAGCATTTTTGAGGGGGGTGGGACGCCTGGGTGGCTCAGCAGTTGAGCATCAGCCTTTGGCTCAGGACGTGATCCCAGGGTCTTGGGATCTAGTTCCGCATTGGGCTCCTTGCATAAAGCCTGCTTCTCTCACTGCCTCTCTCTGTGTCTTTCATGAATAAAGAAATAAAACCTTAAAAAAATTTTTTTTGCATGTGTCATTTTATTCCTGCTTGGCATTGTTGCTTTATTATTTTTTAAAGATTTTATTTTATTATTATTATTATTAAAGATTTTATTTATTTATTAGAGACAGAGAGAGGCAGAGACACAGGCAGAGGGAGAAGCAGGCTTCATGCAGGGAGCCCGATATGGGACTTGATCCCGGGTCTCCGAGATCAGGCCCTGGGCCGGAGGTGGCACTAAACCGCTGAGCCACCCTGGCTGCCCTAAAGATTTTATTTATTTATTCATGAGAGACACGCATGAGAGGCAGAGACATATAGGCAGAGGGAGAAGCAGACTCCATGCAGAAGCCCGACACGGGACTCGATCCCAGGACTCCAGTATCACGCTCTGGGCCGAAGACAGGCGCTAAGCCGCTGAGCCACCCAGGGATTCCCCTGTTGATTTATTTTTATAGTAGTTTTCTATGCCAAGGGCAAATTAGGCCATCCCCCAGGGAAGAGATCTTTTGGTTCTCTTCCTAACTTTGCCTAATCATTTCTGTTTCTCATTGTCTTAAAGAGTAATGACTGAAGAAATCCATTTTTAAATGCCCTAGATAATCATTCATGAATTGAATTTTTTGAGTCTTTCCCCAAAAAATGAGTTTCCAAAATTTTTCAAAAGAATAACTGCTGGAAATTAATTTAAAGATAATAATGGCTGCAAAGAAAGAATAGCTGCAAGATTCAAAGCTGTAATTCTCTCACTTTGCTTCTATAAAACACTGGCATTCTCTAGGACTTGACAGATTCTGACTTGACTTGTTCAGTGTACTCAAGTCAAATACTCTTTTGTAGAAAAAAAGTCTCTATTCAACAAACAACATATAGCTCTTATGGAAGGCTCTGAATGGTGCTATGAGAATGTTGGTATTAGGAGCAGGATGGATTGGAACAGGGGAAACTTCTCTCCGTGGGCTGTATCTTCCTTCACCTGCTCATGCCTAACTCCCAAGAATTAAAGACTGTTTCAGGGGTGGGCCTGTGAGAGTGTGGCCTTGAACCCCATCCCTTCACCCAGTCTTCAGTGGTCTGAAGGCATGTGTCCGGGGCTGGCTTCTCCTAAGGTGAGAAGTACTTTCCTACATTTGGGAAGCTCATCACATGTCAAAGTTAATGTTAAGAAGACAGAGTCTCACTCCACAGCCTGGTTTCAGAGCCCTGCTTTAAAGTACTGCCTTCTTTCCCCAGCTGGGAGGGAAAATGTTCCCATGGGTGCTGCTCAGTGTTCTCTACCAACCGGTGCTATGAGATAAGTGTAGGAATTGAGGGTAGTCATTTAGAAAATTGTATAGCTATTTGATATATTTTTAGAATCTAATAAAAAAGTTTGATTTGTACTTTGAAACAGTCTTTATTTTTCTAGAAGTATAATATTTGTCTGCAAAGGATTGGAAATTAGAAAACAAAGATGGGCTTACACCACAGATGGTTTGAGAAGCACTGCTCTAGGCAGAGCCCCAGATTGGAGCTAAGGCCTTCTCCAGCGTGCCTCTTGTTTATTCTAGAAGCAGGTTCATTATTCCTTATCCCCAAGTCCATGAGTCTGATTCTTCTTTTTTTTAAATAAAAAAAAATTTTTTAAGTTTGATAAAATATATATAACATAAAACCCTCTTTAACCATTTTTAAGTGTGTATTTCAGTAGTGTTAAGCACATTTACATTGTTGCGCAGCCAATCTTCAGAACTCTTCTTATCTTGCAAAACTAAAACTCTATACTCCCTAAACAAGAATTATTTCTTTCCCCATCTTTCCAGTCCCTGGCAACCACCATTCTGCCTCATGGATATGACTATCTGAGTACCGTATATTAAGTGGAATTATATAGTATTTGTCTTTTTGTGACTGACCTGTTTCACTTAGCATAATGTCATTAAGGTTCATCTGTAGCATTTGCCAGAATTTCTCTCCTTTTTAAGGCTGAATAATATTTCATTATAGATATCACCACATTTTGTTTATCCATTCATCTATCCACAACATTTAGGTTGCTTCTACCTTCTGACTATCTGAATAATGTTGCATTGAACATGGGTATGCAAATATCTCTTTAAGACCCCACTTTCATTTTGGGGGGCATATTTCCTGAAGTGGAATTGCCAGATCACATGATAATTTTATTATTATTATTTTTTTTTGAGGAACTACCATGTCATTTTCCATAGATGCAGCATCATTTTAAATTCCCACCATCACTGTGTAAAGGGTTCCAGTTTCTTCACATCCTGGCCAATACTTTTTATTTTCTGGGGTTGGTTTGATAGTAACCATCTTGGTGGGTGTGAGGTGTTACTATGGTTTTGATCTGCATTTCCCTAATGATTGACAATGTTGAGCATCTTCTTATGTGCTTGTTAGTCTTTTGCTATCTTCTTTGGAGGCATATCTATTCAAGCCCTTTGCCCAGTTTTAAACTGTGTTGTTTGGGGTTTTGTTGTTGTTGTTGTTGTTATTGTTGAGTTTTAAGAGTTCTTTATATATCCTAGATACTAACCTCTTATCTTACTTGATTAGCAAGTATTTTCTCCCATTTCATATGTTGGTTTTTTAGACTATCGATTGTGTCCATTGGTTCATAGGTTTTAATTTTGATAAAGTTCAATTGACTTATTTTATTATGCTTTTGCTTTTGCTGTTTTATCAAAGAAACCATTACTATATTCCAATGTCATAAAGCTTTTCCATAATATTTTAGTTTTTGCTCTTAGGTTTAGGTCTTCGATCCATTTTAAGTTAACTTTTGCATATGGTGTAAGTAAGAGTCCAGTTTTATTTATTGCATTTGGTACAATTTTGCGAACACCCTTTTTTGAAAGGAACCTACTTCTTACACTCAGGTATTCCCTACCTAGCCAATAAAATGAAAGACAAAATGGTAAATAAGCAATGCTGGGAAAATTTGGATGCTAGTTTGTGCCTTGATTTTGGTAACTAGGGGAAGGAGAGCCTGGCTTTTTGAAAGCTAAATGTCATGATTTGATGTTGCATATACATAATATGGTTATTTTGCTGGCAACATTGTAATTCAAAAAAACAGAATTTAAAATACTAAATTTCATGGAGTTCCTTAAAGAGACCATTCTATCTTCTACACAAATTCATATCCCCTAAGTTAAAATTACCTGGAGAGGGCAAAGGAAACTGTTATGGTCTGGTAATTGAAAGTGACAATCTGAGTGATCCTGATTTTAAAGTTTAGTCAGTCAGTTTTGCTGAGTTTAGTGCTGAGGGAAAATGTATCTCCTTTGAAGACAAATATTTTTTTATTCTTTTTCTTGGCTACTAGAAAGTTGAGTGTTGTCTTATTATGCTTATCCTTTTGTTCCTTGGTTCTTCACCTTCTCATTTGTTTTGATTTTCTTTATAAGTCCATTTTATTGAGGTATAATCTATGTATAATAAATTTGAAAATGCACTCATTCAAGTTTTGACAAATGTATACACACTTATGTAATCACCACTTCAATCAAGATTATGCAACATTTCCATCCCTGCAAAACATTCATGCCTCTTTACAATCATTGCTCCCTTTCTGCCCCGTGTCTTAGCCCTTCAAGTTAGCCACCAACTTGCAAAAAATAATTTTGGGAAGTAGGTAGAATATGAGAGTAAGTACTTACATGAAATAACCTTTTTAAACCTTTCTATTCTTCCTGTGATCTGTCATTTAAATTCTTTTTTTATATCCAAAAAAGCACCATTAAAACTTCTTTTTTTTTAATTTTTATTTATTTATGATAGTCACACACACAGAGAGAGGAGAGAGAGAGGCAGAGACATAGGCAGAGGGAGAAGCAGGCTCCATGCACCGGTAGCCCGACATGGGATTCGATCCCGGGTCTCCAGGATCGCGCCCTGGGCCAAAGGCAGGCGCCAAACCGCTGCGCCACTCAGGGATCCCCATTAAAACTTCTTAGTCCTTAAGTCTTGTTGCGGCTAACATTGACGAGCTGGTTGTCTCATGAAGCACTGCCACATACCTTTATAAGACCACCTTATTTTTTTCTCTTTAGAAATTAAACATCTAATTCAAAAGATTTTTAAATCCAGACAGATTTGTTCCCATATGGGTTTGTCCATACCTCTGTGGCCCACATCTTTGCCAGTAGATGAAATATGCAATGAGCCCCAGTTGTCTTTTGTAGCATGTTAGAGAGACAGGGGTGCTGCTTTCTAGTAATTCAGCAACTCATGAAAAGCTGTAGCTGTTTTTGGAAACATTAGAGCTGTGACTTGTTTGTAGATGTCATAACAGTGTCTTGAGAAGTTTGACTGGATTGTGTATGAGGACACTTTAGGTTCCAGGTAGATGTGTGAGTCACTAGAGGGACAGAAGTTGTGACTAGCTTATGCGTGAGGAATTCCGGTACATAGCTTGCATCAGAGCAACATCAACATGAGTGTGGATGGTATAGACTTCTTCCCAGGATAGTAAAACGACAGCAACAAGTAATACAAGGTTTTAACTCTATTTTCACTTGCTAAAGAAAAGGAATGGTTGTTATCATTATTTTAACATTCTGGAATTGCTTTGATGTAATGAATTGAATTCAAGATGAAGATATAAGCTTAAATATATCATTTTCTGATACAGTGCTTTAATATTTCCTACTTTGGAAAACAGTAGTGGAGGAGGTCCCTCAAAAAGATAAAAACAGAACTACCCAAAACCTAAAATTGTACTACTAGGTATTTTCTCAAAGGATACAAAAATACAGATTTGAAGGCACACATGCACTCCAGTGCTCATAGCAGCATTATCAACAATTGCCAAACTATGGAAGGAGCCCAACTGTCCAGTGACTGATGAATGGATAAAGATGTGGTATACATATCCAATAGAATGCTACTCAGCCATCAAAAAGAATGAAATCTTGGGATCCCTGGGTGGCGCAACGGTTTAGTGCCTGCCCTTTGGCCCAGGGTGCGATCCTGGAGACCCGGGATCGAATCTCACGTCGGGCTCCCAGTGCATGGAGCCTGCTTCTCCCTCTGCCTGTGTCTCTGCCCCCCTCTCTCTCTCCCTCTCTGTGTGACTATCATAAATAAATAAAAAATTTTTAAAAAAGAATGAAATCTTATAATTTGCAATGACGTGGATGAAGCTAGAGAATATTATGCTAAGCGACCTAAGTCAGAGAAAAAGAAATACCAAATGATTTCACTCATATGTGGAATTTAAGAAAGAAACAGATGAACCTATGAGAAGGAAAAAGAGAGAAAGAGGAAAGCAAACTATGAGAGACCCTTAATGATAGAGAACAAATTGAGGGTTGTGAGAGGGAAGTGTGTGGGAGTGGGCTAAATGGATGGATATTAAGGAGGGCACTTGTTGTGATGAGCACTGACTGTTATAGGTAAGTGATGAATCACTAAATTCTACTCCTGAAACAAAAAAAAAAACAAAAAGAAAAAGAAAAATGTCAAAAAAAGATTTCCTTGTAATGTGATAGAGCTGTTTTTAAAAGGGAATCAGGAATAACATGACCAAAAAGGAGCATAGATTATAACCGTTTCACATATTTATTTTTTGAAATTATTTTTGTATGAATTGTATAAAAAGGAAAGTCATTGAACCATGTATGTTTATAAAGCTCAGAACTAATGCAAAGATTGCTTGATGTACCGTGTGCCAGAATTAAAGCAGTGATACTCAGTGATGTATCCTAAAATGTTTGACATTTCTGTGCACTGAACTGGGTGTTGGAGTGGAGAGAATGTCTATTCATTTGTTTTTTTATTTTTGCTGGCAGTACTCAAGTTATTCTATATATTATAATCCATTATTTTAGACTCATTAAATAAGAAAGCAAATTTTCTCAAATTCTCCTGTTCGTGTGCACCATATTTACATGTATTTGGACTACTTAAATCTAGGAACAACGCAAAAAGCCGTAAATAAAGGTCATGTGTGTTCTTGCTTGGTGACTATAATTTGGCTTCCCAAACAGTCCCAGTTGGCCTAAGTTTGAAGTAGAGGGTGGTTATGGTTATGAATATATGAGATACTGAATTTGATACATTTTCATTTTATTTAAGCAAAGGACAGCATACATAATCTGCCACAGAGGGAAAGCCTTTAGGAACATCTTTGGCTCTTTGATCAACAAAATTAAATTTCTCTTATTCTTTTTTTTTTTTTTTTTGGCCAGGAATTTGATGATTGATATTTAATAATTGAGAGATAATTGAGTCCTCAAATATGCTTCCACTTGATGAAAGTAGCAAAGTCTAATCGAATAAACACTTGGTGACTAAATTTTTCCTCTTTTTATTAACTTTCTTTTAGGACTCAGCCCAAAACCATGTTTGCCCAAGTTGAATCTGACGATGAGGAAGCAAAGAATGAGCCAGAATGGAAAAAGCGTAAAATTTGAAGACTCTCACATGAGTGCTGTTTGCATGAGGGGAAGTGATATTGGACAGTTGTTTTTTTTTTTTAATGAAATAAAAAATACATTTTTATGAAAAGTTTTTGTAGTTTGCATTGTTGAACCATTCAAAAGATTGGTAGCTAATCTTCACTAAAATTGTACTTACATTTTCTTAACTACAACTATGAATCTGTATTATAAATAAATAAGGGATAGATTCTTAGCCTATTACCAAGTAATTTAGGTATTTGGAAACTTTAGTCAACAATTATTGGTCCTGTACAGATTCTTGGGAATCTGTACCTTGGGAGAGAGAACCTTGGGAGAGAGAATGTACATTGAGATGGACGTGTGTCTTGAGCAATTCTAGGAGCATAATATGAAAATAGGCATCAAAAGGTTTAATATTTCTGTATAATTTCACAATATTTATTACATGATTATAAATAATTAGGCTGAGTTCAGGCTAAAAGCATTGCTGTACTAGGAAAGAACATGTATCTGTTTATCCTTAAACAGCAGAATACAGTGGTTAGGATTTAGGAAGCAAGCTTTGAAGTTAAACCCATGTGGATTCAAACTTTGGCTCTACTCTTTACTGTCTAGGTCTTCTTGCAAGCTATTAAACTTCTCTCTTCTAGCCTCAGATGATGATAGCACCATCTTCATAGGTTTGTTACAGGATTAGATGAGACATTCCTTGTATAGCATTTAGTATAGTACCTGACATGTAACAAACATACACTATTTCCTATTTAAAAATAGAGCTAATGATATCTACTTTGCCTGATTTTCATCACTATTAAATTAAAAAAGTATGAAAATGTTTGTACCTATAATTAGACTTTAAAAATCATTCTAAAAGATCCTTGTGCTTTTGTGACTTAGAAAACTAAAACAAAAGTTGGCAGTTTGTCCAAAGTAATAATGAGTCAATAGAATAAAATTCTGTGGACATATTTCACACAGACCTGGGGTAATTTTGCGTGTCAAATAGTCCCCACTAGAAAATTCAGGAGTTTTTAGTCCTTTTGCCTTTTCCCCTCCTGCTCTCATTTGTCTTAGTAAATTAAATAATTATAAAAATGAATGATGATCCAAAATGTGTGTTGGAAAGTTACAGGCCTCACATATGTATTACCTCCTCCCCCCAAATCTTTTTCACCAAGATCACATGTACACAGCTTTCCTGCCTCCACAGTTCTGAGATGGGTAGTAGTGGGCATTCCTCCATAAATAAATCCTCAAAACCTTCATCCTTGTCAACTACTCTCTGTCCTTTTTCTCTTCTACCACCATTTTCATTCTCTTCCCCTTCCCTCATCACTTAGCTTATAGGTAATAACTGACATTTGCTACTGTGCCTACTATCTGATGACTACTCTTCTGAGCTCTTTATCTGCAGTAGCTCATTTAATCCTCACAAAATCCCATGAATAGGTAAAACTGCTAAACCCATTTTACAGATAAGACAAAAGAGATTCAAGAAGTCAAGTAATCTGTCTGAGATTACAGTTAAGGAGGGCTATATACAAAGACACCCAAGATTTCTAAGCATCAGTAGTTAACAAACTGTCCCAAGTTTCCTATTACCATTGAAATACACTTCATCCAAAATCAATTACAGACCAATATTTTGTTCCAAGTGCTTAGGATTTGTAAATTTACTGTTTCTTGGATAAAATTTACTGAAAGCATTTCATATTTTTTCCTGTCTTAACATAAACATTGCACCATATGGAAGTATTCGTCTTACACAGCCAAAAGTTGTTGTGGAGGGTTGGAGGGAGGAATAAAAACTTGATCATAGTGGTCTTGGCGGAGCCTGCTATGATGTAAGGGGAGAGAAAGATTTAGCACGAAGATGGTTTTCTGATTGTTACCCACAACACGAGTGGCCCTTTTCATGCTTGAGATGATCGATCTCTCACTTGAGCGTTTTATACAAAATTGTTTTTCCATACAAGATTGGCAAGAGAGAGAAGATTTCCATTATCAATTTTGGTGAGCGAGGACCTCAGAACCAGGACTGGACAAATAGTGGGTGGTCATTGGACCTGTATTCCCATCACCAGGGCAGAATCTGCAGTGGGTATTTCACAGGCCCTCACACTCCCCATGCTCCTCAGCTTCATTATCTTACTCCATACAACCCAGTATTCCGTGTCTAGGTCCACTACATTTCTATTCGCTCAAAGAAAGGAGTAAGGCATAATGATGACTCCTGCCTCACCCCCCTCCCACCTCATGCAATCGTTTGCCAGTTTCCATCCATGCCATCTGCTGACTGCCTTCTATTTGACCTTCATCTTCCCTGCTGCCCCTGCTAGAATTTAGACCCTCTTTTATCCCTGACTAGGACCTCCCAGGAGCCTCCCTCCCAACTAATCTCCCTATTTTTCATCTGGTCCTCATCAAATCCATCTTCTATTCTGCCATCAGACTTGCTTTCTAAAACGAAAATCTATCATTTCATCCCTCTGTGTAGAGCCTTCCAGAGTATCTGTGTCAGTAGTTTGAGTTCATCTGTGTGGCGCTTGGGATGTCCAGATTCAGCCTCTCCCTGTTCCTGCTTTAACTCCTGCTGAGCTCGCACACACTTCTCAGTTCCAGCATATCTGAACCTGGACGTTCCATGTGTTTTGCACCTGAGTGCCTTTGCCCATATTGTCCCTTCTTCCATCCTTGTCTGCCTGTTTTTGAATACGGGGATCAATGCCATCTTTCCCGAGCAGCCTTCCATGACCCTCCTAGCAGACAGTTGATCCCTCCTTTGCCCCCAACGTTGCTTACATATCTCTGTGCTATGGCCTTCTTTTCTGTTCATTGTAAATGTATATGTGTGTGGCTTGTGGACTTGAGCGTGTTTCCCCCACTGGGATGTAGATTATAAAAACTAAAGCCCATTGGGTTCTGTGAATGTTCAATGAATTTCTTTAATGAATAAGAGGAGCCATATTTTATTCACATTTGTTTTGCTAGCCCCTACTCCCAAGAAAGGGATTAAAAAGGTGCTCATTAAATATTTGGCAGAGGGAAAGAGAGAAACAGGGAAGGGTAAGGAATGGATGGAAAGAGAATGAGGTGTGAGAAGTGTGTCTGCCTCACCAGTGGGAAGGAGGATCATTAGTACAGAAGCTCAGGCTGTATCTAGGCTGTTTGGCCTTTCTCTCTTGGGGTTTATTCACAGGTGACTATTGTGATAGCTCAAGGAAAAAACAGGATTGTAAACAACTGCCTGTGTTGTGCCTGGCATGGCCTAACAGGCCCTAAGCCATCATGACACTCTGAAGCACTCACTTCCTATCCTGAATCACCAAAGATCTAAGAGATCTCTGACATGGAGATTCATAACCTAGGCAGGGTGTCTGTGAATGCCCCAAAGTATGCAACACACTTTCCTTATGCTCATGTACATCTTTCTGTAGAGTGGATCCACAGCATTAATTAAAATTCTGGGTTATTGGGTGTTGGTAGCAGCTCTTTTTTTTTTTTTTAAGATTTTATTTATTTATTCATGACAGAGAGAAGCAGAGACACAGGCAGAGGGAGAAGCAGGCTCCATGCAGGGAGCCCGACATGGGACTCAATCCCGGGTCTCCAGGATCACACCCTGGGCTGAAGGCAGTGCTAAACCGCTGAGCCACCTGGGCTGCCCGGTAGCAGCTCTTTGATCTCACAGAGGACTGGTAAAATTGGGTCATCCAGACTTGAAAATCAGGACATAACCGTCACACACATGCAAAATTCCAAACAGAACAAACTAAGCCCAAACCTCGAACATGCTGGCTTCCATTTAATCTTAGGCAGTTGATATATTATTTTTAGTCACACCTTAATTTCTGTTCTTTAAAGATGATTAGCCTTTTGTCCCATTTAACAGCTAAAATCGTCAGCTTTATGATTTCCTGAAAGCAGCATCCAGAGGTAAGTGCCTCTTTATGTGATCTAAGAGTGAATATTACGAGATTTGAGCCAATTTGAGAAAAGCTTTTAGGAATTGATATTACTAATTCAGGCATCTGTGAGCCCTTCAGTGTTTAATAACTAATTAGTCAGATATGGTAGGAAATAAGGAGGATAGCCAGATATCTACTTAGGTGTGTGCCTCCAACCTGGGTCAGCAGCCCTCTAGAGGTGACATGCTTCCTTCATTCATCGGTTTTCTTGTATGTGAGGAAGTTAGGAAATAGGGGAGGGTTGTTAACAAATCCTTTTTCAAAAGTATCTATCTGGAATGGGGTATACCACAAGCCACCATGACCATGACTCCAGTTTACTCAACACCCTCATCAAAGAACTGATTGGGGGAGAAGTGCCTAAAGATGGGAGATCTTCCGTGTGCGTGTGCGTGTGCGTATGCGTGTGCATGTGCGTATGTGTGTGTGTGTGTGTGTGTGTGTAGGTAAAGAAGGGGCTTTAGAAGCTAAGAGTAGAGAACTTTGCTATTTTAAGTAGTTCTATGAATTATCAGAGTTTATATTAGGGGTCTTCAAATTCTTAAATAAAAGCATTTATTTATTATCTGGAAAATGTTGGCATAATGGTAGATTAAAGATGACCACAGGTTCTTTGAGACATTCCTCTCATCAGGAAGAGCCCCTTCCCTTAAATCTGAGCAGGCTCTGTGATGACTTGACCAACAGAACATGACAGGAGTGGCACTGTGCGAGTTACCAGCCCAGCCATTAAGATACTTGCACTTTCTACTTCCTTTCTCTCAGAACAGTTGTTCTTGAAACTGGGCTGCTGTGTTGTGAGGAAGCTTCAGCAGCCCCATGGAGAGGCCCACCTGGAGAAGAACTGAGGCCCCTGGCCAGCCCTAACTGAGCTCCCAGCTGAGAGCCAGCACCAACATGTTGAGCCACCTTGGCAAGCAGATCCTTCAGTCTCAGTTCAGTCACACATGGAACAGAGATGAGTCAACCCCCTAGGAGCTTTGCCCAAATCGAATCACAAATTAATGAGAGTACATGATTATTATCATTTTTAAGCAATAAGTTATGAGGTTGTTTTTTATGCAGAAATACAGAATTGGAACAACCTAAAAGATAAGAAGTCATTAAACATAGTGCTAATATTTTAGTGAACCACATTCCAATTTTAAACTTTGTGTACAATTTTGAGTATTATTTGCTCTTCTTAAAACATAATTAGAATATTTATTTAAAATATGGTGTATTCTTCACTTGTTAAATATGTAAATTTTCTATATTACTACAAGCCTCATATAATTTTAGGGGCTACTTGGTAGTTTATTATAGAGATGTATCCTTTCATTGTTAGAAAGATTAGGATCTTTCTAATGGAATAGTTAGAACTATTCTTTCATTGTTAGAAACATGAATAGTTTTTTTTTATAATTTTTTAAATTTATTTATGATAGTCACACACACAGAGAGAGAGGCAGAGACATAGGCAGAGGGAGAAGCAGGCTCCATGCCCCGGGAGCCCGACGTGGGATTCGATCCCGGGTCTCCAGGATCACACGCTGGGCCAAAGGCAGGCGCCAAACCGCTGCGCCACCCAGGGATCCCCATGGATAGTTTTCAAACGTGCTATCATAAGCAAAACTGCTTTGCTTTATTTCTGTGCTTAAAGTTTCCTTATGTACATAGGATTCTTTTCCTAGAACTGATTATGAAAACAGAATTATGGAGGGTCAAAAGGAATGACTCATATTTGCTAGGTAGAATTATTGTAATCTTGGTAGTTACCTTATCAGTGAACGCCCAGTTGGAGAGGACAGAGATGATTCTGGGAAATATTCCTAGTATACTGGGTTGAATAGTGTCCCCCAAAATTCATGCCCTCCGAGAACCTCAGAATGTGGCCTTATTTGGAAAGTCTTTGTAGATACAATTAAATTGAGGTCATAGTGAATTAGCATGAGCCCTAACTCTGATGGCTGGTGTCCTTATAAGAAGATCATGTAAAGATACAGAGAAAAAAAAAACAACAACAACAACCACAAAAAAACATGTGAAATGGAGGCAGCTACTGGAGTGATGTAGCTACAAGTCAAGGAACTCTAAGGATTGCCAGGCAACCGCCAGAGGCTAGGAAGACGCAAGGCAAGGTTCTTCTCTAGAGCCCTCAGAGACTTGGTCCTGATGACAGTGGTTTTCAGACTTAGCCTCCAGAACTGTGAGAAACTAAATTTCTATTGTTTTAAGTCATCCAGTCTGTGAAAATTTTAGCCCCAGGGAATGAATACACCTTGCAACAAGACGTAAGCAACAGTGGATCCATGTGGACCCTCGAGGGCTGCATATCACAATCCACTAAGTGCTCAGGAAAAGAGGGGGAAAATCACAAGACCTTCCAGATCTAACATCAAAGTTTCAAATCCTAATGTCCTCCACTTCTCTTCCCTGCTCCCTAGGTTCAACCATCAGTACGGACTTGAGTTATTCTATTTGTTGTTTTAAGCTGCTAAATTTTGGAATAATTTGTTATACAGCAATAGACAACTAATACAATTTCTAATGCAACTAATTCTTACATTTTGAATATCTAGCCACTGGTTTCTAGAAAGACCTCCTGTTTGATCTTCTGAGGGTGGACTCATTAAGAATTTGTTGTAAGGCAGTGAGGTCACTTGGATTTTCTTGATGGAGTGGGGGTGAGGGGACAGATATTATTCTGTAGGATGAGAAGACTCAGGAACCACTTGGAACAAACCCAGAGACCATAGCTAAAGGAAATAATTGTAATATTTTTGCCATCAGTTTCTTTGAGTCAGCAGAGTTGCTGGCCCTTCTCCGTTTCCCCTTCAGCTTGACTTGGCTGGGAGTTGTTCCCTGAGCTGCTACAGCTTCCACACATGGTCTTATCTCTCCCTCATCCTCAGAACAGACAGGCAGACATCCAGCATTATAGCCTCCTATCCAAAGTATCCATGACATTCTAAGCCTATGAGTAGGTCTTCCTCATAGATTTTCTTACTCTGAGACATCCATGGCTGATGGTTTTGCTGTTTATAAGTCACTTTGAAGTGTGGGTGGCTGACAACTGGATTCTCTCCTCAGATCTGCTTGACAGAGCTGATGTGACCAGATGTCTGGGGCCGCTCTCAGATCTCTGAAGTTGATCAGCCATGGAAAAAGATAAACATATGAGAGAAGAATATTTACTACATTAATCAGGAGTCTTAATCAGTGGTATGGCTGGTATCTTGGAAGTAGCATGAAATATGAAGTCAGGAGGTTAGGGTTTATGTTTCTCCTTCACTAGTTAGTAATTTTGTGAGTTTAGGGAAGTCATATAAACTGTGAGCCTCAGTTTTTCATCAGTAGAATGGCAATATCGATCATTCAGACTACGTCCAGAGGAGTATTTTACAATTCAGACAAGACAGAGAGAGAGAGAGAGTAAAAGCTTTGCAAATTATGAAATGCCAATATAATTGGTTGCTTGTGGCAATTTATTATTAGTATCTCAGTAATGTATATGAAGGGCAAATTTTTAGAAAACAAGCCCAATCCATATCAGCCCCATAATTAAGAATTGCTGTGGTGGCAGATAGGATGCTCTATTCACAGGAAGAATTTGATTCTGTGTGTTTGAGAGGTTGTCTTCTAATGTGAAAGTTACCCAAGATTTGGCTATGGTTGTCTTAGGTGGACTCTGGTTGATTCAGCTTCTCATGAAGCCAGTTGGAATCCTGATCTACTTCTTGGCCTTGCTGTTGGTCATGTTTGACACAAAGACTCTCATGGTGCTGGCAGTGACAGCATCTGAAACCTATCTAAATTTAGAAAAATGGGAAAACTGTCTTTTGCCTTTCTCATAGGCTATTTTGATATTGCTTTTTTCTTTCTTGCTGTTACTTCTCCCCAACATTCAAAAATATTGTGTACACTTCGTTGGGTACCATGTGGTCTTCCCTTTGACCTTACTGCCTCTTGTTTATGAAAAATAGCAAGTCAACCATGACAAACAGCCAGCAGAAATCTTGCCTCCTAGGTATGTAGTCATTTTTCTTTTGCTTATTTTATTTTAAAAATAAGATTTATTTCCTTTGTGGAAAAAAATCTTATTATTCAGAAATACATGGTGTGGAGAAAAGCTCTATTAAGGAGACCTGGGTTCAAATGCCGGGTCAAGCAAGTTACATAAGCTTTTTGGAACCTTGGTGACTCTGGGATGTTAGAAGGATCAGAGTGTGAAAGCACTTTGCAAACAATGAATCGTTACACAAATGTTCTCATTACTGCTTCTATATTCAGAGGCGCCCTAGCAGGAGCAGGCTGGCTTTTCAGAGATCTTGGACTCAAGATATTTCTTGGAAATACTATATTGTGGCATATGTGTATTTTGGCCTGAAACAAGTAAATCCTGAAGAACATTCTTGCAGATACATCTCTTTATCCCAAAAATGTGCAATCTTAGTTTTGAAATCCAGGCCTTACATGTTCAGTGCCCACCAACAGTTAGCCCCTCTTGGAAGTTGGAGACTAGACTATGATCCATCTCCTTACCCTTTCTCCTATTGATCTGCCCCAGTGACCATGTTCTTTATTTCACAGGTGCAAGGCTGGCTGAAGTCCAAAATTATGGTGCATGTTGACCCTCTCTTTTGCCTGATTATGTGTGGCCTGGAGGTGAGATTCATGAAGCTGCTCCAGGCCAGATGTGTGGTTCTAACTGAGCTGCGTCTGGATTTACTCACATCTTCCAAGATCTTTCTCATTATAAACAGTCAACAACAGTCAACATTATTCTTTTAGTGTATGTGTAGTTAGCTTCCAATTTTTCCCCTTTACTGAAGATCACAGGACTGTGAATAATGAGAAGGCAGAGCAACACAAGCAAACATTACCGCTTTTATCTCTGGAGCTGTCTGACAAGCATTCCCTTACCTTGACAGCAGTGTGATTTGGGAGCTGGTCACAGTGTAGGCTATGGCAAAGCAGACACTTATCAAGCAGATTGTATTTTTTTACTTATAAAAACAATGTTGCAATTTGGAGGCCAACAAAATCCAGGATTAAGGATCCCATAAGTTATAATTATGACCAACTATGTATCATGAAATCCAGAGAAAGCTGGAGGGCTGCTGGAATAGTGTGCAAGAGAGAAGCTATAGTTAGAGATTGGTAGGCATGGAAAGGGCATTTGAGCCCATCTACTACTGAGCCCCACATTTTACAGTTGAGAAAACTAGAGCCTGAGGCTCAGCCACTTGTGATGGGACACACCATCTATTAATGGTAAAGCTGGGACCATAAATAAAGATCTTTGATAGCAGCCCAGTGTTTCTTCAGCTCTGTTATTCTTGGAGTCACTGACCAGGATGAGACAGACCTAGGTTGGGATCCCAGCTCTGCCGTGTATGGTGACCTTGGGCAAGCTATTTCACTTTGTTGAGCCTCAATGTCCATATCTGTAGAACTGAGAAACCAATACTTAACTTGTGGGGTTGTTGTCAAGATTAAATGAAATAATAATATAAGAGAAAGACTTCACTGATGGCCAAGACAACAATAAATGCTTGTTAAGTGGCAATCATGGTCACGCAAGGGGCCAATACATGCACAAATTTGGCCTGACTGAAATGGATTTGCCAGCAATTCTAGACTAATCTTTCCTCAGCTTGGTTTGCCTTCTATCCGCCCTTGGTTTTCTTTTTTTTTTTTTTTTTTTTTTAATTTTTTTTTAAGATTTTATTTATTTATTCATGATAGTCACAGAGAGAGAGAGAGAGAGGCAGAGACAGGCAGAGGGAGAAACAGGCTCCATGCACCGGGAGCCCGACGTGGGATTCGATCCCGGGTCTCCAGGATCGCGCCCCGGGCCAAAGGCAGGCGCCAAACCGCTGCGCCACCCAGGGATCCCTTTTTTTTTTTTTTTTTTTTTAATTTTTTTTTTTTTTTTCCGCCCTTGGTTTTCAAAGGTAGATCTGATTTCTTTACCCATGTCTTTCAAATGCAGTCCAGAAAAACTGAAATCAGTTTTTCATTTTCTCTTGCTAACTTTCTGAGCCATCATTAGTCATATTGGAGTCTTTTCATTGATTGAGACTTGTGTTTAAAATTCAAATTGCTCTTTGAAAAATAGTTGTTGGAGAATCCAAATAGAAGCCTCACAAAAAGACTTTGGAGGATTTTGAGTTTAAGTCCGTCTCCAATCTAGTCCCCCCTGATCTCTCTTGCTCTCTTTGCTCTTTTTGAAATAAACACCAAGAATTCCAAGGCTGCTCCAAAAGGAATAAGGGTGAAATGAAGAAGCACCTCAGGACTGCCTGGGAGGGACATGTGAAAGGCAGGAAGGAAGGGCATAGCAGCCGGCTGCCTTGGTGGCAGCGTCCAGAGCCTCAGAGCGCTTCCAACAGTGCTGGCAGGGACTGCCACGGACTCTCACACCAAGTGGGGACATAGGGCTGCTGACATGGAGTGTGCTGCGGTGGGAAGCCAAGAACTGAAATGCCAGAGGGCCTTGTGTGATTGGAAGGGGCAGCTGGCTTCCCTTCAGTTCTAGTCCCTGGGTGTGCGGCCTGGCAAGACCCAGATATGAGCCGCAGCAGGTGGAATCCATTTTGATTTTCAGACAAGGATGGCACCTAAATCCCAGAGCGTATATTCACACAGGGGCATCTGCAGGTGAGCTGAGGTTTGCCTTTCTGCAAATCCTGCCTCTTTCTCCTGGCAATGCCCCTTGGAGGCAGGGCAGTGGGAGAGTTTCTGTTATGCTCCTAAACAAACTGAAGCATAGGGACTTAAATCAGACTGAGGTGACCCTGGGATCGAGAAATTCTCTAGCCCCCAGGTGGCATTTTATGGGCACTGTTCATAAATATCCTGTCAACCCTTAGATATAGGGAAAGTGATCTGGTCTTAGAAAATGTCAGACCAGAGATCCCACAAAAGTCAAACCCATGACTGGGGTGTAAGTCATGCACTTGGGCAGCATCTGTCTGGGCAGTACATAATTGTGGCCATGGCTGCATTACTAACCTCTCACTCAGCCCTTTGCTGAAGCAGCCATTCTTTGGGAAATGGGAGCTGGACCCTTCCCCCTTCTGAAGTCCAAAAAGCCCTCAGTGATGTCCTTGTCCACACCACCCTTTCTGACAGCTTGTGGCGCCTTACAAGTTGCAGAAAGAATGTTGCCTGGAGGGAGGCTTTCTGGATTCAGACACGCTATGGATTCAGCCTTCTGGTGTATGGTCTCAACATAAAAGGGTGATCCAATATCAGCAGAAACTCATTCTGATACATCAGGCTGCATCAGAGTCATCTTGGGACAATTACTAGAAATATCAAATTCTGGGCCCCCCTCTCAGTCATTTGGATTCAGTAAGACCCTGAGGCAGGGCCCATGATTCTGCATTTGTGACAAGTGTCCCAAATGACTCTGAAGCAAGAGGTCATGAACACTGCCCCATGAAGCACTTCTCATGACAACATAGAGTAGTCATGTTCCTTCTGATTCTGAGCTCGAGGAGATCTGGGAAATTTGGTGCTTTAGGGGCCCTCAAGACCCCAATAATGATATGGCTGAGTTGAGAGATTGGCTGTCAGATCTGGGGCAGCCCCAAGCAGTGTTTCTGTCTTGGCTCCACTACAGCCTCTTAATTCTCTGTCTTCCCATAAAATGGAGCACTCCATATTTTGAGTTAAGAGGAAAGGTACTGTGTGATAATAGAGGTAATGTGGATTAATGGTGTTTTGTCTTTTTAAAGTAATTTATTATTTAATACACTGTAAAAATACTGAACTGTAAAACTGTAGTTTTTAGAGCAGTTTTAGTTTAACAGCAAAACTGAGAGGAAAGTACAGAGATTTCCCACATCTATCCCTTGCCTCCACACATGCACAGTCTCCTTCATCATCAGCGTCTTCCCCCAGAGTGGTACATTTGTTATAATGGATGAGCCTACACTGATACATCATTATCAAAAAGTGTTCTATCTTAAAGTCGCATACATTTAACAACAGCTTACACTGCCTTTTGATGTTCACAATAACCTCATTAGAGTTTCACAATAAATCATTTCATTCATGAAGATAGAGGCACAGAGATGTGTTCTAGAGCCTACAGTGACATCCATTATTCCACTGACCGGAGACCTGAACCGAAGTCTGGATCCTCAAGCTCCCATGGAACTCAACCCGAGACTAGAAAGAACATGATCCAGTTGGCAGGGTGGGAGGGCTTCCTGGCAGGCTCTCCAGCCTTTCTGTATAAAATTCATGACTGGGTATAGGTGTTGCCATCATTACCTTAATCCAGAGGCTTAGCAAAAAGACATTGAAATGAATATGAAAGACTTCTAAAACTTTTATGTGATCAGAGCCTGAAACTGGACCATCTATGTCTTAATAGTCTATCGTATTCTCTTAGTAGAGGTATCTTGGGCTTAGCATAGATTATAGTGGGAGTCAGGAGACTTGAGTTCTGGTTCAGACTTGACAAATAATTGCTGTGAGCCTGGGAAATTTACCAATTCTTGTGGTACCACAAATTTACCACAAGAATTGGTAAATTTCCTATCTATAAGATGATAATCCTTGATTCTAAGCTCTCTTTTGGGTCTAATATCCTTCAGTCTAACTCCTACCAATCCACTGGATGCTAAGTTTGTGTGGGCAAGTGCCTCAATCAGGAGCCAGCCTAAGGAGACGAAATCACTGCTACCTGGTGAATTTCCAAGGGTACAGAAAGCAGAAGGCTCAAGGCTCAGAGAAAACATGGAGGTGGGTTACATTTACCTTTTCTCATTGACTGGGCATAAACAGATGCCTATTGCCTCCACCACTCATTTTACCTTCAGCTTTTATTTTGCTCCCTGGGTAAGTTCAGGACCTCTTGCAGTCAGAGCGGGATGGCAAGGAGGAGGCTAGTAAGGAGACATCTATGCTTTCATACCTGAAAGTGAATAAGAAAGTGGTGAACATCTTTAGATACAGGCAGGTGTGGGCTCCCTGGGGGCCACCTGACCTCGTGACCAGGCATGCAAATGTTGCTATGGACTAATGAATCATCGAGAGGCTGGGCCTTAGCAGGTACCTATTTCATCTCCAACTCCAAGTATATTGGCAGCACATTAACTAGAATCTGGGTTTTGAGTAAGTGAAGGACACAGACTATGCTTTAATGATACCCTCAGAGCCTCGGTAATAGGCCCCAGTAAATGCCTACTGAATGAATGATCACCTCTGAAGGATGGGATCATAGCAACTAGAGGGAAACAATTTGCTTCTTGGTACAGCTGTTTCTAGGACTAGACTATGGAATGCAAGGACCAAGATTTAGGCTTCATCTCAATCACTCTCTTTGTCCTTCTCTTTATCTTGTGTTGATGCCTGCTTTCTCCATATTAAGGACCTCTTAAGGAGAGTGGGTTGAGGCCCATCTCTACCTTAAAAAATAAATTTATTATAAATATTATTTTATTTTAGTAAAAAACATGTAACATAAAATTCAGCATTTTAACCATTTTTAAGTTAACAGTTCAGTTGAGTCAAGTATATTCAGATTTTTGGGAAAGGAAGACTATCTTTTTAAGAGCATTCCCGAGACCTGAAAAATATATACATTTCAGGAATGAAATATAGGAGAAATGGGTATAGACTACCTTTCTAATCTTTAAATTCAATTTTCTAAAAAACTATTAAAGAATTGGTGCCACTTTTTTATCATTAAAAAATCCTTCAATAGTTGAATTTAAAAGAAAGGCTTCAAATAGTGACCATGACTATTTCAGATGCCTTTGCTGCATCTTTCAATTTTGGGCTTTCTCTTATATAAAATATTTAAATGTCATATTCTTATTTATTACCTCTATGTTAAACATAAGATACCTAGGAATAAACCTAACCAAAGAGGTAAAGGATCTATACCTTAAAAACTACAGAACACTTCTGAAAGAAATTGAGGAAGACACAAAGAGATGGAAAAATATTCCATGCTTATGGATTGGAAGAATTAATATTGTGAAAATGCCAATGCTACCCAGGGCAATTTACACATATAATGCAATCCCTATCAAAATACCATGGACTTTCTTCAGAGAGTTGGAACAAATCATCTTAAGATTTGTGTGGAATCAGAAAAGACCCCGAATAGCCAGGGAAATATTAAAAAAGAAAACCATAGCTGGGGGCATCACAATGCCAGATTTTCGGGTTGTACTACAAAGCTGTGGTCATCAAGACAGTGTGGTACTGGCACAAAAACAGACACATGGATCAATGGAACAGAATAGAGAACCCAGAAGTGGACCCTCAACTTTATGGTCAACTAATATTCGACAAAGGAGGAAAGACTATCCACTGGAAGAAAGACAGTCTCTTCAGTAAATGGTGCTGGGAAAATTGGACATCCACATGCAGAAGAATGAAACTAGACCACTCTCTTGCACCATACACAAAGATAAACTCAAAATGGATGAAAGGTCTAAATGTGAGACAAGATTCCATCAAAATCCTAGAGGAGAACACAGGCAACACCCTTTTTGAACTCAGCCACAGTAACTTCTTGCAAGATACATCCATGAAGGCAAGAGAAACAAAAGCAAAAATGAATTATTGGGACTTCATCAAGATAAGAAGCTTTTGCACAGCAAAAGAAACAGTCAACAAAACTAAAAGACAACCTACAGAATGGGAGAAGATAATTGCAAATGACGTATCAGATAAAGGGCTAGCATGCAAGATCTATACAGAACGTATTAAACTCAACAGCAAAGAAACAAACAATCCAATCATGAAATGGGCAAAAGACATGAACAGAAATCTCACAGAGGAAGACATGGACATGGCCAACATGCACATGAGAAAATGCTCTGCATCACTTGCCATCAGGGAAATACAAATCAAAACCACAATGAGATACCACCTCACACCAGTGAGAATAGGGAAAATTAAGGCAGGAAACCACAAATGTTGGAGAAGATGTGGAGAAAGGGGAACCCTCTTGCACTGTTGGTGGGAATGTGAACTGGTGCAGCCACTCTGGAAAACTGTGTGGAAGTTCCTCAAAGAGTTAAAAATAGAGCTACCCTACGACCCAGTAATTGCACTGCTGGGGATTTACCCCAAAGATACAGATGCAGTGAAACGCTGAGACATCTGCACCCCGATGTTTCTAGCAGCAATATCCACAATAGCCAAACTGTGGAAGGAGCCTCGGTGTCCATCGACAGATGAATGGATAAAGAAGATGTGGTCTATGTATACAATGGAATATTAGTCATTAGGAACAACGAATACCCACCATTTGCTTCAACGTGGATGGAACTGGAGGGTATTATCCTGAGTGAAATAAGTCAATCGAAGAAGGACAAACATTGTATGGTCTCATTCATTTGGGGAATATAAAAAATAGTGAAAGGGAATAAAGGGGAAAGGAGAAAACATGAGTGGGAAATACCAGAGAGGGAGACAGCACATGAGAGACTCCTAACTCTGGGAAACGAACAAGAGGTGGTGGAAAGGGAGGAGGGCGGGGGTGGGGGTGAATGGGTGATGGGCACTGAGGGGAGCACTTGATGGGATGAGCACTGGGTGTTATGCTATATGTTGGTAAATTGAACTCCAATAAAAAATATATATATATATTTCCTCTACCTTTAGGTGAGCATCTTCCAAATTAAATAAAGCTGGGTTGCGATACCACATTATCATCATTAGGTGTCACTGCTTGACATAGTAAAAGGACTGGGGGCACCTGGGTGGCTCAGTCACTTAAGAGAATGACTCTGTTTTGGCTTGGGTCATGAGATGGATCCCCAAATCGGGCTCTGCGTTCAGTGGGGAGTCTGCTTGAGATCTTTCTCTCCCTCTCTTCTGCCCATCCCCCAACTCACATGCATGTGTGTGAACTCTCTCTCTCTCTCTAAAAAAATAAAATAAAATCTTTAAAAAATATAGTAAAGGGATTGCAAATAACTTCTTCTTCTTCTTCTTAGAAGAACTTCTTAGAAGTTCTAAGTTCTAAGAAGAAATTCTTCCCCTTTCTGGGACTCTGGGTGCCCAACTCCTCTGGCAGCCCCTGTAGACACAGAGAGAGTCTTAAGCAGGCTCAATGCCCAGCACTGAGCCTGACCTGGAGCATGATGCAGAGCCTCACATAGGGTTCAGTCTCATGACCTCAAGATCAGGACCCTGAGATGAGGTCTTGAGCCAAAATCAAGAGCCCAACACTTAACTGACTAAGCCACCTTGTAGGTGGTAGTTTAAAAGAGGGGAATGTCTGTGGCACTGTTTGAGGACAAGTTTGGTCAGTTGTGGTAAAGCCTGTGAGGTATGAGGTGGCCTGAATCAGGGCCGGGGCTTCAAGGGTAGAGAGATGTTGTGGCTTTTGGAGCAACTTGGTAGGTTCGTGTTTCTGTGGAGACTATGGGTGCAAGGGGTCCTGTTACCCTGGATCACTGTCAATCACAGGTCACAAAATGGTTACTAGCCGACCTGTTTGGTTTGGCTCACATGGCTTCATTTTTTTTTTTAATGTGGATTACTTGCCATAATGAAATACAGATTTTTAGCTTCTTGTGAGAAATCAGAAGGTCTAGCAGCAATTAGCAAGAGCCAGGTCATATCTGCCCCTTTAGGGCATCAACCTCTCAGCCAGCTTGTTCCCTCAGGTTCTTGCCCGTTCCCTTTGGGCAGGGCCAGTATTTAGTGGGTGTGTACTGGTCCACCTGAACCAGTTGCTAAATTGTGAAATCTTCCTGTTCTATTAGTAAATAGCTTTTCTTAGCTCCCTTAACACCCTTCTTGCTTTGGGGTATGTTCTCCAACAGCACACCCCAACCTCACTTCCCAACTACCTGCTATAAAGAGGTCCCATCTGGTAGCTGCCTCCCTGCTCCAGTGCTAAATCTTGCATCCATTTGCTGGTTAGTCCTTGCCCTGCACAGATGTGGCCCCTCAGTATTTTGAACAATACCCCTGTCCTTAGGCCATGAAGTCTGTGGTCTCAGGGCTGAACCATGCAATCTTGCCTACTAAAACGGGGAATGTGTTCAATTACAAATTTCATTGGAATTTGGGTTGATTTTTTTAAACTCTTAATGATAAAAACTTTTATTTTCAGGAATGTTGACATTTCCATATCATAATGCTGAATATGATCAATATGGAGAGGATTAGGTAAACTTTTATAACCTAAGGGAGATAGGAAATTATTTTTTATTTTTGCAGCTCCAACACATTAAAATATTGAGATTTCCACCCCCATCTATGGAATGCCATTCCAGAGACATGTTCTTTGTAGTCAGTGTCAGGTGGCAATATGGTTAAGATACTAGTTGATAATAATAATACATCCATTTGTACTTTCTAAAACCAGTCTGTTTGCCTTTCCTTCATAAACAACCCCCCTGTGCGAGACCTGCAGGCCAACCTTAGAGGAACCTGCTGTTTCTCCTCTAAGAAATTGGTCTGTGTCTAAAGAAACACTTGTTCTGTTTTAATTAGAAACTGGTGGGGCTCTGAGCAGGCTGGCTGGCTGTGTCGTGCCATGCTGTAAACCGGAGGGCTGAGCCCGGGCCAGAGAGTCTGAGCATATCTTCAGGGTGAGATATTTGGTTACACAAGGGAGGGGAGCTGATTGCCAGTCCTCCCATCTGGAGAAAAATTTCTGGGTGGCAGGAGCTAAGGATAGGGTGATAGAAAGTGATACACTAAGGAGAGTGGGGTGAGGTGAGGAGAAGAGGCCGCCCTGGCCGGGTCTGTGTCAGCTGCAAGGCGGCCAGCTTTGCCTCTCCCCTGTGTCTATCTGAACTGGAACTCCATGGGACCAAACCATTGTGGGGTTCAGTGGGCCACTGGTCAGCAACTCTCCCTCCTCTTCATCACCTACATAAACCCATTTCTCACGGCTCCAGCAAACGAGCCAACTTCCTAGCACCTCCGTCACCTCTGGTGAAATTGAGGAAAAAAGGCAGGCTCTTGAATACTTCTTCCTCTGGAGCTCAGGCAGTAAGTAGCTCCCTCTGCCTTTCTTCCCCAGAGATGGAATTTACTGCTTTTACAGCATTCAGGACACCGCATCTGAACCGGGGCTTCCAGGCCTGCCGCCCCACCAGAACATGAACTAATTACATGATGCCAGTGACCACACCATCCATTTGCTTGTGGAGCCAGCATCTAGCAGCGTATCTGGCACAGATCAGTTCAGTAAGAGTAATTCATGTTTGTCATCCGAAGGAAGGCAAAATCCAAGCGAGGCAGGAAACAGTGCCGGCATTTTTGCAAGCATTTTCTGAAACTATGCTGCTTTCAAGGATCGAAAGCATAGCAAGACCTTGAAGTGCTTGGGGAATCACGAATGAGTCATACAGGGAGAGCAGAGTGAAGCAAACACGACCAGTAAAATTTTAGCCGTTAAATGGGAAATGTGTTGTTACTCTATGTTAAATAATAGCTCAGATATATCTGTGACACTCAAATGTCAGTCTCAGTCTTTCTGAATAAATCAGAGTGTACTATTTGTATAATTTATATTCATTTTAATTCTACATTAAAAGTTACATGTACTCTCTTGCCACTCTATTGGAATTAATAGAGACCATTTGTCAAGTGTTCGCCGTGAGCCAGGCCCTGTGGGAGACACTTTCCAGGTATTAACTGCCACAGCTGAGCTGTGGGGTGGAGAAGGTCCTCATTGTGCACAAGGAACCCGAGGCTCAGATTGGTTATGAGACAGCATGACCCTGAGCTTGGAGAGACTCAGTTTCCAAACTCTGCCTCTTATGATTTGGGAACTTTAAGGGAGCTATTTAACTATAGTCTTTAAAACCAGAATATTTGGAAAGAAATCAATGTTTGTCTTGGCCAGACCATGCTGGGTCATTGCAGTTGGAGGAGCAGTGGTACGTGAACATTGCATTGCGTGTAGGATACACATATATTTATGTGAACTTTGTGACATCTTTGTTCTCTTTCTTTGGGATATGAGGAGAAAGGGCTTTAAGGTCAGACAGACTTTGAATCTGGGGTGTGGAAGAGCCTGTTCACTCACCAGCTGGACAGGCCTTTCTCTTGGACATGAAAGATTTATGACCTGTTCAGCCAAAAGCCCCACCGCAAAAACCTCATTGAGCCTGTTACACATTATCTTCCAAATATCAACTCAGATTAAAAAGACCGTCTGACCCACTGACAGTTATCCACTGACTTCCGTGCAGTGTGTTATTGTACAGCGCTTCCTCAGGAGCTATAATTAGGTGATTGTGTAAGGAGTCTGCGGTGCACGTTTTTGTAGCGACTCTATTTGGCCCATGATGTCACTTGCTCACTCCGGTCCCTTCTCATCATATGGCCTTTACTGTGGTGTGCTTGGCATTCAATACACATGAAATCAGACCTTCACTGAGTTTTCTGTGAAGTATTGATAGCACTTAGGATGAGTCACTTGGGACAAGAGCCTTTATATACCTGAAATAATTACGGTGTAAGAACTGAGAGTTCTGAGAATCAAATTTTTCAGCACTTCAATCTGGGCAAGTCTCTCAGCTTCTGAGAGACCTTCTTTCTCTGGAAATTGGGGCTCATGGTCCCAACAACCCCAGTGGATTCGAATATATAGTATATATGAATTACTTCCTTCTTTCTCCCCCACCACCCACAATCAATGACCACATCCTGAGCATCCCACCTCTTAGGTATCTCTCAACTACTTCCACATTTCTCTATCTCCATGGCCACCAGACTGGTCCCAGTCACTGTCTGCTCTTACCTTTCACCACAGCCCTTGCCTCTTGACTCGTTTGGGTGCACCACTCCTACCCACCTCTAGTAGACTTGTTGCTTCCTCAGTGATCTTTCTGGATAATCTCCCTGAACATACCCTCTAGCTTAAAACCTTCTAGTGGCATCATTGTGCTCTTGGGATAAAGCCCAGATTTTTCATCTTAACCTATAAGATCCTGCGTGATCTGTTCCTGTCCATATCTGGAACCTCATGTCATGCCATTCTCCCTGTCACTAGCAGCATTGTAGCCAAATCAACTTATTTTCAGTGACCCAAATAGATCAAGAACTTTCCTCTTTAAAAGACCTTGGCACTGTACATTCATTCTGCCTAGAATATCCCCTAATGTCTTCTTAACCCCTTCTAATGCCCTGCTAAATCCAGATCCTCCTTCAAGAAATAGTTGGAAATGCCCCTTCCTTGGGAAATCCTTCTGAGACCCTCTGACCCATTACATAATCTCCTGATCAACAGTCTTACTCTATGTCATAGCATATGTCACAACTCTAATTAAATAGTTACCTGGGAAAATATTTGTTTAAAGTCTGTCTCCTGTTCTGGACTGTTTTTCCATCCATCTTATTCCCACCATACTGTGTGGCACATAATATCCTGTGATAAACTTTATGGAGGAGATAGAGATGTTATTATTCCTCTCTGAATTTAATTCTGCCATTTTTGTTGTTTGTTTGTTTGTTTGATTTTTGCAGTGAACATCTGTGGGGACACCTTTGCTGTTTAATATCCAGCCTCTTCTTGGTTAAGAAGACAGATGGCTCTATGTGAGGGAACCTCATCTCTGGTTGGAAAGCATGGTAGGAATCAGGAAGAGTCATTAATCTGCTGAAGGTCAGAGCTAGAAAAAAGCTTAGGATTCAATGAACCCCATGGCCATATTTTACAGAGGGGGAAACTGAGGCCAAAAGAAACTGAATGTTATGTCCAAGAGCAGATCTAAAGAATGGATTCATAGACCCCAACATGTTCTTTTATCAGGTGGAAATACATCAATATAAAAAATGTATTTATGCATGATTTATAGAACATTTTGTAATTTTCACTTCAATCACTTCATTGATCCTCATAGAAGCCTTGCAATGAAGGGAGGGCAGGCATTGTTTATCCTCACTTGATAGAGGAAGAAACGAGCACAGAGAGTATGGGTGATTTACACCTACTCAAGGTCAACCCAACTTACAAAGTGCAAACGTATGAGTCCTTGAACTTCTGGTTCTTGGATGGATGTTTTTCCAACTGTACTACTCTGTACCTCTTACAAATAAATATTTGGGCAACTCTATTTCTGGTAAGAAATACACTGGCCAGAAATACATTTACTCACAGCTGTGAGCAAAGAAAAGTTCTGCTTCGTTCTCTCCTTTGCTCAGTTGGTGGTTGTGACATCTGTAACCCACCTCTCCATCTGTCAGGTGAGCCTCCTACTGGCCCAGGGTGAGACAGGAAGAGTGTGCTCCTATTGTGGAGTCAGCCTCAGCTGGGCTTCAGCCCTGGCTCTGCTACTCAACCCTAACTAGGAACCTCTCTCAGCTTTGGGTGTTAGGCTGTAAAAAGCAGTTATTCGTTGCCTCTTCCTTTGTTCAGGATTGAATGAGGTAATACCTTTAGGGTACAGAGAAAATAGAAGGCACTCCGTTAAAACTATTTGTCCTAATAGCAAAGGTATACTAGAGCGATAAAGTTGAGAAGAACACTGTCAGAAAGGGCCAATCTTTAGGAAGAAGAAGTATAAGGAGTTTTCAGAAGGGCAAAATGAGCCCTGGGGGGTGTGGTTAAAAGGGGAGCAGTTTTGCAGGCTGATGCGGATTATATTTTGGTGGCAGTCTTGTAGACTGCCCCCTGGTTTCATTTGAACCCCACGTGCTATGCCCATTGTGGGTGTGCCTGCTTGCTCATAGTTGGGAAGTGGCGGTTGAGATGGGGGGAAATACAAGGGCCAGCAGGAGCTCAGCAACTCCCCTCTCCCCAACAGCATCAACGCATTTCTGCCCAAACTATGTTTCCCATCTCTGCATTTGGATGGGGAAAGTTAAATAAATGGAGAAAATGTTTATAAGTTAGTCAGATTGCCAGTCTGAACATGGCTTCATTCTTAGAGCCTTTTGGGAGCTTTGTTTTTCTAAACTGTGACTTCACAAAATGTATCCAGAAATGGTGCTTTAAGGAAGTTAACTGAGCCATGGACACTGTTATTTCATGAGTACGCTTTCTTCCAGTCTGGAAGTTGAAGTCTAGAAACACCATCCCTAAAAGTTAAACTAGAAAATATAAATTGAGAATGGGTTTTCACTATTAACATTTAAATTAAAATTTCATGGCAGACTAAGGAGCAAGGAGGAGTGGTTGTAGAAAGAGGTGACAGGTGATCAAAGTAGAGAGACCAAGTCAAAAAAAAAAAAAAAAAAGAAAGAAAGAAAAGAAAAAGAAGAAGAGTGGAGCCCAGGTCATTCTGGGGAGGGCCATCTGCTTGACAGCCTCTTCTCAGGCAGGCAGAAGTCAGGCCCCTTGACCAGGTCCAAGGGCTGTGTCTTAGCCACAGGCTGTGTCACTGCATTTTGTCTACAGATCAAGGGCAAGTCCAGGGGGACTCACACTCCCCAAGCTCCCAAGACTGAGATGAAAGCAGAAGCTGGGATAGTCAATTTTGCAGCGCGAAATCACCATGGCAAGGTTCAGAATCCCACACTGGCATAGCCAGCTCATTCCCTCCTTGAGGCAGGCAGACGCTGAGAACCAAGTGGAGTCAGAGGAATCGAATGTCCAACTGGGGAGGCAGAGACAGTTTTCTCAGGAAGAGAATCTGAGTCAGGCCTGCCACCAAGTTCCAAGGCCAAGGCTCCCATTCCTTGCAAGGACACTGCCCGTGCTTGCATCCCTGTGAACTCTGCTTGGCTCCCACTACCACCAAACTCCATTTTGAGGGGGCACATCCTTTCTTTTGAGGAAAGGACAAAGCTTCCTCTCCTCCACAAAAGTCTGTAGTCATATATTCTCCAGGGATTGAAAACAATGAATTCAAGTGAACGAATGGCAAAGAAATTGAGGCACACATGTATTTCTTGAAATCTGTATGTGTAAAGGAGCAGAAGCAAGTGATGATGTGAGTACATGTCTGGGGAGGGGAGTAGAAAGGAAGGTGGTCTCTGGGCTGGAAAACTGAATTCTGACTAGCTTAGGTTAGATTGTTGGTAAGAACAAGGCACTAAACAGTAAGTTTCTAAGTGGACTGGGGAAGGCACAGTGGTAGTGGTAAGCCCAATTGCAGGGGGACTTTTCTCCAGGCCCCTCTTTTCCTGCTTCTGCCCATATCCCTGGGATCTCATGCCCCAGTGATGTCAGTGATGACATGGGTGCTTATAGCCTTTAATTCTCTATCCCCTTCCCTTCCCTCCTGGGGTTGGGACTCAGCCATCCACTGTTCACCTGCATGTCCCCCAGTAGCCTAAATACGCCACAGCCAGCATGGAGAAGGCATCACCACTCATCGGCGCCTACTGTGCCCACCAGTAGCAGCCCCTCCACTGGTCCTATCATCCAAACATAAACCTGGAAATGTGTCACAATCCCACCTTCCCCCTCTGCCCTGAAATCCAATCTGTTACTCTAACCAGCAGATTATTTTTTTCTTCCCATTCATCATGCTTGTCTTCTGTCCTTTCCATCCCATGCGTTATTGCCTTGGTTCATTCCTTCCTCCATATCTTTCTCCTGGGCCTATTGCAACTGCTGCCTAACTGCTGTCCCTGCTTCTAACAGATCTAATCCAAGCCATCCACACTCTTACTGAGTGGGCTTTCTGATGCTAACCTCAAAAGTCTTCATATTACTCACAAGATAAAGTCCATATTCCTCACTAAAGCAGGCAAATCTCCCTGTGATCTGGACACTGTCCAGCTCTCCAGCTCTCTAGCTCTCCAACTTCCTCTTTTACCTCATTTTCCTAACCTCTTTACTTGGTACATGTTATCGTGGACCTGCTTAGTGCCAGGCACCATGCAGGTGCTAGAGATATGGTGGGAAGCACATCTACCACCTGCACCTTACATCCATCCACACAAAGCACAGTACCTGTGCTTACTTGCTTCTCTCTGCTCCTCTGAGGCCGCACCTCCTTTCCCCACATCCTGCCTGTGTGATCTTGGGCAAGTCACTGTGTTACAATTTCCCTTCTATAAAATGAAGATGATGATGACACTGTGGGGAAGCTTAAACTTTACCCATCTCAGGCTTCAGCTGCGATTCATAAACTAAAAGATGAACAAGCAAAAAAGGAGTTTATTCACAAGTGCAACACACATCGCACAGGAGAAATCTGAACCAAAAGTAACTCAAAGCAGTGGCTTAGAAATCTGGCATCTCTATCCTCTTGGACAAAGAACAGTAGATCTGCAGAGGGATGACGGGACCAAGCAGTGGTAG